>NC_045593.1:49549885-49859885 GCF_009819795.1 Aythya fuligula
GATTCTCCCACTACTTTCAAGCCAGAAATCCTAAAATGAATAATGACATCTTTAATGCACATACTAGTTGAACACAAGTTCTAGGCAGTATGTGTTCCTCTTTTTGAAGTGGAGAGCGAAAAGAAAGGGATATTTCATAAAAAAATACTACATTGCTTTGTATAAGGAATAGCTGTTCATTAGCAAAAGTAACATTCTCTGTTCTGGTATATGCAGTACAAAAATTAAACTGTATAAGGACATGATTCCTCTTAACATTCTTCAAAAAAGTTACACAATCCTGAAAACATTAGCTAACATTTGAGTAAGATTATCTAAATTATATTACTGAAACACTTTTTTTTCTGAGGCATCATTCATTTACTTTCCTCTAGCTGTTCTGCAGGGTTTCTGCTTATTTCCTTACCTTAGACTATACATCATAAATTCACAATACTAATACACGAAAAACATATGTGCACTTCAGCTTGCAAGAGGTAAAAGCAACAAAACTTACCAAGTGAGTATATGCCCTAAGGAGTTTACTAAACGTAGTTATTTGTGTAACAATAGCTAGCCCCTCCATTTGCAAAGGATTTAAAAATTGTGAAAGTATCCTTCCAAAGACATAGGAGGACTGTTAGGGTTAGAGCATTTATTTTACTAATATAAACATGCTAGTGAACTCAAGTTTTTGTTATCAAAATAAAAAACAGCAAACCGTGCTACTCACTTACATGAGATGAAGAAATAAGTTTAATTTTTGGCACAGCATTTGATTTTTATTTCCTTTAGAAAAGCTTTAAAAACATCTTCTGCTACTTAGTCAGAAGCTCCTCTAAAAAGTAGTTATTTAAACAGAATTGTTCCTATGTCTGTATCTGGGGACAGCTGTTAATTAGTATCTTAGACTTTGACTTCTACAGTCCTGACATACCATATAATCATCCACAGAACTGAGTTACTTCCCTTCAAAAAAAACTATCCAGTTTAAGAGAAACACAGTATTAGCTTCTAATTACATACTAGACATCATTCTCCAATTGAAATAAACTGTCCCCCTAAAGAATAAGTGAGAAAAGATGACGAAGAAGCAAGCTTTTATCACCTCCATTCAAACTCTGCGCATTTGCCCATACAACATGCTTCGTATTAGCTCCATATTTACTCATAGAGGCTTGCTTATAAGTTTCAAACTTAAGTTTAACCCAAAAACTACTTCTATCAATTACAGCTGTAGAAAACTGAACTATTCAATTGATCCTATCCGATTTTTGAAGAAATCCAAGAGTTTAGCATAAGTACCTAATGAAGGTACTTTAACATTCATGTGAAGTATTATTTTTTTTTCCTGAATCTATGGCAAATTAAACAAATATTTGAGAATCTAATTGCATGCACACTATAACTTTTCTGAAATCAGAGTTCAATTTTCCATAAAAATACTGGAAAAGTAAAGATTTCAAAAAAGAACAATTTCCACACACAAAAAGAAAGTCTCAGTTTGAAGTAACAAAGGAACAGAAGTAGTCTCCTGAACTCCAACACTCCTTTTAAGGCTAGTTCTGTATTAGTAAATTAAATATGTCTTGGACCATTTGCTGGCCCTGAGGCCAATGGGTAGGGAATGACTCACATACATACTTTTAAAAGTCTGAGTCTCCAACTCAGGGTGGCCACATCCCAACTGCCTATTGGGAATGTTTCCTGGCTCACACTAACTCCTGAACCGCATCCAGGAGTCATTTCAAAGAGGGCTGTTCAGCCTGGGCCAAATCCATGCCACAGACCATTCTAACAATATAACGGAAAAGACAAGCATGTTCCAGTGATCAGGGATGCCTCCTGACATTAATGCACTGGTATGTATGTAACCTCAGCAAGCTCTTCCAGAGGGCGTACCTCAAGACTCTCTGCAGCTCAGCCTAATGGCAAAACTGAATGGCAAGTCCAAGCTCTGCGCTGTAGGGAAGTCTCCATGAAAAGTCTGTCCTAGAGCTGAAAGCCAAACATTTCTGTCGGTTTTGCTAAGAGAAAACTTATATTGAGTCTCACTAAAAAAAAAGTCAAGTGTCTCCAGAAGGGGAAATCTTAAAAAAAAAAAAAAAAAAAAAAAAAAAAGTCTGCTTTTACCCAGTAAAATCTTGCTTCATTGAAAAATTCTCAGCCAGCTCTAAGATACACCGTAAGTAATAAACTATTTAAGGTATACTAATTACTAATGTCACACTTTTTCAACAAGCAAAAAACTCTGTCCCCATTCCATCCCAACTCCCTGCAGAGCTTCATCATTTGTTAAGACTCTAGGCATTTAAAAAAAAACATGACAGAAATCCGTATTATCTAAGATTACTTAGAAAGTAAGGATTATTTCTGCTGTATGTTAGCATCCCATCTCCTACAGCACTCTCTTATGCTATACAAAACACCATAGACAATAAGAAAGTAATTCAATGAGGGATTCAGAAGAGTTCTTACATTTCTTCCACTAACAAGTACTTGGCTTACACCCACAAGAAGCAAAACCAGTCATTCTTTTAGCTTACAATACTAATGATTTTCCTCCCATTGTCCATTCAAAGACCACCATTTTTTGGAACATTAACCATGCACTGGTCCTTATACAATGAGTCCAAAATTTTAAAGGCTAGTTACACTTTGGTTAAAAAAAGTTTGCTTTTAATTTACTATTATCATTCTATTTGTTCTGTTATGAGAAAGGAGAAGAGCTACACATTCTTTTTCTCTTTCATTGCGTACAATTCTACTGTCCCTCTGTTAAACCAACAGTTAGCTCCACGCTGTCACAGGAAGAACACAAAGAACTGGAATCAAGCAGTAGCCATGGTTAGGCAGGGGAGATGAATGTATTTAATATAACAGCTTGACAACAAAGAAGCAGAATTCCTCTCTTAAAACTTTACCTCGCCTTTGAATTGTTGCACACTTTTTCTAGCATGGTTATTAAAAAAAATATGCAAGATCCTGCAAATATTAGGTCAAGTCTTCCCTCTGATATTGTTTTACACATTTATTGTTACCTGCTGAAGGGCTGTACAAGTACCTAGTATTATTAACTCCTACAAGTTCTTTCCTAGTATGACTGAGAACTAACTTCCTTCCTCAGCTATTTTTTTTTCTGAACCTCTCTATTACCCCACTATTTTTCATAATACAAAAGTCTTATTAGCAGACACTTTGGCATTTTGCCTACTTATTATTTTTGACTATACTACTATACTGATCACTTACAGAATTTAAGTGAAAAGGTAGAATAAAACACAGGATAAAAGTGTCAGCCGTGTCTTAACCGCCACTGTTTTGCAGCAGATATTCACAAGTAAAAGGTTGATAAATTCTACTTGTGTGTCTTTTCTTTCTGTATTTTAAAAATATTTACAATTACCACCTCAGAATAACAGGTAGAGAAAAACACTACAGTTACTCTCCTTTTAGCTCAGTGACAACATTCTATTACTAGCAAAGAAGAGACGCTAATAGTTCTCGAGTGCCTGCAAAATATTTCAAGCATAAGAGCACCTGGATATCTTTGACTTCAAAGCGTAAGTATTTTAGACCCACGTTGAAACAAAACACAGCAAGAAGACTACCGGGATTATTTTATTGCAGGATTATTGCAAAGAAGTTGAACGCAAGTGAAGTTCTAACATAAAACATGGGGTGGCCAGCAAACTGCTATCAGAATAGAGATGTACAACAGGCAACTTGTACAGAATAAATGACCAACACTAAAAATAAATTAATAAAACCAGGTAGTATAATTAATAACTGATTTTTTTTTTTACTGCGTTTTTCTTAATTTCTGTAATACGTAAAAGAAAATTTTAAGAAAATTAATGGTTAAATACTAAATAAAGCAATGACTCTGTACATCTTTTAAAACAGATCAGTCTTAAAGATAATTTTAAAGAGAATCCTTATTTTTCAGATAAATTCTAGCAGTTTTCTGTATCCCTCCCGAATAATCAACGCTTTGCTACTGTTTAGCATTCGAGTCTTATATGTAAGAACAATATTGTATTAAAGTTGATTGCAAGGCATTTTGAGTCATCTGAAAGTGTATCTGCTAAGCTACAACACAAACTACCATCATGACAAATTCTTTTACTTAAGTTGTTCCTTCAGTATGCTTCAAAACTTTGTACTATTGAGAGCTATCTCCTAAAGACTACAAGTCTTAGGGCTTGTAAATGTCTCCACAAGAAATAAAGTATAATCTCTTTTCAATACTTGTAAATGGATTTTAAGAACTTGGAATCTTGATTTTAGTATCGTAATAGAGCTGGAAAAGGAAGACTTTCTTCCTTTAATGGACATATAATTTAAGTGTAATAATCCCAGTCTAAGCATCTGTAAAATCAGAAAATTTTGGGCAAGGAAAGATCTTTAAAATTGGCATTATAAAGGCACAAATCAACAACACTGCTCCCTCTCACTGTATCACTACTCAAACCAAAAACAAATAATACACTTACCCCTGTAAAGCTTTGTGCATATGTTCACATTTAGCCCGGAGAGTCTGAAAAATGTCTAGACAAAAAAAAAAAAAAGTCTTGTTTCTCCTTTACATTTCTTTAAGTCAAATATTAAAAAATAGGGAAAGAAAATTAAAATACGATTTTTATTCTCTCTCTACATACACACACTATATATGTAATGTATATACGCATGCATAAAAGTACTAATTTTCTTCACTGCTCTTCATAATGTTACTTATTCCCATTTCTGCAAGGAAGTGGCAGGCTTTTAAGACCTAACAAATGCATCACTTTCCATTACCTCATTAATTCAGATGTACTGGTTCATGATCATATGAAAAGCGTGACACAAGACCTGGTAAATGGGACTGAAATGGTAGATCTAAATTATTTATAAATTTATCTATAAAATACCTACAGCCACGAAGACTCTACTCCTTATCCTTTCATCAACTCATTGTAGACTCTTAAACAGGAAATTTTGGCTCATGGATCTATAAACCTTGTTTCTTGTCCTTGCAAGAGGCTGATCATCTACTACAGCTAACTTTCTTTTTCTTGTTTTGTTTAACTTACAAAGATTAGGTGTGGACTACACAGACTACCGAGTGGTTTTTATTTGGAACAAAATAAATACATCTCTCTGCACATCTCCTCCAACCTATTTATGGTAACAAAAGGTTAAAAACAAACACAACAAGACTTGGCCAATTTTGTCTTCATCATATATCTCACCCCCCAAAAAAATCATTCTTAGCTTCTAGGAACAAGGGCAATTCTCCAAATGCCCCATACTTCGTGCTGCCACCATCACAGGTGTTCACATGTTCCTGCTGGAGATACTTGCTTGGATGCTCACTTGGAGGAGAAAAGAAATTATGGAGTAGAAATAGAAAGGAATGGGTTATTCCGTCCTGAGGAAATACATTCCAATCCCTTTCTCCGCAACATTCCCTTTCTCCATTTGTGTTAAAGGTATTTATGTACAAGGAAGAAGCCTACTGCAAGTCCATAAGGCAGAAAATAAACTTATTTGGTCATCAGTGATTATGATCTCTTTCCCTTCTGACCACAAAAACTCACTTATTTTTAGCTGGAAGAAGGAAAGACAAAGAAACACCAAAGATGTCAGAAAGAAAAGCAGGATGGGAAATAATATAAAGTAAAAACTATTCATATAAAATGAATTATTTGTAAAGTTGAGAGGACATACAAAAGTAAAAGGGTGAGAAATCAAACTAGGAAGTATGAGTTGTGAGTTTTGGGTGAAGAAAGATTCAAGAATAAGATTTTCTTGAATTAAATACCTGGATTATCTTCCATAATATTTAGAGCCTCAATAGCAGCAGCAGCTAACAAAGGAGGCAGAGATGCAGAAAAGCAATAGCCTTGACCAGACAATCGCTATGGAAAAAAAACAAAAAAACAAAAAACACTTTCGTTTACAACAGTATAGACAATGTTTTAAAAGTTAATTTACTCATACTTAAACAACCTGTTCTCCACACATATAGGTTCATGGAAGTATTGAAAAATAGATCTTCCATGCATCTACAATGTTTCATAGAACTAGAAAGCCCCTACATGGAATCAAATGTTGCATATCATAATACTCCCTGCAAATAGATACCAACTAGTAATTCATTTTTATGTAACTGATCTTGCCACATCATATAAAAACAAGACCTGACTTACCTGATGGTCAATAATAAAAGATCTGCCACAGCAAAATCCTCCAATAGAAGCCAGTGAATTTTCCATGTTTGCACTAATAAGATCTATATCATCAATCTGCAAATTAAATTAACGAGTTATTAAGAGAAGCCTTTAATTACATCAAGACCATATGTAAGATAAAACTATCAAGTATGCATCTTGTTTTGTATTATCATGAATACTAGAAAAGGTCCATCACACACAAAAATGAAGCTTCAATTGAAATAATATTAAAGAATCATAGAATGGTTTGGGTTAGAAGGGACCTGAAAGATAACCTAGTTCCAACCCCCCTGCCATAGGACTCTAAAAATTAAGTTTTATATATCTATATATAATTTACATAGGATTATTCTTTTCTAGGCATGTGCAAAACATGAACAGGAAAACAAAAAGACTATACAAAAACCAGTGACAATTCCTCAAAGCATTCTGTGTGAGATTGTCCTTTAATAATGTTAAGTAGACCCACTGCAGTCAGTAAGAGTTAAAACTCAACTGAAAAAAATCTGGTTAAATCAGAGTTTAAATATTCAAAGGTGTATGCATGATATTTTTAAGTGTATGGAGCTGGAAAATAGTGCAACCATTATCTGACCATCCAAAAAAATTATAAAATTATAAAAATTGTAGGTTTTTTTTTTTTAATATTCCTCACTAAATAAAATATTAAAAAATTACTTCAAGTAAGCAGGAGCAGGAAAAAGTACAGAGACCTGAATGCTTTAGGACCTGAATAACTTGAAAAACACAAAAGTACGTTGATGATTTTGTCATCCACTAGTAAATATTTTAAAGGAATCAGTTGTGCAATTTGTTTCTGCACAAATCTTTTTCGTAACAAGAACAGCAGACAAAAATATGGCACTTACATTTATTCCAAAGTGTTCAGTAATTCCTCTCCCATGTTCTCCAAGGACTCCAAAGGAAAGGCTCTCTTCCAAAAATATTCTAACTTTGTATTTATACTTCAATTTTATCTAAAACAGTGCAAATGATATAAAATAAAGTTCACCCCAATCAGAATTTGGTCACAAAATGGGTGGGGGAGACAAGGTAAAGAAGGACAACTACAATAACTTGGATACTGCAAAAATGTCAGCTCTAGAGTTCTGTTCTATCATTAAAGACATTTAAAGTGCCTTCAAAATCGTTTCAACATTTAACATGAATCATAGAATATCCCGAGTTGGAAGGGACCCATAAGGATCATCAAGTCCAACTCCTGGCACCACACAGGTCTACCCAAAAGTTTAGACCATGTGACTAAGTGCACAGTCCATTCGCTTTTTAAATTCACACAGGCTTGGTGTGGTGATTACTTCACTGAAGAGCCTGTTCCAGTGTGCGACCACCCTCTCAATGAAGAACCTCTTCCTGATGTCCAGCCTAAACTTCCCCTGCATCAGCTTAACACTATTTCCGTGGGTCCTATCACTGGTGTTTACAGAGAACAGGTCACCTGCCTCTCCACTCCCCCTCGCAGGGAAGTTGTAGACCGTGATGAGGTCCCCCCCTCAGCCTCTTCTCCAGGCTGAATAGGCCCAGTGCCCTCAGCCGCTCCTCATACGTCTTCCCCTCTAGGCCCTTCACCATCTTCGTCATCCTCCTCTGGACACTCCCCAACAGTTTAATGTCCTATACTAATATACTAATGTTCCTATACTGTGGTGCCCAGAACTGCACACAGTACTCGAGGTGAGGTTGCACCAGCACAGAGTAGAGTGGGACAGTCATCTCCCTCGACCAACTAGCAATGCTGTGCTTGATGCACCCCAGGATACGGTTGGCCCTCCTGGCTGCCTGGGCACACTGCTGGCTCATATTCAACTTGCTGGCAACCACAACCCCCAGATCCCTCTCTGCAGGGCTTCCCTCCAGTGTCTCGTCACCCAGTCGGTACGTATAGCCAGGGTTGCCCTGTCCCAGGTGCAGGACCCAGCACTTGCTCTTGTTAAACTCCATGCAGTTGGCGATCACCCAGCTCTCCAATCTGTCCAGATCTCTCTGCAAGGCCTTTCCACCCTCATGTGAGTCCACAACTCCTCCAAGTTTGGTGTCATCAGCAAATTTGCTCAGAACACCTTCTAGTCCTACATCCAAATAATTTACGAAAACATTGAAGAGGACTGGCCCTAAAATGGAGCCTTGAGGGACCACACTAGTGACCATCCACCAGCCAGACCTGGCCTCATTTACCACAACCCTTTGAGCCCTGCCCATCAGACAACTGCTCACCCATCATATGATGTTTTTATTAAGTTGTACACTGGACACTTTGTCCAGTAGGATCCTATGGGAAACTGTGTCAAAAGCTTTGCTGAAGGCCAAAAAGATCACATCAGCTGGTTTCCCTTGATCAACTAGACGGGTGATCTTGTCATAAAAGGAAATCAGGTTTGTTAGGCAGGACCTACCCCTCATGAACCCATGTTGGCTGGGACCAATGACCACATTGTCTCCCAAGTGCACTTCAGTAACTTCAAGAATCATCTTCTCCATGATTTTCCAGGCACTGACACGAGACTGACAGGCCTGTAGTTTCAAGGGCCTTCTTTCTTATGCTTCTTGAAAATTGGCACAACATTTGCTATCTTCCAGTCTACTGGGACCTCTCCATATTCCCAAGAACATTGAAAAATAATTGAGAAAGGTCCCATGATTACATCAGCCAGCTCTTTAAGCACCCTGTGATGAATCCCATTCGGACCCATGGACTTGTATGGATCCAGGCAGAGCAACAAATCCTGCACACATTCAGGGCTGGGTGCAAGTTTGTCATTCCCACCGTCATGGTCCTCCAGCTCAGGGTACCCTGGGTCCCAAAGCCCATCATCAGTGTTGAAGATAAAGGTGAAGAAGGCATTAAACGTCTCCGCTTTGCTTATGTCTTTCATTGTCTGTGAGGAGACCTTCCCCATTAAGTAGCAGACCTATGTTTTCTTTGGTTCTCCTTTTTCTGTTTACATATATAAAAAAAAACTTTTTTGTTGTCTCCCACAGACACGGCCAGCTTCAACTCTAGTTGGGCTTTGGCCACAAGAATTTTCTCCCTACACACACAAACAGCATCCCTGTATTCCTTCCTCATTGCCTGACCCTCCTTCCAGCAGCCATACACTTTGTTTTGCCTAAATTCCTGTAGAAGATCCCTGGTCAGCCAGGCTGGCCTTCTGCCCTGCCTGCCTGACTTCCGATGTTTTGGAATTGCCTGATCCTGTGCTTTTAGGAGGCAGTGCTTAAAGACTGACCAGCACTGATGGATGCCAATGCCTTCAAAAGCAGTTTCCTGACTAGTTCCCTGAGCAGCCTGAAGTCTGCTTTCCCCATACCCAGGGCTGAAGTTTTGGTGGCAGTTTTCTTTGATTTGGAATCCACATTTCACAAACATTTCAGAAAGCAAGAAGGTAAAAAGTATGCTGGGGTCGTCAATGTTGGCATAACAATACAATATTACTATTTCATTAGTCACAGATATTCATATCCAGAGTTTAAAAGGCTACTTACTAATTCTGGAAGAGGGCAAACATCTCCTGTATTCATATACAATCCTTCCACCACAATAAACCTTCGAGTCACACGGGCCTTGCGAGGATTCTTCGGAGAAAGATATGGTTTCAGTTTGTATCAATAATTACTAGCAAGGGAAAATCTGACATTTTTTTGGTAGGAAAGGAAGGTAATGGAAAGGAAAATAAAGTCACCTTTTCAAGTAACCTTCTACTTTAAATTAAACTTAGCATTTATCATTTGCAACAAAAGCTGAAATGCCTCATTGGACTATTTTTTATTTATTTTGTAATATTTTTGAAGCTTTTAACTCATACACAAGATTTTAAAATGCCCTGTTTTGTAGCAAACCATAATCAATCCATTATGCACAAAATCAAATCTTCATGCATAAAATGCAAACCATACAACTACAGAACTAGTTCTGCAAATCTTGGTCTCTATTATACTCAGGCCAGCTAGATATGTTTCCTCATTAGTGTATTTAGAAGGCTTTTCAGCAACTGGTTTGTGCACCCGCATTCTCAAGGCGAGCACAATCCTCTTGTGTCTTTACAGAGCACAATCCAGGAGTATTCATAACATTCAAGTCAGTCTCTTAGCTTGATCTCTGGATGATATAGGCTGTAAGAACATCTTGCACTGGTTAGTTTAAACTTCAATCACTTGAGTGTTGTTGTTTTAAAATACCATTCGCCTGTTATTTGCTTTAATAGCCTTGATCAGAAGATATCATTAAGATTTAAGTCATACTTCTTTCTCTTTTCAGTTCTTGTAAAACGATTCAGAGAACAATCTATTCAACTTTTCTGAGTTGTAGGCACCAAAATGAGGCACAGTTCACTCAAAAAGTTGGACCAGCTCTAGTGGTAAGATCCACTCCTTCCTTGTCAGTATGTCTTGACTAAACACATATGGTCTACATTAAACTCTTGGCCACCAACTTTATGTTCACGCTCAGCTAACTACATTAAGAAACTTTAACCATGTAGCTAAATCAAAGCACTCTGCTCTAACAAACCAAATGTGTTACACAAACATATTACATCATTACTTCGTCAACCACAGCCATAAACTCACCTAAAGATTATCTGACAAAATACATTTTCCATAAAGGTAAGGGAAAAAGTTGACTAGTATATTATCTACAAATTCGCTATTCATCAGATCCATTCCTGACTTAAGACTGATGTTAAATTGATACATAATAATAATCCAGTTTATCTACTTGACTTTTTCTAAGTAGCACAAAATCAGCTTTATTCCAACTGTAACTTCCCAGCATTCTGTGAATGAGGTACATGATGTTGATGATTCATGTAATTCTTTTGAGTGGATCGTCTGCACTTGCTGATCCTGATTTCAGTGGCTTCTTTTGAGCATCCTTTCGTACTATGTGGCTCCACCACCGATGCTTGTGAACTCACTTCCAATCATTACACTGATAAATGCCATAATAATGTCAATCTTAATTATACAAGCAACATTAAATGCTCAGTTGAGATTTACAGAAACCAAATCATGGCCTATAAGTATTGGGCCAAATCAGTTACATAATACTGTAAAAAAAAAAAAAAAAAAAAATGTTGGCATGGAGTGGACACAATGTACAAGTATTTTTTCAAGGAACTGTACCTTTTGATCTTCAATCTCCTGCTCCTTCAAGAGTCGTTCAAGGTCAGCCATATCATTATGCTTAAATAACTTGATGTTACTACGAGATGCTTGTAAACCCTTCTGAATAGCAAAGCAGGCAGCTTCATCTCTGTAAGTACAGCAAGGTCTTCTAAGTTTACACTTGTTTTAACTCAAAAAATTGTTTTAATTCAAAGAAGGAAGGTGACAATTAGGACTGTTCTGGTCAGGGCAGATGTCTGTACTTAGGTATACTAAAACAAGATTTATCAAAGAATCATAAATTTTAATTACACTTTGAACACTCATTTCTAAAGTTTTGCAACTTTCTTGCTGACTACAACCATTAAAAGCAAGCTAACATTTTTTATTTTAACTGTACACTGGTTCTTTTGTCTGTACATGACAGCAATTCATTTCAGCACTGCATTCCATGGACTAGGTACAACACCCCAGTAATCATCCCCGAAGCACTCATTCCATTCACTCTGAATCTTAGAAGAAAAACATGAAGATGTGCGTATAACATTTATAGTGGTGTTCTGAGGATCTAAAACCTGCTTTTTAATATAGCTTGGAAATCACTATCTTAGAGGCTATTCACCATTTCTAAGTGCTGGAAAAGCAAATCTCTGGGTATGATGGAGTATGTCATTTCACACCTGAATAAATCCAGTAATCTTTCAAAAGTGGCAACTAAATCAAGCCTTCTGCACATGATTAAACCAATAGCTTCAAACAAGTTGCTTTTAAATAAGATGAGAAGATCTTTTCTCACTAAGAAGCTGAAACAGTACAAATAACTTAACTACAGGTTTACACCAACGCTTTGAATAGTATCTGATTCTGGTCATTCATCTCAGAAAAAGCTGACCCAGAAAACCAAAAATAAAGGATAACTGAAGTGGTATAAAAGAAGGCATATAGGCTACAAACCTTACGCTTCAAAAGAGAAGTGACTTAAGAAGAATTACAGACAAATCCAAAAGTATATCAACAGTACAGAAGTGTCTGCTTGTTCCCTAAAGATCAAATGCATCAATTGAAACTACTAGGTGTTATACTCAAATACAGTTACTCATAAAATGTTCAATTTAAACCATGAAATTACATGTAATAGGAGTACTTTTACTATTACAGATTTAGACAGGTACAAAAAGAATAGGAAAAATAAACAAAAAACATCAGCTACTTCTGAATCCAAATCCTTCTCTTTGGTTCATAAAGTTTTGAATATTGCTATATTCTTTCTCCTGTTTCTTTACTCTTTCAGATACAAATCATGACTGGCTACTCTCAGGGACTGGATACTGGGCCTGCTGAATCTGTGGTTTGACCCTGTATAGATGTTCTTTTGTTACATTAATATATACAACAACCTTTAACCAACTAATCCACTGCAAATATGCATGGCAGAACAACTGCCTTACTACCAGTGTAAAAAGCCAGCAGTAAACAGGGGAACAGCAAATATGACAGTCCATTTTCTTAGGAAAAAGTCTAGATATCAGACTTAGTCCTTGCATAAACAAGTACATCATCTTTCTTTGTTTGGATGGTGTTTTTTTGTGTTAAGCTGAGTGTCCAGGTCTGCTTTTCCTTGATAAAAACAATAGCTTATTTGTCATGGAATATTTTGCAAATAAAGAACATTTGAGATATGTACAATAAAATAATTGATACAAAACAGCATTGTTTTATAAACCATTAAATGAATTTGACTTACAATAATAAAAGAAAAACTGAAAGGAAAATTCTTAAATCTGCAATTTTCCAAAGAGAAAGCAGTACTTACACAAACACTATGTCCCCTCTTTTTGAATATGCAGGAATAGCACTGGCAATTGTTGCAAAACCATATGAGTATATAATAGCTTCCTCTGTCCTCATGAATTTTGCTAGTCGGTCTTCTAATTCTAGGTGCACATCTGTTTGAGAGAAAAATTATGAAGTTGAAAGCAGTTAAACTGACTTGAGATCAGGAAGACTAACTAAACTAAGACTAACTTGCTAAGAGCAACCTAATTAATTAAGTAAATGTTCATTTTTAGGAAGAGTGTTAAAACAATAACCTCCTAAAAAACAAGCTACAATTAATACAGCCTTACTTAAACTGACAAGTAACCTAATATTAATCAGAAACTTTCATAGATTAGAAAAATATTTAAGTAATGTCTTTCTCTTGTACACTTATGCAGTGGAAATTAAGATCTGCTTGTGATTAGAGCACAAGTAAATGATGCAGGGTTCCTGGCCTGTAACTAGGGAGCAACATTACTTCGATCAGACAATACTTAGCAATGTAATTTATAGCAATTAAAGAGATCCTTTTGGCAGACTGTCAGTTCTTCCAAGACGACGTTTCCACTGCACATAGCACAGCCATAATTACAACGGAAAACTGTTCTTGTCAGGCTGCAATCACATACCACCTCCTGAATGCAATTCAGCCTATTTAAAAGGTCACCATCTCCATGCCAGAGATTACTCATCCTTGAGACAAACTGACAACTCTACACACATGCATTTCCCAAACCAATTTGGTCAAAATGATCTGCGTTTGCAACAAAATACCACTAAATGAAGAGATTAAGAGCAATACAACACAGTCAGGGAATTGTTGCTTCAGAACCAGCCAGAATCTAAAAGGTGCATTAAGTATTGTGCCTAAGCAAAATAACCTGTACTGGGCAAACAGTTATTTTAATTGTGCAACACTCTTGTCACTACACGCTTCTGCTAGCAAATGTCATTCAAATAATCACATCCTTTATCAGCTGAAAATAACACAGAATGGAAGGACAAATAGAGATTCTCAGGATGTGACTTGAAAGATCACCCTTTGCCAAAGGTTACCTTCTTGCAATTATTCAGAATTCATTGAACGTAAATTCAAATGAACCAATATAAAAAAAATAAATAAAATTAACCAAACCTAAAAGACTATTGGAGATATCAACATTGACATTTCTGGCCAGATATTAACAGCAAAGGTGTAGCAAGAAAGCGTTTTGTAAAAAAAAAAAAAAAAAAAAAAAAAAAAAAAAAAAAAAAAAAAAAAAAAAAAACACTTACTTTGTTATAGGAAATATATCTAGACTAACCTTTCCTCAAAATGGCATGTCCACCTGATTTGTACATGCATAGAGTAAAAGCAGAAAATATGTTTTCAAAGACATCTGGGGGTCTTGGTCAACAGCAGGCTCAACTTGAGACAGTAGTGTGCCCTGGCAGGCAAAACTGCATTTTGGGGTGAATTAAACACAACATAGCCATCTGGCTGAAAGAGCTCATTCTCTTCCTATATTTAGCATCGGTGTGGCCTCACTGTGAATACTGCGTGCAGTTCTGGGCTTTACAACTTAAAAAGATGTTAAGATACTTGAAAGCATCTAAATGAGGGCAACAAAGCTGGTAAAAGGGCTGGAAGGCACGTCCTGTGAGGAGACTCTGAGGACACACTCGGGATGTCTGGTCTGGAGAAGAGGAGGCCAAGAGGTGACCTCATGGCTCTCTGCAACTCCCCAAGGAGGGGAAGGGCAGAGGGAGGTGCTGGCCTCTGATCCCTGTGAACCACTGACATAGCACGTGGGAACGGGAGAAAGCTGCACCAGAAGAGGTTCAGACTGCACAGCAGAAAAAATTTCTCTACCATGAGGGTGGTCACACACTAGAACAGGTTTTCTACTAAGGTGGTTGATGTCCTATGCCTCTCAGTGTTCAAAACTTAACTTGGACTTAATGATCTGAGGGGGAGCGGAGGGGCAGGCGCTGAGTTCTGCTCTCTGGGGACAGCGACAGGACCCGAGGGAACGGCATGGAGCTGGGGCAGGGGAGGGTTCAGGCTGGGGGTTAGGGAAAGGGTCTGCACACAGAGGGTGGTGCAGTTATCTAACCTACTTTCTTGACAGATATCTTAGGAAGTCTTTTCTTCAGAATCTTTGCATCTTTTTCTGTATTTTCACATGGACTTCAGAACAAATGAAACAATCTGCAGCAAGGCTGCAAAACAGAAAGGAGGAACCTCATTTCAAGTACTAAAAAACAACTCCAGAACAATATTTTTTGGATCCGGGAAACTACAGGCCAGTCAGTCTCACCTCTGTCCCTGGAAAGGTGTTGGAACAGCTTGTTCTGGATGCCATCTCCAAGCAATTGGAAGAGAATAAGGTTATGAGGAGTAGTCAGCATGGATTCCCAAGTTGAAGCCATGCTCGACCAACCTCATTGCCTTCTACGATGGCATCACCAGCTGGGTAGATGAGGGGAGAGCAGTGGATGTCATCTACCTTTACTTTAGCAAGGCTTTCGATACTGTCTCCCATGACATCCTGATAGCAAAGCTGAGAGTGTGGGATAGAGGAGTGGACAGTAAGGTGGGCTGAGAACACACTGACTGGCCGAGCTCAGAGGGCAGTGATCAGCAGCACCGAGTCTGGCTGGAGACCTGTGACTAGAGGTGTTCCCCAGGGGTTGGTGCTGGGTCCGGTCTTGTTCAACATCTTCCCTGACGACACACCTGGGGTGCTGTGTCCAGTTCTGGGCTCCCCAGTACAAAAAAGACAGGGATCTCCTGGAAAGATCCAGTGAAGGGCCACAAAGATGATACGGTGCCTGGAGCATCTTCCCTATGAAGAAAGGCTGAGACACCTGGGTCTGTTCAGCCTGGAGAAAAGAAGACTGAGAGGGGATCTCATCAATGTGTATAAATACCTGAGGTGCAGGAGACAGAGGGATTTGGCCAACCTCTTTTCAGTGGTTTGTGGGGACAGGACAAGGAGCAATGGCCACGAGATGGCGCACAGAAAGTTCCACACCAACATGCGAAAAAGCTTCTTCACAGTGAGGGTGACAGAGCACTGGGACAGGCTGCCCAGGCAGTTTGTGGAGTCACCTTCTCTGGAGATATTCAAGGCCCATCTGGACGCCTACCTGGGCGGCCTGCTCTAAGGAACATGCTTTGGCAGGGGGGTTGGACCCAATGATCTTTCGACTGGACCCGATGATCTTCCAACCCCTTCAATTCTGTGATTCTTCTGGCCAACAAGCATCAAAAAAGGAGGCTGGCCTTGTGGCAAATAAAACGTGATATAAACAACATTCAGCCCAAAACGTTTTCTTTTTTTTTTTTTTTAAGCCTCACCAGTCAAAAATAAAGACTAAGGGGAAACAAGGACTGAACCAGCTGTTGATATCCAACAGGGAAAAATGTTTTGCTTGAGCATAAAAGACCACCCACTTTCTCTAACCAATAAATTGAAAGAGATGAAGAGGCCACCACAGATAAAAATGAAAACTTTCAAGCTTTTCATAGAGCTTTACTCAGCAAGAGCAAACATTACACTGAGGGAAAGCTTAGTAAAAACAGTGGGCAAAAGAAGTACTGTCAGCAATAATCAGATAGTGAATACAATCAGTTTCACGTTAAGGAAAGAAAAATTTACAAGCCTAGTAAATTTTGCCAAGGGCAGAACATTTAAGTTTATAGAAAGCAAGAACCATGAGTCAGAGCAAGATATACCATACACAAAGTTGATACATCATCAAGCTTACAGCTCTATTAGTTAACATTTTACTAACATTCTACTATGATAAAAACAGAGTATTACTTGACCCTTCATTCTTCATTGCAATTATTTCCTTTACATCACTTGGATTAACCTACATTACATAAAATTTGCAAACACTACCTAGATTATATCTGTAGAGACAAAGATACGGCTGGAACATCTTTCTGCATACTTACGAAACGTTAAAAAAGCTACTACAGTCTTAAAGTGCTGTGAAGGACCAGTTTAGAATGAATCTAGCATGTGCTCACATGCAAGCCAAGAGCAGAAGCACTGAGATCCAAAACCCACATCTCCTTTCATATATTTTATCTGGTGGCCTTTCCTGATCTTCCCAGTTCTGAAGGGTGCTGAAATTATGCCAGGCAATCAACAAGAGCCTTAAAAAAAAAAACAAAAACAGAACACACCACCACCCCTCACATACTTGTATCTCACCTGTCTGAACAGAATATTGCCATGCAGGTTCAGTCCTGTATGAATATACTAACACTTCAAGGTTATCACAGGATAAAGGCATGGCTGCATTTTTCGTGTATGCAGCACAAAACAGCAATTTCTTAATAGGAACTCATTAAACGTATAAAATCCCTGCAAACAGGCAGAGAGAATAAAGAGGTCTCTAACACTGATAAGAAATACCAACCCCTAGAAGGAGATAATTCTGAGTGAGAACAATTAATAATCACTGTAGCAATAAGAGTAAGCTATGTCGTTCTGGACACAACATAACTCATTTACCAACAGCACAGCACACAGAACATCCTGAGGCATACAACAGTACTCAAGCAAGAAACGTTTCAATCAGAAATTCAAAAGCCTACAATACTTAGAATGTTTAAACTCAAGAAGAAATGGGAAGCCTTTTGGGGATCCAAGAAGAATAGCAGCCTTGTCTCAATTTTGAAGCCAATTCTAACCTTTTCTTTCACAGAAAAGGTAATGTAGTGTAACATCATTTATTCACTAGTGATGTCATGCAGCAACACCATGGATTACATGCCCTGTTTTGTAAAATGGGGCATTTATCAAAAAAATGCAGAAGCTAATGACCAGTAATTCAGATAAACACTAATGGTGTACAGCTTGGATCTTAGGATTACAGCTATAAAGAGGGCAGGAAAAAAGCCAAACAATCTCTCAATTAACCAAGAAAATCAACTTTTAACTAGTCTATTCTGAAAACTTACTACAAAGAAGCACTAAATTAAAAACTTCACAACTCTTGATATTAACCTGAACTCAAAAGTGCAGAAACATTAGCCCACGAATTTCCTTGAGCTTTTCAATGTTTTTGAAACCTTATATGAATTCTGACAGATCAATGCTTCGCTGTGGTTACTAAAGTAATTCAGCTTCATAAAAGATCACTGATAATTAGCAGGCTGCCTTCTCTAGAAACGAATTACATATCTAGAATGCTGAACAGTCTGTAAGATTGCTGTCAAAGACTCAACTTTGTTCTGATATATAAACATATAACAAATCAAAACAGGTACAGCAACTACATGATCAATTAAAGGTCTAGCTTGATTAATGAAAAAGTCAGTCATGAATTCAACTCAAGGCTAAAGGAAGCCAACTCTACAAAGTCATTTGAGTACAAACACTGTCAATTCCATCACCTCTGGGAAGAGACAAAAAAGTTCACATGACAATAAGCTGATGTTTTCAGCCTGCAACTGCACAGTTATTCATTTATTACTCTTTGGCTTCCACACGGTATTTCATAATACAAATGCCTGTCTGTAAAGAACTATTTCCAGAGGCTGATATTTAACAACTTGCTTCTTCTTACCAAATTAAGAAAACACTCAGTAACACCCTCTCACATCATAAAAACTCTCAATTACAACATTAAAATCACGAGTAAAGGAAAACTTCATTCTTACTACAGCACTAGATACACTTAACAATGAAAAATTAGAAACGAAAACAGATACCAGACTGCCCTCTTGCGGTCTACTTAAAAACATATTTGTAAACTACACTGAAATTCACCACGCTGGATAAATTTCTGATTTATTTATTTTCACGTCTATTGTGGTGACCTAAGTTAAAACAGACAATATTTAACTTTGTAACTCTCCTCCAACACCATCATTAGAAAGTAAGAAAGAATAAGAAAATTTATAAAATGAGTAAGAAGCAAAACTACCAACAATAAGTGCTACTAATCCTTACCAGTTACAGTAAACACTGTGTGAAAGCGTAACTGTTCTACACAGTAATAATTTGCTTCTTACATACAGGACTGCTTTGGTGAACTTACATCAGTCTGAAAACTATTAAAGGTAGATTAAGTAAAAAATACTGACCAAAAGTACCATAGAATCCTCTAGGTCCACAAGTACCAACTCCATATTTCTTCAGAGATGCTTGGGCTGCGCTCTTTAACACAGAAGAATTATGTGAAACATATATTCCTACAAAAGCTGACTGATTCTATACAGTTCACACTGCAAAGTCATCATGCAACATGACCAGCTTTACAGTAAGTTTAATAATGTACTGACTTTTGTATTGAACAAGTGGTAAAAGTGACATTCATTGTATTCTACTGATTGAGGACATTATATTCTAACTTGATAATTGGTTAGCCATAAGTGCGTGCAAAGGTAAAATTTTAGTAAAAAGGCAAACTTAATAAATCTTATAATTTTGTGCTATTTATTTTCCTTACTACTTCAGCAGCATATTTCCTTGACAAAGCTTGTGCTTTCTGAAGTAATTCTTAGTTTCAAGGTAACACACAATAGGAATAGTCACACAATATATGGTAACTGAAAGAACTCACCTTAACTTTCTCATTATCCAAAAGTCCGAGAAAATTGAACGATGCAAAGTTTATACATTCTTTGCCATTAACGGTGATTTTATGGGTGGGAGGACTGAGAAATAAATTAGAGACATATTCTTATGAATGAACATTCAGCATTTACATGCAAACAGTAGATGTTTTGTTTTTTTCCTATAATAAAAGACAGTCTGCATTTTCAAGATTCCCTCTTTCCATTTCTTTACCACCCAATGAGTCGAAGTTTAGTTTCGAGGCATGTTAATACTACCAATATTAACAAATTCAGTATCCTCCTGGGAATTATGCTTAGGCACATGGAAAATAAGGAGGTGACTGGTGACAGCCAACATGGCTTCACCAAGGGCAGATCATGCCTGACAAATCTGGTGGCCTCCTCCCATGGGATTACAGCATTGGTGGATAAGGGAAGAGCAACTGACATCATCTGTCTGTGCAAAGCATTGAACACTGTCCCATGTGACAGTGCTCTCAAAACACCTTTGCTGTCAAGCACCCCCCACTTCTGTTTGTCCAAATCTACCACATTAAAAACAACTTTGCATGAAGTGCCAAGTACCTAGCCACAGTTTCTTTTTAAGTGTTTTGTAATTGCTTTCTTCTCTCTGCACCACTTAATCAAAAGTTGGTAAACATTAATATTTGGGAAAAATACAATACTACAAAAAAATACAGACCCAGAATGAAGATAAAACTATCCCCTCAATATTAAAAACAAAAATAAAATCTTACATTAAAACACTCAAAATGAGAAAGACTTTTTTTTTAATAAAATAATCTTGGTAAGATCGCAAAAGTAAGACCACCTCTTCGGTGGTAAATTCTGTTCTGTCATCTAAAAATTAATTTATATAAGCTTCTAGGAATATAGAAATTCTTTGTTAGATATATGCTTAACAATATGGACATCAAGTTGATATGAGGAAACATTTATTTTGATTAGACTTACCCTGAAACAACATTGTAGTTAAGAGCTGGGTGATCTTTTGGTACAGGTGGAACAAGCGGCTCTGGCTGCCATTCTTCAATCAACTCTTCTTTTTCCTGAAGAATGGGAAAAAAGTATTACTTAAAAAGGATTTCCATTAGAAAAGTCATTGTACTCTAATAAGCACTTTCAACTGTTTATATGAGAAATGACATATTCTGCATATCAGCTTCCTGAGACAGTTGAGATTGGTATTAGTGTGTTTAACTATGAGTCTCTGAATTCTTCAAGGAGAAAGGCACGTAAAGAAAGATACCCCAATTGTGTCTGTACATAAAAAAAGATCTCACAATATCATAGTAAAAAGAACAGATACTAACTTGATGTCTTTGCCATATTTTAATCAATACTATTTCTCTCAATCTATTATTTATGCAAGTCTTCCTCTAGTGGGTAACTGAACACAAATTATATAATAATTGAATATAAATTGCCTCACTTCACATTCTGAAGTCTTCAACTGAGCTGTTTAAGCAACTGTGGCATTAAGATGCTAAGCAAAACAATACAAACATAAGCAGGACACAATAGATAATATAAAATGCCAAATGATCAAGAAATGGCAGCAACTGCTAAACTGCATATCCCCCACCTAACCATGGAAGAATACGCAATGCACACTCATTTTCAAAGTGCTTTAAGCAACACAGACAGTCTCAGTTAAATGACTTTCTGAAGGACATGCTCTGGACCAGCATGACAACTGCATTAGAATAGTTGGTCAAATCTGTAACTATTAAGGCATAACACCAAAACTGTTCTTTGTACCAACAAAGCAGAACTTTTCAAGAGGATTATTTACTAGTATAACAGCAGGTACCATACCTGTTAACAAATTAATTTTGACTACAACAGTGCTACATTTCCATTATTTCAAAATGCAGTACAATATTTAAGGCTACTTATGTTAATACCTAAAATACGAGAGCTGTAATTGATTCTTAAAAGAACAGCTCAATAGTATTATTCTCTATTTTAATTCTTTATCAAATACACATTTCCAAGTCTTCAAAGTAAAAGAAAAAATTAAGACAGTAAAAATCAAAAGGAAACTATATGAAACAGTTTATGTTTACTCTCCTGTATTTTCATCACTTTCTTTTTAACTAAATGAGTAACTTGGCTTCTAGACATTAATAATGCATAATCTTGTTTATAGTTACTTCTAGAATATAAATGAATAACCCACGAGATCTACAAAGGTCTACTGCAAAGCACAAATGGAAATTTCAATGGCCCTGTATTTCAGAATAGATACCTTTTTTATATGAGCATAGTAGCCCGTATTTCTAATATTTTGCAGATGTCGTTTAAATACTTTTTTGTTTTACTTTTTCATGTTAGATTTCTTACTGGAATTTTACCCATGAGGCACATGCTTTAAAGGAAGTAAAATGCCATTAACACATGTGACACAGTTAAATCTATTCAGTATTTTGATGTGGGTACACATATCAGAAAAAGCGCTCCGTTTCTTTAGTGACTGCAGGAGAGATCACCTGAGCCCCGCACACAGTTCCTGTACATCTACTGAAATGCTGCTTCATATATTAAGGAAAGAGCTAAGCATTAATCTTGGGTTTACTCATCTGCCTTGTACTTGCGCCATTCACACACGTCAAACACCAGATTTAATGCTTCAACTAAAAAAAATCCAAACAACAAAGCAGCAGAGACAGACGATTAATAAATCAAACTGTCCATCGATACTACTGACAACTATTTTGTAGCTCATTGTAAACCTCACACTCAAAAAGATTCAGCAAATACCTTCAGAACCCTATGGTAGAAGATTACCAGATGATATACCGTATAAAGATTAACATGTATCATAGTACCAAAATGGTGGAAAAGTAGTACCTAAATTAAGGTTAACTTCTGAGTGAAACAACAATCCTAACTCTGTATGCTAAGCTCTGCTGATCCAAAACAGAGATTGGCATTCTGATCTTGGATCAAAACATAGTAACATGAATCTCTATACCATATTGCTATTAAAAAAAAAATCCAAAATGTAATTTAACACTAGATGTACCGACCCACAGTGCTGTAAGCCCATAGCTGGTACAGTACATTCCTCTCCCAGGCATAAATACCTTCCTGTTCCTTTTGTTAGTAGAGGCAGTCTTGAAAGAGGACAATAGCATCCTTCAGAAAATGATCCAGCGTGAAAACTAGCAAAAGCAACATGGGTATAAAGCTAAGGTGAAGGCCACAACAAAGTAGTCCCAACACAGACTTGCTGATGCTACTGCAAAACCATACTGTATGAAACAAAGCAACATTGACTATATGACGTTAAAACTGTTACTGCTCATCTTGTCACAACACTCCCTGACAAGGAGTCCCTCCACAGCTCTCCCGTATGCCCCCTTCAAGTACTGGAAGGCGGCTACAAGGTCTGCCCACAGCCTTCCCTGCCCAGGCTGAACAACCCCAACTCCTTCAGCCTGTTGTCATAGGAGAGGTCCTCCAGCCCTTTGATTATCTTCATGGCCCTCCTCTGGACTCATTCTAATAGGTCCATGACATTCTTGTGTTTCTTACGACCTTTTGTATTCTTACAGTGCTGCCTCATGTTCAGTTTTTCATCCACCAACATCCTCAGTTCCTACTCAGAACTGCTTTCAATCCTCTCATCACGCAGCATGCTTGGGATTGCCCCAGCCCATATGCAGGACCTAGCACTTGGCCTTGTTGAACCTCATGCGGTTTGCACAGACCCACCTCTTAAGCCTGTCCAGGTCCCTCTGGATGGCATCCTTTCCCTCCAGCATGCTGGCCACACCACACAGCTTGATGTCATCAGCAAATGTGCTGAGGGTGCACTCCATCCTACTGCCCAGGTCACCAACAAAGACACTAAACAGCGCCGGCCCCAGTACTAACCCCTACAAACACCACTCATCACTGATCTCCACCTGGACGCTGAGCCACAACTCTTTGGGTGTGACCACCCAGATAATTCCTTACCCACTGAGTGGTCCATCCATCAAATCCACATCTCACCAGTTTAGAGGCAAGGATATCATGAGGGACAGTATCAAATGCTTTGCACAAGTCCAGGTAGATGATGTCAGTTGCTCTTCCCCTACCCACCCATGCTGTAACCCCATAGTAGAAGGCCACCAGATTTGTCAGGCACGACCTGCCCTTACTGAAGCCATGTTGACTGTCACCAGTCACCTCCTTATTTTCCATGTGCCTTAGCCTAGTTTCCAGGAGGATCTGCTCCATGATCTTGCCAAGCACAGAGGTGAGACTGACTGGCCTGCAGTTCCCTGGGTCTTTTTTTTTTTTCCCTCGTTAAAAATGGGGGTAATGCTTCCCCTCTTCCAGTCAGTGCTAGCTTTACCACACTACCACAACTTCTCAACTATGATGGACAGCATCTTAGCAACCTCATCTGCAAGTTCCCTTAGGGCCCTTGGATATACACGCACAAGAGAAGACTAATCCTCATTCTCCACAACAGCACTTCACTAACTCCATCTCCCATTCATTCTCCTCACCCATTGCATTATATCATTTTGCTTTCTGATAGACGTAGGAACAAACATCTGCATCTTCGTATCTCATGTCTTCTGTTTTCACATATACTTAGTACAGGTGTAAGTTTACCAAAAGTTTCTGTGGTAAAAGTTATTTTATTATGGTGGGAGATTGGAGATGTCTGTGACTGAAATGAGTACCAGTTTCAACATAAAAAAGGGATCCATGCTGCAGATAGGCCAGTCCATACCTCTTCCTTCTTCCATTCACCACCTATCTCAGTACACCAGCCTTTCCACGAATCACAACCATTGCCTTTTGACCAAAAAGGCAGCCAAATGAGGCTTTCAAACAGTGACCCCACATTCAGAACTTCTATCTTGCACCTTCTAAATTCACACTAAATTTCGGATCAATATAAACATTTATTTTCAAGCATATGGAGAAACCAAACTTTAATTCACACAGTAACATCCTCAATATACACTTAATTCACTTATTTCTCTTCAGTTCACTGTACTTGAAAACACTCATTTGATGAAAAAAAAAAAAAGAAAGTTTCCAATTTCTCCTCTCTCTGGCTGTAACAGTAGTGAACTCATCTCTCAGCTCCTCCTCTTTCCCCTTTGTAGGTATTTTTAATTTATATAACTGTATACATTTTATGTTAAGATTTAAATGCTAAAATAATTTTTTATGAATATTGTATGGGGAAATATAAACATGTTTTTATTTTATGCTATATAAAATAAACAATTATATAATATTTATATAAACGTTTAAATATTAGATATACATACATATAAATATATAAAATGTTTTGGGTTGATTTGGTGGCGGTGTTGGTGGGTTTTTACTTTTAAACACCAGGTATCTTGCGTAAGAGAAATACTTTGGTGTAAACACATCCAACTCATATTATATTTAAACAAGTTATTTTTTGGAATTACTTGTGCTAGTAGAGAGCTGTCTTGAAACAGCATAATTCATGCATCTGTGTCAACATGCAAAAATTAATTTTCTTATTTGCAGTCATACCAGCCCACAAATAATTCTTGATTTTGTTGGTATTTACAGAATCACACCATAAATTGGTAAATGCCTTTAGCCAAGATTCTCTGTAGGTAAAAAGAACTGGAAACCTTTACCAGAAGCTGCTGCATCTGCTCTTCTTTATTCAACACCACCCGGTCAATTCCTGAACTCTCTACGTGCAAGAGACAGCTTTCACAGCCTACAGTATTTCCCGGCCATGCATCCAACATGCTTCTCTGAAAGAAGCTTTCCAGGCTCCTGACTAATATTGTTCTAATAAAACTGTTCTCATGCTACTGCTGTAATGAAAGTTCTTTAACTAGAGGAAAAAGGCTATTCCTCACATACACAAGCAGGCTCTTGGTAGAACTTGAGTAGAACTTAGTAGACTGAGAAGCTCAGTATCATTTACCGTAGAGCAAAAAGCATGTGGAGGGCTTCTTTTTGTACAAATGGCTGTTGGCTGGCAAGCAAGCTGGTAGCTAAATGATGGAATGCAATCTCCTTCAGCCCACTGTAGTCCCTCAATGGCACTTTGCTGTTTTTCGATATATTTTATTTTGGATGAAAAGCCCACAAGAATCTGTATGTCCAGCACCACGTCTGGCCATAGATTTATTTATTTGTACCTCCTGAGATCCCAAATTATCTAGAAGTTACAGTCAGAGAATTTCTCCAGCTCTCTAGTTGATGATTCATGAGTTTTATTACTGTTGTATAGAACCAATAGGAATACCTGCAAGCACTGTTGTGAAAGGTTGGCAGTCAGTCAGTCTGAAAGCTGATTCCTTTACTAGGTTTCAGAGTACTATTGCTACACACCTGCCTAAACCCAGAAGATACCTTTGGATGGATTTCTTCACTGTTTTAGAAGCATGACTCCTAAGTTCACTAGGTTGCAAAATACATCTACTTCTGGTTCCCCAGGACAGACTGGTCCTGACAGATCATGCTAGATGGCTGCATAATAGTGGTATTCTTTGGTAATATTTATTATGTGGAACCAGCTCTCCTCTGGCAGCATCCTCAGCAGTAAGCCACAGCAAAGCACCAAGAATCATTACATAACTGGCTGACATATAGGTAGCTCAGCTCACACAGTGGAGCTCAGTGCAGTGCCTGCACTGCAGGTTGCACTTTGGGTGCCTGCACCCAAACAGCCGAGCCACTCTACCTGGTGTGGCAGAGGCTGGACACTGCTGCATGAATCAAACCAGAGGGCAAATTAGCATTTGCCTTGCTGCGCAGCTGGCATGTTACTGCATGTAGTGCAACACACACAGAAACCTGCTCATCCCACACTGTATGAAACAAAGCAATGCCAACTATATGAGGATTTTTAGTGAAGATTAAGGTGTTTTTGTTTTTTTTTTTCTTTTTCTTTCCTTCTCCCAGCTATTCCCCTGCTTAAAATAAGAGCTATTTTCACAGCTACATTATACAACCTGAACTTACCATCAGACCAAAAAGCACTGCCCTATACTATTCTTTTTGCCATGAAAATCACAGAAGGGTTAAGACTGAAAGGGACCTCTGGAAGTCACCTGGTCCAATCTCTTGCTTAAGCAGACACACCCTGTGCAGGTTGCCCAGGAAATACCAGATACAGGTAAGAAAAAACTAGAAGTGTTGATCTCTAACATCAAGTCAAACCCTTTGCAGTAATGCAGCTCTGAAGACTGCAAGTTTTCTTCTAGGCTTAAATGTGTTGCAATTTTGAAGTAACGTATCCAGCATAAGTACACTGCAATTTTTGATGATTTTAGTGTTTTGTTTGTTTGTTTTTTTTTCCCTAGCATTTACATTCCTTTCTACCTCTCAAGATCAGGAAAGTTTGTATGAATCTCACGAGAAGCACCACAACAAGAGCTTATGTTGCCTCTGTTCTTCAGAAAACCTGCTACCTGTTGTCTTGCCAGTGACCATCATTCTTTTCATCCTTCAAAAGCAGGAGTTACTAAGTATGAGCCATTTCAAAGTGTTTGCCCCGCCTGACCCCCTCCTCAATCCCTGCTCCCATGAAGTTATAGCAAACTGCAATGCGCCTTCTCTCAGTTGCTCACTGCTCCCATTTAAAAAGATACAGCATAGTTTTTCCCCACCACATACCGCTGTTCCAGATCTATCTCAGCACTTTCTTAACACCTCAGCTTCAGCAAAATGGGCTGTCAGTGAATGAAGGATATGACCTGCAACTGACTGATAACAAGTACCCATGTGTAATTCCTACACTGTTAAGGAGAAGATGTGTTTCAGCTTTTTCACATCACCGATTGTACAAGAGGAGCAAAGAGCCCTTTCCAACATAAACTGCAGGGAGAATGAATCTTCCAAAAAAAAGTTACCCTCTAAAATACCAAAGATCAAAACCATTTAATGCAGGAAAATTCTACTGAATGAACTATCACAACTTCTGAATGGACAATCAGAAATTACTTTAAAGTTGCAGCATGTCTTCCTACATGATCTGAGCACTCAATACTCGACCATGCTGGACTCCCCTTCATACTCACTCTTTAGTCTTAACACATAAAGCCAACAAAGACAATCAGTTCAAGTCCTCCCATGCACAGAACTGACCTGGCCTTTCTTGACTCCTGCTCAATTCATTTCTCACTTCCAATATTACTTATACCTACACGCTGAAGAGTTCCTTAGAATACTCTAAGCTTAATAAATACTCCCACAAAGCAGACACGTCCTGCAATTTTGCTCATGTCCACAGTCCTTGCATCCTGTTCACTTGATCCTGAAGGACACTACTCTTCAAAGCTCACACGTAATGTATATCCTTTGGAAGAATAAGATCAAAACCCCTGCAAGCACATGATACAGACAGCAGTGAGGAGGGAAAAACACCCAAGAATCAGTTTCATAAACCTTATTCTCTACCACTACGGAATTTCCATAATCTGTACTACTCATGAAGAATACCAGTCTAAGCTTGCTGGTTATACAGGACTTAAGACCATTAAGACCAACCCCTCACACTTACAAGCTGGTTTTAACACTGCGATACATTGCCATAATGCATCTTTAACTGAGAAAAACAAATGAGTCCTTACCCACCTCAGTGTTTTCACATTCAGAGAGCTCATCCAGTCATTCTTTGAATATAACCAGCAAGCTCAACTGCAGACCATGCCTTGGACAAACTAGTCCAGGGATATCTCCAAAACAAATTCCTCTCACTCCTGATCGACTCCACCTCCAAGTCAGGAAGAAATTCCTGCCTATACAAAGGAACTATGTTTTTCTTTGAGAAGAATATATTGTAAAAAGGAATTAATCGCCATTACACTACAACGTTCTCTGGAACTCACCTAACACTGTCAACTCTAAAGAGTTATGACTCGCAAATGCCACATGTACAGACTATTTTACTAATCCTTGTACTCTTATAGTGTTTTAATACAGTGTCCATTTCTAAAACAAAGCCATCCATAGAGTAGAGGTAATGCCAGCTTTTCCTAGCTCATCATGGTCGCATCAATCTGTTTTGTTTGATTTTTAGTATTTCTTAGACTATCAAACCTGATGCTTATTTTAAAGGCAAGAACTGAAGTTTTTAAGCAATTTATTGCTCAAAAGTAAGCTTATCCTTTGAAATCCTAAGGAAAACTTGGATTATTTATGATTTTGCAGGTGAGTGGTTCAAAGCCAAATGCATCAGTAGCCATCAACTGTTTCTCTAAAGCAAAATATTTTTCTGCCTTACCTTAGGTGTTAGATCAGATCGCTCTTGAAGTTTATATGTCTTGGAGAAAATAAGTCTGATTATCCACAGAATTAGAATTCCTTCCAAAATAAGATGGTAAGCAGGAGCCTGAAAATAAAGCACAAAAATAAGTCTAAACAGAGTTCTGTTTGAATCAGTTTCACATTTTGTCAATTTATACTCCACCACTTACAGTCTTAGAAAATCGAAGCTGATCATCAGCTGAGAACGTATTTTCACTAAAACTTACGTTTCTATGAAAGCGTACTGCTTCACAACTACTAAATGTAGCTGTTAACTCCAGCACAAATGGACTTACTCTCTATCATTACTCTTTAATGGCACAGTCTAAACTGATAAGCAGTCCCAGTTCCACACATGCACATCAACCAAACGCTGAGAGTAAAGGCACTGCAGATACTCCCCCTCAGGGCTACACCAGTGTTTGTGCGAGCAGAAGAATTTCACAATGGACAGTTCCCAAGAGCTCTGTTTCGTCTACACATGCCAACTCCAACCCTAGGTTCTTATAACTCAAAGCTTACCAGTAGCAACAGCTACTGCTGTATTCAAGGAGACCTAACAGGGCCGACAGCACCCATTTTAGAGTTAGCTTCCTTGGATGCTGGGAGGGAGGAATGTCCGCTGTCTCTAGCAGCAGAGCCCGTTTAAAGTCCTTGTGGAGTTACAGCATCGCTACTTGCCACCTAGTTTACACGACAGGTTTGATCGCTCCATTTCAGCAAGGCCACAGTCCACGCCGTGGGTGCCTACTGCTTTTGTAAGACTCAAAAAGCACACACTTCAGCGCACAGCACCTCCAACCAGCAGGAAAGCTCCCAAGCACCGACCATTTCTGGTGGAAAAGCTCCCACTTCAGGTGGGCTCTGACCTGCAAATAAAGCGAAACGACGCACCCAGCGCCCGTGAACGGAAGGAAACCAAGCAGAAGGACGGCGCGCTGTGTCGCATCCACGCCACAGAAATCAAGCCCTATACATAAATATATATATATATTTATACATTTATAGGCTATATATATACATACACATGTATATACATATACACACACACATATATATCACATATTTTTTTATCAGAGCCCACCGCGGATCGCGCACGCAGCGGAGGCAGACCCCGCCGCGCCCCGCACCTCGTAGAAGGCCTGCACCATCTCCACCAGCACCCACTGCTGACCCACGCCCGCCGCCACCGACATGGCCGCCGCCGCCGCCGCCGCCCGGCCGCTTCCGCCCCGGCCGCCCTACACCGCCGCGAGAGGGGCGGGGACGCGGCGCGGCGCGGCGCGGGGGCGGGGCTATGGGAGGGGGCGGGGCCTGACAGAGGGGGCGGGGCTAAGGCGCGGGGGGCGGTCACTGGTGGCGTCCCCCAGGGCTCGGTGCTGGGGCCGGTCCCTCTGTAATACCCTCATCCATGACCAAGCTACGCGCGTGTGTCGATCTGCTCGAGGGTAGGAAGGCTCTGCAGGAGGATCTGGATAGGCTGCACCGATGGGCTGAGGTCAACTGTATGAAGTTCAACAAGGCCAAGTGCCGGGTCCTGCACCTGGGGCGCAATAACCCCAAACAGAGCTACAGGCTGGGAGAGGAATGGTTGGAGAGCTGCCAGGCAGAGAAGGACCTGGGAGTGATGGTGGATAGTCGGCTGAATATGAGCCAGCAGTGTGCTCAGGTGGCCAAGAAGGCCAACGGCATCCTGGCTTGTATCAGGAACAGTGTGACCAGCAGGGCTAGGGAGGTGATCGTCCCCCTGTACTCAGCTCTGGTGAGGCCGCACCTCGAGTACTGTGTTCAGTTTTGGGCCCCTCGCTACAAGAAGGACATCGAGGTGCTCAAGAGAGTCCAGAGAAGGGCAACGAAGGTGGTGAGGGGTCTGGAGAACAAGTCCTACGAGGAGCAGCTGAGGGAGCTGGGCTTGTTCAGCCTGGAGGAGAGGAGGCTCAGGGGCGACCTTATCGCTCTCTATAGATACCTGAAGGGAGGCTGTAGCGAGGTGGGGGTTGGTCTGTTCTCCCACGTGCCTGGTGACAGGACGAGGGGGAATGGGCTTAAGTTGCACCAGGGGAGTTTTAGGTTGGATGTTAGGAAGAACTTCTTTACTGAAAGGGTTGTTAGACATTGGAACAGGCTGCCCAGGGAAGTGGTGGAGTCACCATCCCTGGAAGTCTTTAAAAGACGTTTAGACGTAGAGCTTGGTGATATGGTTTAGTGGAGGACTGGTTAGCGTTAGGTCAGAGGTTGGACTCGGTGATCTTGGAGATCTCTTCCAACCTAGATGATTCTGTGATTCTGTGAAGCACTAAATGGAGAGGTTTTAGAACAGAGAAGTGTTAAAATCATCAGACTTTATTGTGATGGCCAATTAATAGTTTTTCTTCTCCCCCAGTTTCTGAACTTAATGATACACTTCTGAAACTCCAGGCTTTACACAGTCTAGAGGAAAATGTGGTTTGAGACCATCTCCAGAGTCAATACAGAGACAATAAATGCCCCTTTATTATTTTAGCTGCATGAAGATTATTCTGTTCACTGTTCAGTGCTTCTGTGGCCATTGCAACATGCTGGAGAGGAGTCTTGGGCTCTTGGGAGATGGCTGCTACTACCAGCCTGAAAGAAAGTGTCCGGTATGCATCCCAGTCCCAAGCTGCCCCCCAAAGAGTGGGTCACATTAATCGTCTTGGTGGGCTGCGGATTAAGTCTCCACCCTGCTCTCAATATCAGGTTCAAACATTGCAAAATGTTTGACAGATACATGTATGATTGGGAGACTAAAAAAAAAATCATTTTGTGAGACACTGAGTGAGTTGTTTCCAGCTTGAAATACAGTGAAGTAAATAACATGCCAACCAGTGATTCTTCTGGCAGTGAATTCTGAGTTCCTGGTCTGGATTATTTTAAGGCTGGGTCTCTTGTAGTAATGAGCCTACTCCTATGTGAGAAACAAAGTTGTGTTTTTGCAGTAGAGAATTACTTTTCTGTACTCCAAGGTGTGGTCCTAATAAGGAGAAATGCTAAGTAGATAAGTGGACAGTAGAAGGCCTCGCTGTTCCAAAATAAGGTAGAAGCTTGAGAAAAAACAGGATGAGCGGTGTGAGAACCGTAAAACAAAGATCACAAGTTCTCAAAACATAAGAAAGGAGAAAATAAAGGATTGAAAACAAAAAAAATGTACAAATATGGTATGGAGGAGCATTGAGTAGCTTGTGAACCTGTAGTACTCAGCCAATGAGGAAACAGGGGAGGTGATCAGGCATCAGGTAATAGGGAATAAAAGATTATGATTTGTTTACCGAAATGCGCTCCTGATTGACAGGACGCCCGCCATTGCAATCACAAATAAAATAGCTTCACAGAAAATCCTGTGTGAAGAAAATTATGTGAGATATTTCTCACATCCTATTGTTCAGTATTTTCATTGTTCCAACACAAGGCAACTGCTACTAATTGCTTAAGGCTGCTATACTTCTGAGAGCAAAAAAGAGGGGGAAGTGAAGGAAGAAATCCTTTGCAGTGGCAGTTTATGGCCTGGAAGGAAGGGAAGAGGGAAAAGACTTGAGTCTGTCTCTGAATTTATAGTCCCAACAAAGCCTATTGATAGTGCCTGTAGGAAATTACTGCTACTGAAGAGTCAAGTTTTGTCTTTCCCCATATCCTCCAGTTGCACAGTATTCCTAAACTGTTCTTCTAGACCTTCCTCTCCAATCATTTCCAACACCCTGCTCTGAACTCCTAGTTCAAGTTCCCCAGGTCAGTACTTGTGTTCCACCTGTTCCAGTATTTTCTTTTCAGGTCACTCCAGAGGCAGAGAAATGGGAATTAACATGGCTATCAGGAATTTTATTTTTCATAAATATCACTGAGGTGGAGAGTGCAAGCTATCTCCTGCCTTCTTTGCCCCATTCATTCTTCCTCTGGCTCACCCATTATTATTCTGTCAAATCTGAGACAGAGAGTAGGGGCTGGAAGTGGAAGTGAGGGAATGATGTCCGCTGTCCTTCTGCACTCTTGGGTCGCATTCCTGGCTGCTATTGACCTCGTACATTACCAACAAGGAACAGGGGATAATGGCAGTAGGGAGTGTCACATAACTGTGCCTGCTGGCACCTAGTTGTATTGCTGCTGTCTTGGAGATGTGCACATAGAGGGGCTGGTGGGAAAAGGGATGTGGGAAACTGGTAGGAGTCAGTCCCGAGTACCATTCACTTCTTCCCTGCCTGCTCCAATCGCACGCACCCAGAGGATGATGACAGGAGATTAGGGGCATAAGGAAGGCTTTGCAGCCATTCTTACACATCCTGTGTGACAAAACATTAGCTTATATTATTGTGTCCTTGGTGTGCCTAGTTGTAACTTCCTGACTCTGTGGCTACCCTCAAAAAATAGTCACAGAGACTTTTCTTACAGCACTGGGAAAGCAATCCTGTATTGGCAAGGGGAATAGCAGGATAGCACTAGTAAGTCTTTTGTTGTTGTCTTGAAACCTGATCTCAACCAAGATGATGTTGGCAGCAAACAGAAAATATCCCAAGTCAGTTGGGAGCTTAGTCTTAAACCCCAAAAATATGTCCCAACTCCTAGTGGGAAGGAGAAAGATGTTGCAAGAGAGTTCTGTGTAAGTGCCAAGAAGAACTTGAATATCAAGTTCCATAATTTACCTGATATGCAAGGAAATAATTGTTCACAAGGCAAGCAGAGCTCAAGATAAATTTCGTATTATCTCAAGCCATGTGCCACTGCATGTTGGAAATGTGCCTAATCCTAGTTCTACAGTGAATTAGCTCTGGATTAACTTCACCAGCAGAAAGCTGTTTTAGATCTGCCTGGGAAACATCTGGAGACCACAAGCTTTGACACAACTTTGTGTGGGAGTAAGGACACCTCCTGGTGCATTCTAGCTGTCCTGAGCTGTCACAGCACCCTGAACAACTGCAGTGACAAAGTGACAGAAAGTGGAAATGCCATACAACGAGGACCAAATGTGACCTCAACTGCTAGGAGCTAATGACTACTGTAATTATCCAGAGTGACCACAGTCTTCTTTTTAAGGCATTTTCAGCCAAATGCAGACCTTTGGAGCAAAAAACTAACTTCTCACGAAGATGGATGTAGACATGGCACTATGCCTCCTGCTTATGCTTCAATTCGGTGCCCAGGTGGGCTTGGCAGCACCAGGCTTAGCATTTGTTTGCCATGAGTGGCAGAGTTGTGTCTTAAAAAGGAAATGACAGCAGATAGGCCCAACCCTGTGATGACTGAAGAAAACTTATATGAGGAACTTGTAAGAGCATCTCAGCCAAGCTGCTAGGATCACTAACAGCATAGACACAGTTTAAATGGGAATATTTGCCTTACAGAGAGCCAGCTACACATGTGCAGTGTTGCAATGTTGCTGTTGCTAAGCCAGATTTTCTGTCTTGTGTGGTTAAATCCCACACCTCTCTGATTCAAGGCTTCAGATATATTCAGGTTGGGGATTTGCAAGCCAGAACTTCCTCCTGGACTGATCCCCTGCAGAGGGAAAGAGATGGATATCTCACCTGTTCCTCTACCCCACCTCAATATGCAGCTAAGTCTACCTTTTACTACGAAAGATTCTTTTACTTATTTTAGAAACAGAAGTACTATACTAGATAGGACAACTTGGAATTTGTGCTCTTCGCTTCTTTTTGTCCCACCTTTTTCTCACAGTGAATTGTCTGTCTGCTGTTTCTCACAGTATGTTTGGATGAGAAACATGGCAGACATGATGGGCAAACTTGTACCCAAAGTCTTTCTAATGTCCCCAGGGGTCAATACTGGGTCCAGTCCTATTTATGATCTTCATTAAAGATCTGGATGGTAGAGTGCACCCTCAGTATATTCATAGATGATGCAGAACTGGGGGAGAGTGGCTGACTCACCAGAGGGCTGCACTGCCATCCAGAGGGACCTTGACAGGCTGGAGGGGTAGGCCAACAAGAATCTCATTAAGTTCAACAAGAAGAAGTGTGGAGTCCTGCAGCTAGGGAGTAATAGCTCCAGGCACCAGGACATGCTGGAGGCCACCCAGCTGGAAGGCTGGTCTGCAGAAAAGGACATAAGGGTCCTGGTAGACGTCAGGTTGAACAGGAATCAACAATGTGCCCTTACAGCTAGGAAGGTTAATGGTATTCTTGGCTGCACTAGACAAAGTATCACCAACAGGTCAAGAGAGGTGATCCTTCCCCTCTACACAGCATTGGTGACACCAGAACTCAAGTACTGGAGCCAGTTCTAGGCTTCCCAGTACAAGAGGGACATGAAACTACTGGAGCAAGTTCAGAGGAGGAGTACTGAGATTATTAGAGGACTGGAGCACCTGTCATACAAGGACAGGGTGAGAGAGATGGGCATGTTTAGCCTGGAACAGAGAAGACTGAGGGGAGATCTCATCAATACATATAAATATCTGAAGGGAGGGTGTCAAGAGGATGGAACCAGTCTTATTCCAGTTGTGCCCAGGATGAGAGGCAACAGGCACAAACTGAAGCACAGGATGTCAATCTGAATATGAGAGGGCATTTTCTTTACTGTAAGGGTGACAGAGCACTGGGACAGGTTGCCTAGAGATGTTGTGGAGTATTCTTCTCTGGAGATACTCAAAATCCACCTGGATGCCATCCTGTGCAATGTGTTCTAGGTGATTGATCCTGCTTGGCAGGGGTGTTGGACTACATGATCTTCAGAGGTCCCTTCCAACCTCAACCATTCTGTGATTCTGTCACATCTTGGAAAGAGTCCAGTGGAGGGCCACCAGGATGACCAAGGTACTGGATCACATCTCCTGAAAGGAGAGGTTGTGAGGGCTTGGACTGGAAAAGAGAAGGCTCAGGCAGACCTTATCAGTGCCTATTAATACCTGAAGGGAAGGTGCAAAGAGGACAGAGCCAGGCTCTTTTCAGTGGTGCCTAGTGACAGGACAAGAGGCAATGGACACAAACTGGAATATAGGAAGTTCCATCTGAACATCAGGGAGCCCTTACTGAGAGGGTTGACAGAGCACTGGCATGAGTTGTCCAGAGAGGTGATGGATTCTCCCTCCTAGAGGAGCTTCAAAAGTTACCTGGGCATGGTCCTGGACAACCTGCTCTGCATGTCCCTGCTTGAGCAGGGGGGTTGACAAGATGGCCTCCAGAGGTCTCTTCCAGCATCAGCCATTCTGTGACTGTGATTCTGTAATGGATTTAGAACAGGCTGATCCCATGAACTCTGAATCACTTTGTGAAGAAGTCGGGAAATAAAAATACAATTGGCATAAGTTCAAGCCATTGATAGGGGAGACAAGATAAGCCCAAGAGGTTTGGCTCTGAAGCCTCATGTTCCACACCTCCTTCAACTATCATCCTGTAGGCCTAATGTCTCGAGAATGAAAATAGAAGAGAAGCAAAAGGAAGTTAACTCTGCATCAGTTCAGCTCATTTACCTGAAGATTTGGACTCCAGACTAAAATGTCTAAGAAACTTTCTTATCAGTAATGTTTTCTACACTTTTTGTCATGTAAGTTTTAAAGGAGGATTTTGTGTTCTGTTCTCTTCCTGGAACTGAATATTTCTGATGCCAGCTACATAAAAAGCGGTCTTCTAATGCAGCATGAATAGCTTTTAACCTCTGTGTGGTTACACAGAGGTCACACTGGTTTGTACAAATGCCTCTGCTTTTACAGTACAGTTATCCAATAGCTGTCATCCATAAAAACGGAGTCTGTAATGAGCACTTTTACTGCAACAAGCAGTGAAACTATGATTTACAGGTTATTCTGATGCCCAGAGCCCTAGACATTGCAATGCTCAGAAGCACAGAAATGTGATTTATGCAGCCTTCATTTTGCATAGTTGCAGCTAGATGGCTCAAAAAAAGGACTCATTAAAAAGTATGTGAGCATAAATCTGCCAGTCTGAGGTTTTAGGAATATACATATGCTTAGAGTACTAGATGGAGGTGAGAATATGTTTTTTCTAGTCAGATATTAGGATATTTTCAAGTAAAATAGTTCAATCCATTTTAATAAAAATGTGTCAGCAAGTACTGTGGATTTCATTTGCCTGCAAAGAATAGGTAGATAAGGAGGCAATTACACAGTCATGGGATCATAGATAGGTATCTAACTTGAGTTTCAGTTTTCAGAAAGTTCTTAAGTAAAGTTTGTGAAAGTCTGTGCTGGATTGTGACTGTAAGTGTTCCCAAAAATTTGATGTTTAGAGCGTGGTCTAGATTCAGTGAACCTTATGGGAATGGTGCCTATGGGATGTGAAGACTTTTTGTTGTTGTTGTTTTTGTTTAGAATAAAACAACAATATTGTCCTTGTGGCACAAAGAAATGCAAAAGATACTTACCTTCCAGCAGCAGCCTTAATGAATTGGCTCTAGATTTGGTACCATAAATCCAGTTCCAGGTCTTAAATTTAAGTGCATGTTAAATCCATCCAGGTAGCAGATCATTTTCAAAGATTAACAACAGATTTATCCTTCTCCTTCTTCTGTAGTTAATTGTCAACCAAACTTTCCGATGAAAAATAGAAAGGAACTGTTATATTTTTTCAGGCCTCTGATATTGCAGAACTCAGATCAAAACCAGGGTGAAGTTGTGCTCTGTTAAATCACTGTTTTTCTTGGCCTGGGGGAAAAAAAAGGAAAGACAGCAATTAATTGCAGATTTCAGTAAAGGTGTCTTGATTGTAGTGCACATCTCTCAATTTCTGGTAGCTTCTTACATTCACTTAATATCATGGGGCATTAAAGTATTTTATTATCAAGTGCTGTCTTAACATCCTCAGATTGATAGAACTGAATGTTCAATTCAAGTTTTAAACATGATAGAAATCTTCACAATTTCCAGGAATTTTTGAGGGCAGACTGAGCCATCTGTGAGAACATAATCTTTGTTTTTCCTCCTAACCGACTGTTTCCTTACTGATGTCTGCAGAACACTTCGTACTCTCAGTAACTGCTTTGTGTTGATTCTAGTAAGCATTGTAGTAAGCAGGAATGCACTCATTGACTTTGTGACACCTTCTACAGATGGTTTGGTTTGGTTTGGTTCAGCTTGTTTGGGTGTTTCTGCATTTTAATGATAGTAGTGTGCTCTACAGCGTGACTGTAAATCTCTTACTAGCATACTTGAATTTAGAAATTTCAGATGGAGTTATCAGAGTAGGGAGAAGCTTGAAAAGTTATGGGAACTGCAGCATGTTAATGCATGGTTTTCACCATGGAGGAGTTTGTTTCCTTGAAGATACAGTTTTAAGATCGCATATAAAAGAAGCAACTCAGTTTCAGCCAGAAAAATGCAAAGCAGTCGTTTGCCAACTCGTGTTTCTTGCCAATGTACTGAAGTTCAGAAAGGCACTGTATTGTTTACAGATCCATGTAACACATACCAGCACACAAGCTGAAATTCTTTGTGGTTATAGGTAAAACGTGTGTGAATGTGTTGGCAGAGCTAGTCAAGTCCTACAGGCAACACCTTGCATATGTTTGCTACCCAGAGAGTTGCAACATAACTGCTCTGAATTCAGAACAGATGTGGTTAAAACATTTTTTGAATTGATACATTAGTCTTTCAAGCTCTGAAATTCTTACCTGGCTTTTAGTCCCTATGAGTTTACCTGAGTGAGGCCTGAGTGAAAACATAGTTCCCTCTTCAACTGCTGTTTCATAGCCAATTAGTGGAGTACAAACTGTGTGTTCTCCATTATTAAGCGTCCATAGTCTCCCCAGATGTTTCACAAAAATAAGTAATTGTGAGCAATTGACATCTAAAAGATAAAATAAACAGAATATAATGATAATACCAAGAAATAAATTGAGTGAGAACCTCTCCACAGATCTTTCCCACACAGACTAAGTGTTGAAATATGTCTTTCAGAGGGCATTAAATGGTAGGGTCAAGTAAGGAACTGAGGAAACAAAGAGTTCCTTGTTAATGGGGTCAATGTTGGCATTATAAGACAGATTCTGATCTTCCTCACACCTCTGAAAATCTAAGTGAAAGTCTGTAGGAATCAAAGATATGAGTAACTTGCTTCTGAAGCTTTTCAGAATTTCCCAGTGCACTCTTCAGCAACTGAGGAATCACCAACTGCATGAAATATAGTAAAAGCAAGGCCGGGTTCTGTACCTGGCACAGGGCAACCCAGGCTATACATACAGACTGGGGGATGAGAATCTGGGTAATAGCCCAGTGGAAAAAGATGGCTTCTGGTTGAGGGCAAGTCACATATGAGACAGCAGTGTGCCCTGGCAGCCAAAAAAAGCCAACCATTTCCTGGGGTGCATCAGGCACAGCACTGTCAAGGGAAGGGGTTGTCGTGCTCAGCTCTGTGCTAGTGTGTCCTCACCTTGAGTGCCAAGTGCAGTTTGGGGCAGTACTGTCTAAAGAGGACATCAGACTATCAGAGACTGTCCAAAGGAGGACTACAAAGACGGTGAAAGGAAGATGGAGGGGAAGATGTATGAGGAGCGGCTGAGGTCCCTTGTTTTTTTCAGCCCCGAGCAGAGCAAGCCGAGGGGAGGCCTCATGGCGGCCTGCAGCTCCCTCACGAGGGGAGCGGAGGGGCAGGCGCTGAGCTCTGCTCTCTGGAGACAGCGACAGGACCCAAGGGAACTGCATAGAGCTGGGACGGGGCAGGGTCAGGCTGGGGGTTAGGGAAAGGTTCTGCACCCAGAGGGTGGTCAGGCACTGGGACAGGCTCCCCAGGGCAGTGGTCATGGCACCGAGCCTGACGGAGTTCAAGATGCGCTTGGACGACATTCTCATCCATCATATGGTCTGATTTTTGGGTGGTCTTGTGTGGAGCCAGGAGTTGGACCTGGTAGTAGTAGTAGTTCAATGGTAGCATAGCTTCTGTATGAGGTTGGCATTGGAAGACAAGCCTGCTGCATGTGGTTGTGAATGTCAGATGCTGAATTCACTGCACAGTTGCAAGTGAAAAAACTAGCACAACTTAGCTTGTGCTCCCTCTCAACGTTTTCTCTTAATTATTCCTGATTATCCTAATAGATTTTCCTTTCCCTCAAGAGAAAAGGAAATGACTGCAATTTGCAGTTATAATGGTAGGATATTTAAAAATATAAATTCCCATTTATACCATTGTTTCACTTAGAATTCATATTAAAAATAGGACAGCTGATATTTTAAATAGTCTTCTGAGAAATGCGTTATATTGATGTTTCTCTAGACTTTGTTGTTTTGTTGTTGTTTTTGTTTCAGAAAACAAGCAAACAAGCAACCTAGTTTTCAATTGCTGCTTTTCTTAGTGACTTTTATTTCTATACACTTGGGTTACATTCTTACGAATTTAAAATATGACACTAGCCTTAATTAACATGTAAGATGACAAAACATCTTAATTCAATTGTTCTTTGCTTAAACAGCAAATGTAACAACTCTTCAAATATTCTTATTTATTTTTCCAGAAGACAGGAAACAAAAAACATGTTCACTGTCTGGGTGGTTATCAAACAAAGAAGTATGAGATGAGAGCTTTCTTTCCCCTGCTAGTACCCATAACAGAGATAGATGTAATTGCAAATGTTTGATTCTTGTGGGGAGGGGCTTAGCTAGAGGAAAGTGACAAATGCTTAATTCTTGAAAAAGATATTTTTTGCTAAATTTCTGTGAGAAAAAACAAAAACAAAAACAAACAAAAAATACAAAAAATACAAAAAAAAAAAAAAAAAAAAAAAAAAAAGCTTTAACAGTTTTGACAGTTGCTATCAAAATCAGTAAGTAAATTAATCCATACACTATGCTGGTAGGTTTGTTGTACTTTTCAGTTTTCAAATCTGAGTACCTTCTGTACCTGGGAGGTAAAAAATCCTGATTCCTTGAGTCATGTCTGTATTTATGTAGAAAAGAAAAGGAAATTGTTAGGTACGTTCTGCTGCTTTTTCCTTCAGAAGTTCCTTGAATATCTGTGTTCATTTTGGGGATGCTGTAATGTTACCTGTGTTTCCTTCTGCTCCAAGCACAGCTGGTGAAACAACACTCATATACTGTTAAATTGCCTAACAGTCTTATCGTGAAAGCAGTGGTTTGTGCAGCAGGAGTCTTTACAGTCAAACTATATTTCAAGGCTTTTTGTGTATGGATCACATCAGGAAATGAGCGAGACAATAAGAATTTGGAATTGTGGTACCAGCATTCCCAGACACATTTCTTTATTCCATATGGAGAAACAAATGTGTAAAAACCATTTGCAAAACTGTAATATATTTTCCAAGTGATTTTTCTGTTAAATATTTTAACCAAAATTGGACATGTGTGGCTAGCTACAAAAATAAGGTCTTTTTTTCCCCCTTAACCACACTTCTCTTGCTTCATACAGTAACTTGTGCAAAACATCTGTACCAGATCGTTGTCCCTAGGAATCTGCAAAAGTACACTGCAGGGTCTGAAAGAAATCATTACTGGCTAAATCCTGATCCCCCACCACCAAGGCAATTCTTGGTGAGTAGTGTAAGTAACTCCACTGAAGTAGCTCTGACAGCTAACAGTGGCAGTTTCCTGTAACTGACTTAGGAGGATTACTTCTGCTTCCCCTGAATTAGAAAGAGCTGTACAGTTCTAATGCCTAAAGCTGTAAAATTATGCTGTTTTGAAACGCTCAGAAATTAATTCTGCTACCCTAAGAAATGCTGGTTCATCGAATGAGACATCAAATTCAGAACCTCACAATATTTTACTGACTTCCTGGTCTATATCTAGCCTACAAGAACCAGGATCTGAGAATGGATATTTAGGTGCTCAATTATGGAAGGTAAGTAATGTGTTAGACAGGAAATGCATTTAAATGCCAGTCATGAAATACCAATGGAGTGTCTTTCATAGATTGGCTCATTATTTCTATGGGAAATTGACAAAGTTAACTAAAAAGCATCATCCTTAACTAAAAAGCATCATCCTTAACTAAAAAGCATCATCCTAATTTTCTTTGTTTGAAAGCATGAAATGAAAACTGCATTGAGATTCACAATTTTTTGACATTTCTTCTTAATCCTGTATTATTGCATTTAAGTACACATAGAGGCAACATATTTTGCATTTTCATGGACCCTTGTGGAACACAAAATACTATGCTGTTCAGCAGATGAAAACGGTTCATGTAATTTTGCAAGTTAACTTTTTTTCGAAATGTGAAGTGATGGACATAGGGAGACATCTGCTGCCAGTGAGAAGCAATGCACTGAAGCCACAATGCCAGAACTTACGCAACAGTGTCGTAGGAAAGTAAAAATAACAGCGGTGGCTATGCATATCTTATAAGTTTATACCAGAGTCCATGAAAGATTGGGGGTGGGGGTAGACGGAAAGTTCCTCCCTCCCTCCCTCCCTCCCTCTCTTCCTCCCTTCCTCTCTTCCTCCCTTCCTCCCTTTTCAATTTCCCTTTTATGTGTGTGATAGGGAAGACAAGCAAGAAGGCATGATGAGGTAGCTGGAAAACGCGATCTTATTTCTTCATTAATTTATCTCAGAGCTGTAAAAAGGGCTTGCTCAACCACATGCTTCAGCAACTGGCTGAAGTGAGTTTTGTTTTTCAGTACAGCGGTTCCTAAAAGTCCTGCAAGGCCTTTCATTCAGCCAAGCAAGGCTCAAGTCTAGCACTGGATGAAGCTTACATGGAATAACTGTGCCCTGGTCATCAGCAGTAGGATCATAAATTTTCCTGTTTGAGTCTGACCTAGTACTGGTCCTGTCACAACTACATTTTTTAAATATATGTGAGTTAATAGCCGTCTTGAGCCAGTCCCAGCAAATATACCAATGGGTAAAATTAGCAATAATACTGGAAAACTTTTCTTAAATCTATTCAGTGAGGAAAGGAATAAATAAATTGCCAGAGACATTTTAGACCAGGTGCACACTGATATTTCTCTGGAAAACCTATCCACTGTTTATTCCTGGTACCTCCTCTGTAGTTATCTAATCTTCAGGTGACACAGTTACATTGGTTTTACATGTGGAAAATCTGTACCGTGGTTTCTGTCATTCTGGCAACTGCTGAAACATCTTTCAGAAATAATTTATCTTTTTTTTTTTTTTTTTTTTTTGAGATGTTTACTCATCACAGTTGCTAAAAATTCCATTTTCTATCAGTCAAAGTAGTCCTATTAATAAGGGCATTTAACCTAAAAGTCAAGAGGCAAATGAGATACTGTAAAGAGAAACGGAAGACATTAAAGATAATTGTGCTTCTCTCATCTGCCCTAGGGATTTTTCAAATACCTTTTAGCTTCCTAATGTCAACAAATGCTCAGCATATTCACTATCACAATTGTAACATGATACCAGTGCTCCAAACTCCATGCAGCTGGCTGTTTATATATATATTTGTTTGGGTTTTGTTTTGTTGCTGTTTAAAAAACAAAAAAAAAAAAGCAAAAGCAAACACACCCCTCCACTTCCCTCCAACCCCTAGTAAAAAAACAACAACAAAAATTGCAGGAGAAGGGTCAGACCCACACCCCTTGCTAGATGATGATCTTCTTAGATTGCTGCTCTGATTACACACATTTCCTGTAAAAGTATGATGAGTCATTAGTGACAGAAAGAGGCTGCATACATCACAACATAGGCCTACCATAAACACTGTACATGGAGCTGAACCTTAATATTGTCTAATAATTGAATTGGATTCAATTATTCATGCAGTTGTGCTTGAGCAGCAGCATGCTCTGACACCCACAGAGGGAACACCACCAGCTATATGATGTTTGTCTGGCTAAGTCTGAATGAATTTACGATTTTTGGGCCAAAACTAAATTAACTTTCCACACATGAAAGAAAAGAAAAGGGGGGAAGGGAACTGAAGAGGAGAGAAAGTGGGGGGGGGGGGGGGCGAGACTTTTTCTCCCTGGGGAAAGGATGAGATTCCAAATAACATGGCCAATGTCAGCCACTGTTTTAAACCTAGAAAGAGCTCAAATATAGTGGGGATATGTGCTGAGTGACAACATGCAGGCAATGGAAAAGGGAGTCTTCTCCACGTGATTTCTGAGGGGTTGCAAGGTACTGTAAAGGAAAGACTCACCACTCATCACTGCTTCAGAAAGCTTTCACACTAAGGTTGTGGGGAAACAATGCGTTGAACTGGGAGTTTGATGTGTAAAGAATAATTCATTCATTGATCCAAGTCATAGCAGTTGGCTCAGAAACAATCATTAGTTGTTTAACACATCAAAATATATAAACTAAAGGGGTATCTTGGCCTTCATTGATATTTTTTCTTGTTGTTTTTATTGCTTTTACTTATTTCAGAAGCTTGGAGGAATTCTTTGATATTTTCCCCTTCTGCACTGTTGATCCACATTCTAGTCAAATAATTGTTTAAAAAAAAAAAAGTGAGGAGAAGTAGGGAAAAAAATTCCAGTTGCCAAATTTCAGTTTTGGTAATGAGTGGGGGCCAGAATGAAAAGCAGGCTGTTAATAAATATCAGGCCCAGTTTTCAGAGTCTGACAGTCAAAGCAGTCCTCCGTTCAGATAAAGCATGAAATGTGCTTTATATTTTCTTATGAGATGGTAAACATGAATGTCCCAAAGCCATGAACGTCCCAAAGCCATGAATGTCCCAAAGCCATCGTCTTTTATCCTTGATCAAACTGATGGCTATATTATTAAGGTCAAGAGCAATTTTTCAGTAATACTTCAGAAAGTAATAAGAACTTTCTGAGGGAAGATCAAGCCAGAAAGGACTAAATGCTAACACCATAATCTCACTGGAAAAAATATCATTCCTGTGTCTGACCTACTACCCTACATTCCTCCTGTGGCTAGTAATTCATTCCTTACTGTCCTGCTGTGAGGCGTGTTTTCTTACCCACGAGACCTTCCCACCCTTTTCCAGTATGTACTCTGCCTTTTGATTATCACTCTTCACCCTCCCAGTATTCATATGCATCTCTTAAGACATCTTGCTCCATGGATAAAAGCTTAGTTTGCATATCTGTGTTCAAGCATACTAATTACTTTTCTCTGTGACCTCTTGCAAAACATTAGCTAAAGATGTTTTGAGCAACTTCTGCAATTAGTCATGCAGTGACATTGCTTTGCCTCTATTTTCTCTAGTCTTTTAGAGCTGCTGTAACTGTGTCTGATCCATCATTTCCCAAAAGCATTGGAGAGTATCCATATTAATCTCATAGCTATTCAAAACTCCAACTGTGAAGCGGTGATTAAAAATATCTTAACTTTGGACTGGCTTGGTTAGGGCCAGGCTTGTATGGTTATGCACATCTTTCAAGACTATGTACATTCTTTTAAATAACATAATTCAAAAGGGACAGTGTGAAATAGTAATATCACATTATCAGAGGGTAGAAGTGCTTAAAAAGTGATACTGTGTAATTTGTGACTGAGCTAGATCTTTGCCTTATGAGTGCAGAGTATGAGATATTCTTGTACACTTGCTGTGTGTATGTACACAAATCAGCCAAGCTTAGGATGCAGTTGCATCTGTTTTCTTATAGTGTCGACTGTCCCAGGTTGTCCAATTGGAAAATTCAGTGGATTCATCTGAACTATCTGTTTATTTTATAGTACTGACTCTGTAAGAAATAATCTTCATTTTTCCTGAAATCATGTTGGTTGGATGGGACTCTGAGCAACCTGATTTAGTGGACAATGTCCCTGCCCATGGCAGAGATACTGAAATCAGATGATCCTTAAGGTTCCTTCTAACCCAAGGGGTTCTATGATTCTAATGTACCTAAAAATATTTCAGCTGTCTCAGAAATGGAATTGATGATGCTGCCAGTCATTACATATTGTAAAAAAAAAATATATATACAGATATAGATATAGATATAGAATTTAACATCAGTCTTAATGAAAATATTTCTGGATTTAAGTTGAGTTGTAGTCCTTTGACTTTGCAGCATGATACTGAGCTGAACTAGATTTGAGTTTGGTATGTCTGTGGTGGTTTTACCGTGCTGGGCAGCTAAACCCCACAACCGCTCTCTCTCTCCCCCTCCTTTAGATGAGATATTGTTTTAATGCTTTAATGCTATAGAATAAGATTATTAGTAGAAATATCAACAAAAGTGTGTGTAGTATCTGTCTAATGTATACCTGGGACAGGACAACAGTGTGTCCTGTTCTCACAGAAATTAATGTCTTGCTTTCTCATGGACTAGTTTCCTGTAGCAAAATGCAGCAAGGAGCTTCATATAAATTAAAGGGAGGGGTAAAAATAAATAAATAAATAAAAAACACAATAACAAAAGACACCTACAAAAAAACACCACCATTGACTCTTCTAAATGTCTCAGTAGATCATCCTCTGCCCAGTGCCAGCATAGAACATTTTTTCTGGTTAGGCAGTTGCAGCGCTGTGACTTTGTGACTGATGTTTTGCAGACCAATCTGTCCATCTCCCACCCTGTCAATTACATTCAACTGTTGTCATGTTGCTCCCTTTTATTGCTAGCTGTTTGGGGCAAGGATCAGCTGGTTTTTAGACAGGGATGTTGCCTAGTTACAGTGTAAGAAGAGTCAATGCAAAACCAGGAGCTCTTGTGTGCTACTGCAGTAGCAAAAACATAGCAAGGGGAAAGTGCAAAAGGATTAGCTATTTATAGGTGTTTTGACCACCCCGAAGGCACACAGGTTATGCAGCTGTGTGCGTTTGCACTTCTGAATTAGTATCTGGCTTGAAAATCCAATTCACCTTTCTCTGCAGTGACAGAAAAGAGAGCTTCCAAAAAGCTCTTCCCTCGTTTGATGGCTGGCCATTAAGACAGCATATTCTAAGGTGCTGTTTGTTGTGAAGGGCAATCTCATTTTGTGTGCTAGCCCAGTCCTTTTCCACTCTTTTTAACCTTTATTTTTCTAAACATCAAATAAGATATCCACCAAATATCACACAAGTACATTGGTATACGGAGAACTCTAAACGTTGTCCTCTAAGTCATAATTACTGTCGTAAAATGAAGTTTTATCCTGCTAGTATGTTGGAAGCTATGGCAGAACAGGTCATCATCACCTTCCTCTCTGCTTTCAGTTGAAAATGCACAGACAGCTGCTGCTGAACTTCTGCATATTGGAATGGCCAATTTTGGGTAGCCTTCATGTTCTGGGCAGGGAGCAGCAGTTAATTCCTCAACCCATGTATGTATTTTAACCATCAGTAGGGAGTCGTAGTCAATTTAGTATTATGGTTTAATCTAGCAGTGTTTGCTGCTACACATCCATTTACATGTGAATTAATAAAATGAGGAATTAAGTAGCTGAAAAGCTAGAAAGGGTTGTGCTACTCACCCTAATCTAAACAGAATTGTGATTTTGGGAGCTAATAATAAGGTTCACAAGGCTCTGAAGTGAAATCATTAGGCTCTGCAATTGTGCAATATTTCTTCCTGATCTTTCTTGATGTCTCTCTTGAAAACTTATGCAAGGAGAGATGTAACTGGAAAGTTATTAAAATGATCTACTGACATTGCTATCTTCTATTTCGATAGTTACTTCCCAGCTTAAAGGGAAAGAAGTGTTACTGACAAGTAACGACATGCATGTGCATTGAGAGTTGACATTCCAGTCTTACAAGCTTTCAAGCCTGCTGATTTGAACCTGATAGAACCCTGCACAGTTCACACCAGCAGTAAATTAGCTCATTTTTGTTAATTTTATTTTTCTGACTACCTGCCCTACCTCAAATATATATTAAGTCTATGTCACAAGGGATCAATTATGTACCACCAGGGAAAGGAAGCAGAACAGCCAGATCTAAACAGAATTACATACTGTCAGTTTCAGTTGCTCTTTTTTTTTTTTTTTTTTTTTTTTTTTTTTTTTTTGCCAATAATTATTTTTTCTCTACTTATCCACTCTTGCAAAACAGTGATGAACCGACTTCATTACTTCGGGATTTACTAAGGCTTTTTTTTCTGTATAATTGGAGTTGTAAATTTTTGCCACTAGAGAGCAGATTTGCACTATAAAGTGTAGTGTGCTTACAGAGAAATGTCTAAGGACTGAGCATACAGCATCCTGCAAATAATACCTTTCAAATGCAATCACCTGGTAATGTACATGTATGCCTGTTTTCTTTCTTGGTCACAAACGGTTTTTAAACTCTTCCTGATTTTTATAAATTGCTTCTTTTGGAGACTGTAATGGCTGAATATTTTGTATGTTTCAGGACTCTGGTGGAACTTTAAAATTCTTTTCATACTAATCTCAAATTCAGGAAAGAACTGAATATTCAACAGAGAGAAGCTTAATCCTGTTTTGAGTATACTATCCTGGTAAATGTTGTTTGAATAAATGAAAGTGATCAGCTCAAATTAGTTTATGTCTGACTCTTATATTTTTTTTTCAGTCTATTAAATGAACCTTTCTTTACTTGAACATTACATTAAGCCATATTTAGAAGTAACCTCATGGCTGTTGAAAACCCCTCATGGCTGTTGAGGCATTCTGATATCTGTATAGTGAGGGTGTGATTTTATAATATATTTTCAAGCTTGTGGAATATCTGAAAGGCCAAAGAATTTGCAAATCCAGAAAACGGAAGCTCGGAGACACTGTTTATTGTCTGAATACCCAGCAAAATACAGTATTTGGTGTTGAATCCTCTGTCTATTAGAATCAGTAGTTGGCATAATACTTTGATTAATATCGTGGTAAATCCAGATGTTATTGTTGGACAAATACGGTTTCACCTATTGAATCCCTTAACAGAGGAGAAATAATAGATATCAGAAGTGGCATTCAGGGTGTTCTTGCTTCACTAGCTCATGGGTAGAAAAATGCTGCTGGATAAGTTCACAAACTGACATGGTCAACGTAACGACCAAGCTTTATGACTACCCATGACACATCCCTTTCACTGTTTTAAACATGCAGTACATACTTTTCCTTGTGCAATTTGTTAAATGTGTTAGGAGCACAGTTTGTAATATCCTATGACTAAACACTGCAGAATATTTTTTCATGTGCTTAAAGAACTTCAACAGTGAAATTTTCTTCTATTCCAGTCTCGTCATTGGGTTCTGTCAACTGAACACCCATACCTCTGAAAGAGACAGTATTATATATCTGAAGATTTAAAAAAATAAAAATAATAAAAAAAAAAGATCAGTTTCAGAGGCACAGAACATTTTAAATATCTCATGATCTCAGATAGCATTACATCATGGATTCTAAGAAGCACACAGAGAGTCTAGCCCATTCTGGAATTGTGTAGCTGTCTCTGAGGTGTCTATGAGTTGTCTGTGAGGTGTGGCTTGAATACTGAAAGCTAATCATTTTTCAGGTTTAAATTCTGTGAGTTATGCTGATTGACAGAAAAACTCATATCACTTAATCTCTTTAAACTCATAAAATGGTTGAACATATTCTTGTACATTCTTACTCATACTTTTTCTGTGTTTTGGTTGAGGATCTTGTGAGAAGCATCAAATTGTATTGGGGTGGTATGCGTAAAATGTGACTGTGAAAAAGAATTGAAATGCACATCCTAGGAAACCTCCAACTATAAGAACTTATGTAACTCAAATATTCTGACATGCTGTTGCACCAAATCTGTCTTCCCAACCATACTCCTGATATTTTTGCTTTTGTGATATCCAGTTGCTAGTGGAGAACAAGATGACCAGGAACAGAAGGCATGTCTCTCTACTGCCAAGAAAGAGGCTACTTGTTGGCTGCTGTACAATAAATAGAAATTATATCAATGCTGTTTAAATATCATGATATTTATTAATGATAATAAATGATATTTATAAATGATATTAAATGATATTTAATATCATTTATTAATATAAATATCATGATATTATATTACATGATGTAATAGCATTTTAAGCAGGGTTGAAGGTAATGATGAGTAACAGAGCAGAGTGGAGAGATCCAATCCTCTTCAGCAGTTCAGAAGGAAAGTAAAAAAGAGTCATCAGATGTGGCTCAGTCTTGTCATATGGCATGCAATGAGATGATGTGTCATTTGTTTTCTTCCTCAACCACCAAACAATACGTCTGCTTTATCATTCCATGTGGTTTGTTTCCCTAGTTGTCCTTTGTAAAACAACCATTAAGTTTAAATAGTCTAGGTGGTGTCACTGTCCTTTATTTAGCAATTCTTCTGCCTGTGACTTGGCCCTGATTATTCCATAACCAGCACTGGCCTCCCACAGCAATAACCCTTTTTGTTGTCAGCTAAGGCTCAGTGAGGAGAGAGCTGACCTCTTCAAAAGCTGCCAAGAACTGAACTAGCATGGAAGCTCAGGTGATAGTTGGTCATATTCCTGTTTATTATGTCATATTCCTGTTTATCTATGTCTAATTTGTCCATGTGAGGACTCTCAACTGAATTTAGATGGTGTGTTTTAAGATATTACTACGCTGGTTACTTGCCATGTGTAAGTCCTTACTACAAGGACGGTAGTATAAGTGTCTGATAGTTTACATCAATTTTGTGCCAAATCTGATCAGCTGGTCATAAGTGTAACCAACTCATCAAAAGTCAGCTGATGCCCTGAAATACTCATAGCAGTATAAAGTATGTTTAGTGTAAGCCAAAATGGTTCTTTAACAAATTAACTGTTGTTTGTGCACCAATAAAATCATATCTATGGTGCTGAGTAGGCAGTACATAACCAGGCTTAATTACAGTTACTGCATGTGCAACTACCATTTCCTGCCCACTTTAACATTAGTCAGAAGCAAGTGGGGCTGAGAGGGAGAGCATTGCCTGTTTAGGGGTTTTATAACTGGAATTCTATTTATGGCCACCAACACAGTGGGAAATTCTGATTTCTCATATTACAACAGAAAAAAAAGGAAGCAAAGCATAACTTCCTCATGTCTTACTACCCATCTCAGTTTTTTAATGCTTGTTACATTACAGAAGCTAATATGCTAAGCTTTATGATTTATTTCTGGTAACACAATATAGCAAATTTGTTAAGGCTGCTAGAAGTCAGAACGTATTTTTAACCATTTGGTGGAGAAATGTCAGCCTAAATTAATTGACTGTTGAAAGGTATTAATTTACACAATTTGGACAAAGTTAGGTTTGCTATGTGCTGTAACACTAAGTACTGAAATGTGATTCATGGGAAGTGAACTGACCTGTGTAGTCAACTCTGAAGGAAGGTGCAGCTCTTATTGCTGTTTCTTCTACACCATTTGCCATTTCTTTCTGTCCTCCTTAGTCCAGCTTTTGTTCCAAGATGAGCTTAGAATGGAAATGCTGAATTCAGACGCCCACAGATTTTGGAAAAATAGATCTGCAACTAGTCTGAAGTTTCTGCTCATTACTGGAAAGTGTGATTTTTTTTTCCTGTAGCGTCAACTCTTGGTATTCCAAAATGATCTCTGTGATTCATGGCAAAATAGTAGGGGATATTTTAAGCTTCTGAATGTTAATCAAGAGCTATCATTCAGTGACTTAGTTCCAGCTGAACAGCCTGAAAGAATTTCTGATTCTTTCTAACATCCCTGGTGTGCTTGTATGCTATAAATTTCTAGGAATTTGTCATACATCGACTTTGCTCTTGTCTTTTAGGACATATGGTGGCAGAGTGTGAAACGGTATATTATAAGCCTCCAGATAAAAGCATTTAAAGAAAGGTAACTCTGATCTTCTTCATGGATTAATGGCCTTTAAGTGTATCTTCAAACTGTTACTGATACTTACACAAACCGAGACATCTTGCAGTGTCTCTACTCTTAAAATGCCAAACAGCAAACATATTGGCAATAAAATATATTAACATAAAATATATTGGAATATGTTATCCATGGAGAAAAGATGACCAAATTTAATAAGAATGGTTCCATTTTAGTTGATGTGATTTTTCTGCATAAATCATAAAGCAGAACCATTCACAGTAGGCTGTCAGCTGGATTTGTTTCTTAGAACAGGAAGGTGACCAGCTGAAAATTCAGTAAGGAGCCCAGCCTTTCTCCCAGCCTTCCTCTAACGGCCTTTAGCTCTCATGGAAGACACAAGTTGTTGTAGCGCAAGTACATTGTTATAGAATTTATTGCACATTGTTTTGTTTAAATTTATTTATTTTACTTTATGTTGGATAGAAGAGGGTCTGTCATGCATGTGATGCTGCTTTTACTTCCTGTACAGCAATTCGAGCATTGGCCTGGAACTCAGGAGGCAGAGGTCTGATTCCCAGCACAGCTGTAGTCTTGCATCTCATTCTCATTTCCCTCTCAGAGACGTGGAGATAATTTTACTTCTCATGGAAGACATGTCATATGACTGTAAGGAACTCATGAGCTAAAGCAGCATCAAAGACAGTTAACATTGCCTACATGATTTAAATATCTGCACATAAGAGCTAGAGGAAGAAGAAAGGTAATTAATTCTTGCTTTACTTCATAGATGTTTAAGGACATCGAAATAAGTGTCCCATCTGAAGCATGAGAAGAAAATTCCCCACAGATGATACATATTTTTTGCAAACTTTCTTAGTATTGAAAGCACGAAAAAGTAGCTGAAACAATTTTATTTGACATACCATTATGTTTTTACACTATTCATCGAAGATTAACAGCGGGCTTTCTAAACAATATTTCTAAAACATTTCCATCCCAGGACAAATTCAAATGAAGCTCAATAAGTAATGTTATCTGCCATTACTGGCAGTCATATTATTAGCACAATTATTGGGTTATAATTTTTTTTACGAATTGAATGATTTACACTTATGTGGTGTTAATGATTCATAATGATAATTAATTTGCACAAACCTGGGCAAAATGAGAGAAACCCTTATTTTCTTAGAATTGAGCTCACTTGTATTAGACATCTCAATAGTTCTTATATCTCAGAGAATCCATGCCTAAATTCTTTAGACTTTTGGGATTATTTATTTATTTATTTATTTTGGAGTGGTGGTGGTTGTGGTTATAAATGCCAAATAAATTATTCATAATCAGGTTTTAATGTTAAATCAGGCTGTGAAAACCTTCTGAAGGACAGAGTGAGCTTGAGCCTTGACATGCATCAGATAAACTAAGAACTGGTTAGAGTTTTGTTTGTCATCCTGTTTTTTAGTAGATTGTCGGCTATTACAGAAAAGAGAAAAACAGTAAGATCATCCTTCTATCCTCCAATTTATTCCTTGGAGAAACTACCAAAAGTATGGTCTACTTCATTGTTAATCTGGAAGAATTGCTCCTTTCTGGGATGCAAAATACGTGTGTTTTGCTTGGCAGCCTTCCACCCTTTGTTAGTTTTGAAAGGATACTTGGCTGAAATTGAATCTTGTCTTGCAACAGCATTTAATTAGCCTCTGTCCCTTTGAGATTCGGATTAAAAACTGTGGATGTTGTCTATCTTGGTTTTCACAAGTAATTGATACACAGAGCTGACAAAGTGCTCTATCAGAATACTGCTGAATTCTGGCAGAAATCTGTGAGAAGCTCATAATTCCTAGCAAGTCTGCAAGGTCAACAGCTGGTAAAACAAATATAACCATCTCACTCTTGAACATCTTTTGTTCAGCTTGTGCTGATGAGTCAAGCTCTTTTCCAGAATGAAGTCAGGATTATTAGCTAAACCACACATGTCCTTTCCCACCAAGCAATGGTATTGGAAGTACTGCTTAACACACAGTCCACAACCTAAAATACTGTAAAGAACAAGGCTGTCTATCTATCCCTTATATATCCTAGCCAAACCACATGAAATGCTGGGTTAAATGCAACATAAAGTTATTCCTCCAAACTGTCAGTATGATGTTATAGCCCTGTCTCAGCATTTTTAATGGTGAAATAATTCCTTAAATTGTAACTTAGCTATAGAAAGTGACATAGATGGCCTAGAAATTACAGTGGAAGAGAGGAGGAAAGAGGAGTGATGCAACTACTCATCTTACCCAGGTTTCACCTTCTTTTTTGTTTGTTTGTTTTGCTTTGTCAATCTCCAAGATGTTTATGTTAAGCGAAACACTAGTCATTTTAGTGGCCAGTGTGAAAACCTGACTCTGCTGACTTCAGGCTTTGTCTTCTCCAAAAGCACTGAGGAGCTATTCTTAGAATATGGTATAAGAAACTGTTGGTGCTCAACTTTATTCAGCTTTACTGCTCACTTTTTATTTACATTCTGTGCATGCATTGTTTACATGTAAGATCACAGGAAAATAGTGCATACAAATGGCAAATGCTGATATTTTCAAAGCGACTACAGTCTAGAGGTACAAACTGTACAACTAGGAGGTTTTTTTGTTTATTTGCTTGCTTGCTTTACAGAGGCAACTATATAATTTCTTTGCAATTCAACACAGCAGTTCAAAACATCTACAGGAAAGTTAAACACGTTTACTACCTTTACTTCCATTCATGCATCATTTACTTACTAGGTTTGTGTTTTTTTTTCCCCACCCCTCTGTTATAACAGAATTGTTATATTCATAGTCAATTCAGATATTTCAGATTGATTCACTCCTTTTTAAAAACTTACTATGCACAGCTTTGATGGGTTGAATGTTTTCTTCTTTACTCTTTCAACTTGTACCAAATACAAGCACTTGCAGCATTCTGTTTTCACATTGCTTTTTTTTTTTTTTTTTGTCCAATTCTCACACAAAAATACAGAAAGTCTAGCTGCAAATTTTAAACCAAATTTTTAGATCTTTGATTCAAAACTATTTCTAGTTTGTTAGAACATGTGTCCCATGGCTCCCCAAAATACTAGATAATAAATCCTTTCCACTGCTGAACATCGACGCGCTGGGTGGATGAGGGAAAGGCTGTGGATGTGGTCTACCTTGACTTCAGCAAGGCTTTTGACACCGTCTCCCACAGCATTCTCCTCAAGAAACTGGCTGCTCTTGGCTTGGACTGGCGCACGTTTCGTTGGGTTAGAAACTGGCTGGATAGCCAGGCCCAAAGAGTCGTGGTGAATGGAGTCAAATCCAGTTGGAGGCCAGTCACTGGTGGTGTCCCCCAGGGCTCAGTGCTGGGGCCGGTCCTCTTTAATATCTTCATCGATGATCTGGACGAGGGCATTGAGTGCACCCTCAGTAAGTTCGCAGATGACTCCAAGTTAGGTGCATGTGTCAATCTGCTTGAGGGTAGGAAAGCTCTGCAGGAGGATCTGGATAGGCTGCACCGATGGGCTGAGGTCAACTGCATGAAGTTCAACAAGGCCAAGTGCCGGGTCCTGCACCTGGGGCGCAAGAACCCCAAGCAGAGCTACAGGCTGGGAGAGGAATGGTTGGAGAGCTGCCAGGCAGAGAAGGACCTGGGAGTGATGGTGGATAGTCGGCTGAATATGAGCCAGCAGTGTGCTCAGGTGGCCAAGAAGGCCAACAGCATCCTGGCTTGTATCAGGAACAGTGTGACCAGCAGGGCTAGGGAGGTGATTGTCCCCCTGTACTCAGCTCTGGTGAGGCCGCACCTCGAGTACTGTGCTCAGTTTTGGGCCCCTCGCTACAAGAAGGACATCGAGGTGCTCAAGAGAGTCCAGAGAAGGGCAACGAAGGTGGTGAGGGGTCTGGAGAACAAGTCCTACGAGGAGCGGCTGAGGGAGCTGGGCTTGTTCAGCCTGGTGAAAAGGAGGCTCAGGGGCGACCTTATCGCTCTCTACAGGTCCCTTAAAGGAGGCTGTAATGAGGTGGAGGTTGGCCTGTTCTCCCACGTGCCTGGTGACAGGACGAGGGGGAATGGGCTTAAGTTGCGCCAGGGGAGTTTTGGATGGATGTTAGGAAGAACTTCTTTACTGAAAGGGTTGTTAGACATTGGAACAGGCTGCCCAGGGAAGTGGTGGAGTTACCATACCTGGAAGTCTTTAAAAGACATTTAGATGTAGAGCTTAGGGATACGGTTTAGTGGGGACTGTTAGTGTTAGGTCAGAGGTTGGACTCGATGATCTTGAGGTCTCTTCCAACCTAGAAATTCTGTGATTCTGTGATTTCACAAGATGTAGTCCAATTATGTAAAGGGCTTGTGTTTTCCAATTTAATAACATGCTAACAAATAACTTCAGAATCTATTTTCCGTAGTGGTGTCCCATATTCAGTCTTTCACATTAGTAAAAACAATGTGAGCTGTGTGCTTCTACTCCTATGTCTTTATAGGTCTTGAAAAATTTCAGTATACATTCAGTATGAAACTCTAATATGCAGGAAATTATGCATAAATATTGTAGAATGTCATGTCTTTGAACCTAGATCTGTAACATGGTGTGTAAGCACTGCAGCCATTATCCAGTGTTCACATGGAATATTTTCTCCTCTATGTTAATAGTTTGAACAGTGAAAGAGTAGAGTCTCTCTTCCAATAGTATCTTAAGTTCTGCTCCTCATCCCCCCAGCAATACTGTTAATAATCTATTTATTTTCAGAAAAATATAATATTTTCCTGCCAGATCACTATGTTCACAAAAGAGAAAGTAGTGATAATTTGGGTTGTCTTATCTGAAATTTTGAAATGTTTATGTCAGAAACTAGTTACATTTCCTGAAGGACGTCTAAAGTCATCTCTAAAATTACCAGTTAATTTAAGTTATCTTAGAAAACATACTACATGGATTCCCAATGCCCTTCATTACTCTCAGGATGACTCCACAAAAGATGCAACTAAACTTATCCTCCAGTTTTCTTAAACAACACATTCAATTACCTGAGGATCTTTGCCTATGTTAGAACTACAGGAATTGAGTTATTTTCTCTATTATATAGATATGCTAATTACAAGTTCTATTTAAATGAATATTAACATTTATTTTGACCATCACAGAAAACCATGAGCAATCTTAAAAGTTGCTGTGATCTTGAACGTCACTTTAAATAAACTTTTATTGACTTACAATATACTGCTGCTGACTTGGAGTCAGACATCATGCCTACTTCCTGCTTCTAGAGAGATATTTTTCTTAAATAATTAATAATTACATTGTTTTAATTGAATGATGAAATAAATAACAGAAATAAATAATAGGATGCATAATTAATAATTTAGAATAATTAATACTAGGGTGGCAAGAAGAAAGAAAGAAAACAAACAAACAAACAAAAAACAGAAAACACAAACAAAAACAGAAATCCCATAAAACAGTATCCCAGATCACAGAAGGGGCAGATAAGATTCTACAGCAGCTTGTGGTGACTGTTGAGCTATTTGGATGCTAATCCAAACTCAATTATTCTACATTTTCTCATGTCCCACCAATACTGGATTCTGTCCCTGCAACTCTTTCCTTCTTCAAGTGTGACATGAGTAATTTTGGTCCAAGGTAAAGATCCTGTGTTTGTCAATCCACTTGAAAAAAGAAGTCTTTAATCTATTTGTGAGTAATAGTATCTTTTGGAGAGCATATTAGCTCGCTGTTCTACTCTGAATAATTTTTTCTTTCTGCACCTTGGGGCAGCAGAATAGTTAACTGCACACATAATTCTAAGCATAAATCCTTTTCTGCATCTGAAATCTGCTTCATCAAACAGTACCTTGCAAAATCTGTGCATGGTGAAATAATGAAATAATGCCTGCCTCTTATGCAACCTTGAAGCATAAAAATTGTCAATCTCCCCCACAAATGGTTGCTTCTAATCTAATCCTATCTAAGAGAAAGTTTTGTAGGGCAGAATAATATCCTTTATTCAACCAGCTGTTGGTAGCTGAGGGGAAGAAGACCCACAAGCTTTTAACTAGCATATTATTTTTTTGCATATTATGTATTTTCCTCCAGTACATAAAGTACAGTTGACAGTGATCAAATTTCAACTGTTTTTTAGTCTGAATGGTATTTTTTACACAAAATTACAAGGATTGCCAGAAAGACTTTTAAAACTGAACATTGCAAAAAATCCTTGAATTAGGAAAGTCTTCCAACTTTTGTCATTACTAATCTTTGCTATGATTGTGTATTTAGCTTTCTAAAAAAAAAAAAAAAAAAAAAAACAAAAAAAAAAAACATAATTTCTTAAACAATAATTGGTTAAGGGAATACTTTTATGCTTAGTGTTCTGTAGGGACAGATATAGATCCCCTGTTATGCTATGGAAGTTTCTTTTTCCAGAAACTTGAGAGTTTATTTTGCTTTGTACATGTGCCAGTGAAATGGACGCCTTACCAAAGTTTCATAGTTAAATGTTTAAGATGTACACCCAAATGTGGTGTACCCATTTTTTAAGAGGTACTGCTGAAATGCTCAGCTTCCTATTGATGTCAACTCCCAACTGTCCTGAAGGGCAGGACTCATTCAGAATCTACCAGGATCAGGGTGTTTTGGTCTGGTCATGAAGCTGCTCATAACACTAAATGTTATGTGCAGGGCACATAAGGTACGTAAGGAATCCCTCCTTCCTGAATTCATTTGTGGCAAGTGAGTTTTTGACAGGAACTTGAGTCTCCTTTGTTCTGCCTGTGCACCATGCTGCTCGGGAAACAACTGTGGTGATCTTAGGAAGTATCAGCCTAAAAACCTCAAAGAGCATGCAACACCACTGATTTTCTGTGTACTGCTGTATGGGATGGGGATGATAAATCTTACACCGAAACTGGTGCAACCTGTAATTTTACTGGCAAGTATGAGCTAGTGATTTACATTAATGGGTCTCAACTGGATCTCAGTTTCTAATAAATAGAATGAAGTCTTTGTCCAATGCTTGTGAATTGTACTGGGATCTGTTTCAGATAATATATATATATACATATCACATTATAGATAATATATAATACAGATAATATATATAATATTCATACATTATATAATGTTTTGATTCATATAAATTTATATAATTTATATAATTTATATATTTTATATTATTTATATAGAGTATATAATTTATATTAATTTAAATATATTATATTTATATATTATATAAATATATAATATAGATAATATATAATATTATACAGATTATATATATAATAGATATTTTATATATATATATATATATAATATATAATCTGAAACAGATACCAGTACAATTCACAAGCATTGGACAAAGACTTCATTTTATATATATATTCATATATATATTATATATTATATATTATATATTATATATTATATATTATATATGTATATAACACCAGATTCTTACAGCCCCAGCTAAGTTTTCTCATGTTAGATGTAGTTCCCAGGAATCACATAAGGCAGTGTTCTACTATAGAAGAAAATCATATAACAGTGTATGGGGGGAAAAATTGCTTCCTACCTTTCTCAAGCAGATGTATGCATCTTTGATTAGTCTGATCAACAATCAGCTGCAGCTGTAGAATGGTTAAACACTCCAGTCAAGTAGTATATTTGATCTCTCTCCTCTATTTTTGGGTAGGGTGTTAGTCCAATTTGTGAGTCAGTAGAATACTGATGACTGAATGGGATTTAAATTAGAAATATCCAATTAAGACTATATATTTATAAAAATCAAAAAAAAATAATTGCAAAATATCTGAACAAAACTGGAGTTGCGTTCTTAACCCAAAGGAATCCAAAGTTATCTTCTTAGTAACTGCTTCCAAAAAACAAAGGGCTGATGAATTTTATTTCTGAGGAGTGAGGGGGTAGGTAAAGGAGGAGAACCTTTTTATTGGCATACACCTTGCTGTAGACCCAATATTATAATTTTGCTATTCCCATGAAAGTTCCTTGTGGGGGCTGTGGATGAAGAAAAGCAGCATGTGACCAAATCCTGGGCAGATAAATATCAATGTATGCTATTCTCTGGGCTGCCACAAAGTGTGAGAAAAATAATAATAATAATAATAATTTTCAGTTTCTTCATAATGACAAATCTCAAACCGCTTTCCTTCTCTCTGGACCAAATATCTCTAACTACTTTGGTTCTGAGTTGTTTACACAGTAAGCTAAGACTGTGCTAAATGAATTGTATCATAAATGAAAGCAAATATTTACCATTTAAAAAAGCAAAACTTTTTTTTTTTTTTTAAACATATGCTTGCCTTCTTAGAACATATCTCAAGTCTTAAATTGCAGTTACTTGGAAATAAGTTGTAGATTAAAGTGACTGTCTGAAATGTCAAAAAGCCAGTTCTAGAGTGAAGTTATCAGCTAAGAAATAGAAAAGCCAAGTATACTTCACGGTGGTAGAAATATTGCAGTTCATTTCTGACACAAGAGGCTAAAGACTTGTAACTTGAACCACATGAGAAGTTTAAGAAAGCTGAGAGAAATCAGCAGCCTGGAGCACTTTGCTGCCCCTTGTGGACAAGAGATCTTTTACTGGAAAGATAGCTCCTGACTGCAATCTGCTGGAAGAGTGCTTGGACCTCGTGCTGCATTACTGATACTGTTAAACCTCAGGAGACAAGGGAGGGGTCAGTTAAGCTGTTTCTGGTTGACTTCCTCATACAAGATTTTTTCATCAAATTTTTGTTGTTGTTTGTGTGGGGATTTTTGTTTAGTTTTTGTTTGCTTGCTTTGCTTTTGTATCAGAGAAATGAGTTTGAAATTTGACTTGAAGTCTTTCCCATCCTAGATGGTCACATGCACTTTCCCAGGCACATCTTACCCTGTAATAGCACACAGCAACCTCTTTTTTCCAACAGCTCACGCTTCTCACTGCCTTTGCTCATCCCCGGTGACAGTTTTACTGCCAATTACTGTTACTTGTTGCTGCCTGACTTCTTGCTGTGTGGTACACTGCTTCCATCTATTTGCTGCTTCCTAATGGAAGTGCTGTAAAAGTCACTTGGAATGAAGCACCAAAGATAAACAGCTGGGATGGAAATTGGAAGGTGAATGTAGATCGGGAAAGCAACTCCGGAATAGGTAATGGTTATAAAGCTCCTATTTGAAAGTTTTTTGTTTTGTTTTGTTTTTTCTTTGTTTGCATTTTTTTTTTCTTACTTCTATCATTAATATTTCATGTTTGGAGAAAACACATTTGTTTCATCAAGTTCATTCACCCTTCTCCCATCACATGGATTCAAGAGAGCCCTGTCTTAACTTTTCTGTCTAATTTCTGGCAAAAGAGTCCCTGATTTAGGTAGCATGTGAGTAATAGAAGCACAGCAAGCCTGTGATGTTACCCAAGAATTTGATTAAGCCTTTATGGCACATAAAGAATCATAGTTCTCTCTTAAGTTCAGGCAAGTCACCTAGCCAGACATCCCATAACACATCCCTAACCTCTTTCTCAGTGGGACACCTAGGCAAAGCTTTGAATATGGATAGTAGTTGACTACCTGAATTGCACAACCATTTCTATTTGTATACAGATTTTCAAAACCATCTAGTAACTGTATATATACCAAATGCACTTGAATTTCAGTTTCTCATGTTGAGTAATATGTACCCGTTAACGTGACTCATGTTATTCATTGTCTTTATAAAAGTAGCAGTTGTCAGTCAAATGCTAAATATCTAGCAGACACATTTTTAGAGGTAATTTTATTCTACTAAAATGCCACCCTACAAGTAAATTTTAAAATAATCCTTTCTGTTTAGGAGCAACTTACTCCAAGCACATGGTTTGTGTTATGCTAGGGAGTTCACTGTGGCTGCCAAATTTAATAAGATTCAGTGTAATATTATTTTAACCAATGGAGTTGAAAACCCCAAATTATAATGTCAGTTGGAAACACTCATTGGAAAAAAGGAGGGGGAAAAAAAAGGGGGAAAAAAAGAAAAAAGAAAAAAAAAAAAAGTCTTGCTTTCCACAGGATTTAGATAAGCATAAGGAAACTGCAAATCAACAGTATCCATGAATTTATATATGAATTGTAAAGTCTGTTTGTTTCTTTCTTTCTTCATTTTCCCCCAAAGTACTACTGAAAACACCTAAACTATGAAAGCTTCAACTGGCTCAGATTTAGAGACTCAGCCAACTGTGCTTTTTAAGCCTTGATTTGTTACTAGTGACATTTCATTGCAGCTAGTAGTTGGCTGTTTACCAGTGGGCTCAAGGCTTGACATTCACTGATGAAAGTTGGCTTGCATTTCCCTACAGAGCTCCCACTTCCTTTCTCCAAGTCATTTCTAAGCAATGTGTGGGGACACTCTCTCATTGATAATATCCAGCATTTGTTTTTTTCTATCCAAATCTATAGTGGCTTCAATATAGATTACTTTTTAAAGAAAAATAAAAAGTACAAAGAAACATCTCTGTGTATCTTTTTTAAAATCAAAGGCCATATAACACTGAAATGGACCTCTTTCTAACATCCCTTTCAGTTGTTTCAGCCTGTGGAATTTACACAAAGAAACATTATTTTCTAAATTATTGCCATTAGGTAAACTATAATTATTAGAATTTTAGTAATGAAGTTTATTTAACTCTATTATAATTTGGAAGACGTCTTTTTTTTTTTTTCAGAATTTTTTTTCAGAAAGTTGTCTTGTATGTTTCCAGTTGTACAAACAACTTATATATTTATACTCTGTTTTCAAGCAGTTTTATTGTTGTTATTAATAATTATTTATTGTTATTGGATTAAATTTAAAAGCATGTATAGAATTTGGGGGAGACAAAAGTCTAAGCTGTAGTTACTGTCATGGAGATAAGTCTGACCTGAGATATTTTTGTTTTGAGGAAACTGCTCTTTCTCATATGTCTGAAAAATGTGGTGTGCTAGTTCAAGCCCAGCTACTTTTAGAAATGAAACAAAATGATGCTTTAAATATGTGTGCTAAAATATGTTCTTCTTTCTGAATAATTTATAAGACTAACTAAAGAAAATTCAAGACATTTATCTTCCCACCTTGTTGTACCTGAACAGAATTTTGAGTGTGATCTTTTCTTGGAAACTTACTTGGAGAAGACCAGACAGGACAAACCATGGTACTGATGAGTGCCTGTAGGTATCAATAGTGGGATGTTGACAAACAAAAATGAAGCTTGTTCTTTTCTCATGGTGTTCCCCTTACAAGCAGACACATAAGGAACAGTTGTGAAAGCACAAATCAGATAGGCAATCTTTGTAACCCTTTTCTTTCACTCTTCCCAGCCCTGTGTCATTCATTTCAGTATTCCTAGTGCCAACCAGAATGTCTCTCTGTCTCCCCCTTGAACAGATGGGCTTTGCAGCATGCCCAGGATGCTTTGGATTCCAACCACTCTGGCTGGGGCTGTGCCTGCCAAAATAAATAAAATAAAAAAGGGGCCAGGGGAGACATGCCCTGAAGGTAATGTGGCACACTCTTTATAACCAGCTGGGGCATAGCTTGATGTTAGCTCAGCTGTGTAACAGTACAGTAAGAAAAGGTGGTCTGCAAGAGAAGATGAAGCCCAACTGTTCAGATTTGATTTTAATAAGAATTTAGGATCTGTGAATGGTTTGAAGAGACAGAATCTGGAGCTCTTCAGAGCAAAATTCCATCTCCCTCTGCAAGAAATGTTTGGTAGGCAGTGTTACTGTGGGGATGAGTGCCACATGATGATTAAAAGCTTCTGAGTTCTGGTACAATTCATCTAACATGTATGTAGACTTGCTGAGGAAAGGAAGGCCGATATTGTCTATTTTTTCCTTTCATGTTAGTGAGAACTCTGCTCAAATTATTTATATGACTATAATCGGTGCAACGCCATTTGCTGTTCTTCAGTTAAGTAATGACTCATGTTGTTGTTTCTCTTTCTCAAATGGATAAAACCCTCCTAGCAAAACCACTTAACAGCAAGAAATCTGCGTAATAAAATTATAAATTAATTTTACCAAATTTTGTCAACTGAACTTGATCATCCCTACTTCCAGTGTCACCCAGCAATGCAGAAAATGGAAATGTGACTACAATAAAACTTAACTAAACATCCCAGATACACTCAGGTTTATTCTGCCTTATCCATCCAAGAGCAGGAGAAATGATTTTCTCCTTTTCAAATGGCAGAGTGCTTTCTAGAACATGAGGCAACAGTAAAACAATGTACTTTTCAGTAGCTTTAAATAGGAGTCTGAGAGCAGGCACTGGGATGCAAGCACAACAATCACAGATTGCCACGCTTCACCCTAACTGCTGGTGGCGTACCACAGCATTCCTGGGCAAGACACAGGGCTGTGGATTACAGTGGAAACATTCTGGGACCTAATTGTTTTATATCAAACATCATAAAAATGACAGAACATAGGCTTTAAGGATACATGCAGAGCAAAAAAATGTATCTGGAGTTTTATCCACAGGGTCAATTAAAGGCTTGTCAGCTAAATGTTTCTACAGAAAACCCGACCAAAGACTTGTTGTCTTTGACTGAACTGAATGTTCTTCAGCCTTTAATTGTAGAATAAGATAGAATAATCTCTGAGTACATGCCACAGCACTTGGTAATGCTTTCAATTCTCTGATTTCCAGTCAGTTCTTTTGACAGGAAGATTACCACGATAGCTTTTTTCACATACTGCAGAAACATACTGTGACACTGCCATTGGATTTTTGACACTGGACTGTAAAGTCCACCTGTAAGGAAGGTAAAAGTAAATGTACCTGTAAATATTTAGCAGCAATATTTCAACTTAAGGAGGAGCCCTAGATAAGGTGACCATTTTATACCCAGAGCAAACTGTGTAGTGCCAATTCTGAGGATTTGTGGGGCGTGTCTGGCTGTAAAATACAATCCTTTATCAGAAACTGCTATGAACTCAGCTCAGGTGGATAGGTCTTGACACTGGTTATCACTCTGTAGCCAACTGAATACGTTGAGCAAACTCTGTCCACCTGAACAAGATGTCCAAGCTGTAAATCCCACAAAAGATCTGATGCAAATGACTAAAGATTGAATAACCCATGAAAGTTAACGTAACCTCAGCAATAGGAAGAAATTTGCTGTTGACCAGCTGTGCATGACAGGGTAGTGAATCAGGGGTGGGAGTTTTGTTTGAACTAGTTTTGTTTTAGTTTCCACCCTTCTAGTTTTGTGAAAGATAAATTCTCCCAGGCAGTGGAGAAGAATTAGAACCTATATTAGATTCATCCAAAAATGTACCTGAATATTTAAAATGCATGCATCAAAGAACAGCAGGGGTACACTATATGGGATCTAATAGAAAGCATTAGCTGAAAATAGTGGTTTCTGTGTACATTATTTGGAGTATTATAGTTCTGCAACAGGCTGCAGTCTAGGGAAGAGCAAGTAGATCCATATCCTGGAGTCAAACCCAGTGTGCTGTAAATGAAAACTCTGTTACTTGTGTGAAGGCAACTGCAAGACCATGGGAAAATTATACTAGTATGTAACTAAAGAAATGTTCTGTAATATGATGATATCTGAGTCAAATTTGTACCTAGCTGTGCTAGCACAACACTGCTCATAAGCATGAATATTAAAATAATCTCCAAGCAATGAAAATGCACCCTGCATTCAGCAGAGCAAGACCACAGTGTAGACTGGGATCTGGACCTGCAGAGGAACTTTTTGGCTGGTGCCAGTGCAAGGTAGAGCCACAGATGCTGACCTCTTTGGAATAAGAATAGTGTCAGTTGTCTTCCTGTTTTGTTTTGTTTTCTTTTATTTTCTTATGGAAAATGCAAGAGTAGGGGAAAAATGTTTATCTGAAAGAGACTGCAAAGTAAGGGGAAGCAAAATATTATCTCTCATGAAGAATATGTAATGTAATATTTAACATAGCAACTTCCCAACTCATATCCAGAGCATAGCTATTTTTTTATTCTAACATGGGAGCAACAAGTTTCTGTATAGTTTTCCTAAATGGGAGTTGTTAAATTGGCTTTGTTAAACTCCGCAAGCTACTTCTTCATCCACAGAGAGTTATATTCTCTAACATGTCATCCTTCAAGGCCATAGTGATTGAAAAAATTTAGAAGACTCCTGAGGCAGAATTCACTAACTACCCTGTTCTCTGACACAACAAGCAAATGCATATCATGAGAATGAATACTGTGCCTTTTTACCCTGCTCTGTGTAGCTGCAGTGAGCTGAACAGGACCTAGCCTGTTCAATTTTTTCTAGCTCAGTCAATCCTTTGATGTGTAATGTTACCCTCTTGTACTAGCAGTGAATTACTTTAACTGGAATGAAAGCCAGCGCTGCTGATGCCAGTTCTGCTGACATGAATGTGCATAAATAAGGAGGCCTTGAGAGCAAGTAGTTATCCTTGGGAGATCTGAAAATAGGGAAGACTGGAAGCTGTGGTCATGACAGTAAGGTACTAGTGTTGTACTGTGCAGCAGCTCAGGCTACACCTGTATGAAAACATAAAGCTAAAATTCCCAAAGAGATAGCAGCGTGAAAATGTCTCTCTCCACACCCTTCTGCTACATCTGCTCTTAAACTCTAATCATCCTGGAAGACTGAATTGACCAAGGCCACTTAAGCTGTCATCAGGGACACAAATGTCATATCTCATCAGTCTGATGCATGAGGAAGTTGTACTTTCTGCCAACATTTATAAACCTTATATAACATATATTTATATATATAAATAGTGTTCCCTGCGAAACTATTGCAAACAGACGGTGGTGGTTTATTTCTGGTGAGCAATGTTACCATTTTCCCAGCAGAGGGAAATCTGGAGACGTTGTCAAAGCAGGTTTAGTTTACAGAATTAAAAACAGCTTATTGTCATAAGTGTACTGGAATTATTTAGTGAAGGACTTTCTTTTTAATTATATGGCTTCAGACAATGATTAACTAATGTTATTGCTTAGTATGCATTAGGAAAAGTTTGGTTTTGAGCTGTATTCCCAAGAATAAGATCTGAAGCGTTAAATACATTACTGGTGTCACTAATTTTTCTATAAAAATTCAGTTAGCTTTGTCAAGTTAATAAAACTTCTACATTCTGGATAGAAGCAAGAGTTCTTATTTGGGGATTTATTTCTTCTTTGTGTGTATGCAAAAAATAGCTGGTGTTCACCAAAAAAAGAAAAAAAAAGAAAAAAAGAAAAAAATAGCAGGTATACTCTAATACATTAAAAGCATCAGGTTGTACTAAAGGGTGTACATGCTACTTAATAAAAGCTTTTCGGGTGCTTAACAGAAAGCTCTGTCTACACTGGGTGTCTTTTACAGTAACAAACATAACAGTGCTGGGAAAATGATCACAGCATATGCCCAGCTATACTGACAATGCTATATCTGGTAATGGTAATGTAAATTTTTGTTTATTTATCTATTTATTCTGCTTTCCCCCTTTCCAGAAACCAGTCACACCAATGTAAGGGTGTCCGCATAAGGAGATTCTGCTGACCTGCCTATGTTGGTGACTGACAGTAACTTCAGATGCCTGAGCAATGTTTAACTGATAGAAGTCTGTAAAAAAAACAATCGTATGAAAATCATAGAATGAAAATCCTAATTATGAGAGTGAGGAAGAATAGTCACTTCATTATTGTTTTTGAAAGCATAGGTGTTATAACAGAAATCACGAATACTGGGTGGCCTAAGATGAATTTGGTTTCATGTTCTAAAGGGATGAAAAACTCTGGTAAAAGCTTCCCAGCACCAAATCAGAATTATTCTGGAGTGATAGGAAGTTCCACAAACTTTTGCCATGGAATTGCACTCCAGAATTTGATATTTAATTTTAATATTGATATTTCTGAAAAGAACAAAAAAGCAAGAAATTGAATCAGAATCATACTGCTACTTAAAGCCCAAGGGTGCTGACTCACCATCACAAGGAACTTCAGCTCTAGCAGTTGATTTCCTCCCTCCAGCCTTTTTGTCTGTGGCTACTGTCCTCAGCACTGCAGGAGCAGCCAACAGGAGCATGTATCTGCTCCTTATTCTACTCACTTCATAATATAAGCTGAAGTCATCATAAATTTACATGTTAGGCTGGAAGCAATGGTAGGACTGTAAAGAATGTGTTTTCAATTCAGCCATCTCCACTATGGAAGCTGTGAGTCCTTGGATGTTTGTCTCTGAACTAAAACTGCTCCTTTTCCTTTCCTTTCCTTTCCTTTCCTTTCCTTTCCTTTCCTTTCCTTTCCTTTCCTTTCCTTTCCTTTCCTTTCCTTTCCTTTCCTTTCCTTTCCTTTCCTTTCCTTGCCTTGCCTTTCCTTGCCTTGCCTTGCCTTGCCTTGCCTTGCCTTGCCTTGCCTTGCCTTGCCTTGCCTTGCCTTGCCTTGCCTTGCCTTGCCTTGCCTTGCCTTGCCTTCCCTTCCCCCATTTTTTTCTTTTTCTTTTTAACACAGTTATTTTTAACCTTCATCAGTTCCTTGGTTTGGTTAACTTGTGGCTTTAGAAGCAGTTTCACAAACTTTGCAGCCACCAGAACTGGGGGAGAAGATGGCAGGGGGAGGAGGCCAGAGGACAAAGGAGAGAGAAAGTGCTTGTGTTAGTTCTGCCAGGAAGCATCTGCAGAGCCATAGCCAGCAGCACTGTAGGGGATGGGGTTGGTTGTGGGGGACAGGAGCTGCTTCTGTATCTGCAGCTGAGCCTACTGCAAGTATGGTTTAGCAATGTCTCTCTAAGCAGTGTGCAAAGTCCATCTTCTATCTCAAGGATGAACTAGTTCAGCAGTCCATTGCAGTTACCATGTGTAGTCAGCTGTTCTGCAGAATATCTTGTTCATCTTCCTAGCCCCATTCACAAACGCCTTCTTAGCTGTTAAATTGCTTCCATTTATACTGAACGCAGAAGCTGTGTGTCTTTTAACACCATCTTTAGGATTTCTATGTTAAAGCCCCAGTCATCAGCACATAAATCTGCACCAAGCTGAAAATATAGATAAAAAAAAGACCACTGAAACAGATGGCATCCTGGTATGCTTCATTTTTAAAAAATAAAGCAACTCCATTTTTCAAATAATCTGGATTTCTATCCTGTAATGCTGGGGTGACTTTGTATCTTCTAAAGCAATTTGACTTTACTCCTGAGACACTGAACCCTGGTTAGGACAGCAAAACTTGCAGAGTCCTTTGCCAATCCAAATTTCTGCAACCTGTATATTTGGGAATTCTGGCTATCATGTGAATGCCGAGGCACTCGTACACAGGGATGCCATTTTCCTGGGGCCTGTTATTCACCCCCCACAGCAGAGCATTGTGTGTATATACTGCCCTTGTTTAACGCAACTCCTGGCCTTGCACATGTGTCAAGTAGAGACACTGCCCTTTTTTAATTGCTGCTCCGAACTGTATTGGTGATGAAGGTGTCAAGTTCTGTGCAACTATTGACAAGAAAAAGTCCTGTTTCTGCATCAGCTGGGAAGATCTAACTATTAAATAATCCCAAGGAGGGGCTGTAGGTAATTCAGAGGGTGAGGAGGTTTTTACACTTAATGGGGAAACCTTTGTCAGGTTAAGCCAGTAACAGTGTCATTTGCTTTTGTTGGCATTTGAATCTTTGCGGTACAATAGTGCTTACCCCTCACTGCTGGCAGAAGACAAGATATCCTGTTGTGTGGCAGTACCACAAAAAGTATCCAGAATGCTCACGGTTAGTTATAGATAATAGATAACAAGCATTCCTATCTCACAGTGCTGCCCAGAGCTGTAATTTATCCGTACAAGGAATGAGTGCAGTATTAGCACTAACACTTGCATGTGGTCCCACAAGATAACTCCTGTCTGTCCCAGACAAAGCCTTTATCAGCAAATCGATCCTATCTGCAAATGCTAGGTCAACAGGTTAATTGGAAATTTGTGACTGGTTTGACGATCCAGGAAAACTAGAGGGATGTCTCACAGGTTTGTATTTGTAAGACAGAAGTATGTTGAGGTCAGTAAGTCAAAGGGCTCAGAGAAGCATCACCGAATTGTTTCAATTCCTGTGTCAGCAGAGTGCTGTTACTATTTAGTATTTTGAGATTTACTGCCAACAGGAAACTTCTAAAGCAAAGACCCCTGGGGCTTGTGATTGTATAATTCTGAACACATAACAATACTTTTTGTAGCTTTTATCACTCTTCTGCCTGGAGCCAGCAATCTGCAGTTTGGGGAGGTTTGCTTTCTTCTGAATGATTTAGGACACAGCATTTGATTTACAGAGGGGCTCAGATGATATGGACAGAGTACTCTATATCAAAAGGGAGAACCGAAAGGAAAGGATTTTGCTTGGACAGACATCTCTGTTTTTTCCTTATGCTGAAGCCACAGTTATACCCTGCAAACCAACAGGTTCCTTTTGCACAGCGACACGTTGCTCCTGGGGCTGTCGCAGTAAAGGAACTTCTTGGTTTTGGAACATCTTTTCCAGCTGTTCATGGCAAGAACCTTCCCCTGGTGCTGCTAGTGGTTCAGTCTTTGTTGGAATGACTAAAATGTGTATGCTCTTGGAAAAGTATGTGTAGTGATGGTCCAGGCAGTCCCTTGGTGGCAGCTTGAGGGAAAAAAAAAAAAAAAAAAAAAAAAAAAAAAAAAAAAAAAAAAAAAAAAAGAGGACGGTAAGTGACTAATATCCATACCACATTCTGTGATCTTGCTACACCACAGAACACAGAAAAGCTTTCACATTTTAGTCCCTCTTCCATTAAAAAAATATTTTAATTGCTCTTGCAAGCTTATAGGATCTTCTTTCTCAAAACCTTCAAATATAGTTTAAGTCCTTTTCTATAAATATATCTTCCCCATTCTCTATGGGTTATTAACTTTGGTTGCCTTTACCGCTGTGAGGCAGATACCATAAAATTTGTGGGGACTAAACACATCCATGTTGAGTAACACAGTTCTGCTTTCTGCTACCGAATTTCCTGCTTCATGCTAGGCCAAAGTCTTTAATCAAGAAGTACAAAGAGGGGGAAAAAATCTATAGTGCATGCAAAAACAAACTTTAAGTCAGATGCTTTTAAAATCTACATTTACACTTGCATTAAAGCTTTACCCAATTTTCTGTCTGCAATGCTTCTGTGCTTCAGAGCAGGAAACACATGGGAAAATGCTTCCAGTGCATGTCTCATGCCGTTACATACCTTATTTTTCAATAACAGAAAATGGGAGAAGATGTAATTCTTGCTACCTGTGGAGCTTGCTCTGTAGCTTTCAGCTGTTTCCCCTCCCCTCCTTAATGTTTAATGAAATCAGCAGTTTTGGCTAATTCTTTGATGGTGTGTCATATTTGATTAGCAAAAGGGAAAGCAGATTTAGATCTGTTGAGTGAGATTTTCTCTGATAAGATACAGAAAAAGGATCTGCTGTCTTCACTGTCAGAAGCCTCTGTTCAGGGCTACTCTAATAATTTACAGTCAAAACTCGTCTCAGTTCTAGGAAGACAGTGTATGCTACACTGGGTGACAAGAGTGAATTGCCATGGGGGAAAAACATATTTAATACCCACATTTTTGTCTTTCATGTTGAAAATAAATGCTAAAATTTTAATAGCATTGTGCAGATTCACAGTAAGAAAATATCACTGCTCCTTCATCTATTGTGCATGATTTTAACCCAGAAAGTTGATATCTTCATCTATCAGGATACAATAACCTCACATCACTTGGTTTCTCTGGTCCCTATCCTTTTTATTGTGCTGTTACCACATAGAAGACAGATGCCTGCATGGCTGATACCTGGGGAACTCTGTCTTCATTAAATACCAAAAAGTCATTTATTGCTGATAATGAAGGATTTCCAGTAACTTACTGTGTCTCAAGATTTACAGAAGCTTTCTGGATTTTGGTAAACTGCAAATTTTGCAATAGTTTCTGAATTATTTAAAATAAAACTAGGGAAAGCTTTTTGTTGTTTTTGTTTTGTTTTTATCTTTTATTTTTTAGGTATTATTTCTTTTCTTTTTAATCTTGGAGGTTCAAAAGAAAACTGGTATGCCAAATACACAACACATTGCAAATAACCTCATCTAATGCTCTGGAATAAGCTGTAATGGATTTCATGACCTTGTCTCTCCCTGTTCAAACTTACAAATTTGAAATGTTCACTCATGTCCATTCGGACACGTCTTTGAACACACAGAGAAGCTTGTGTTTCAGCAACCTATTACATGTACTGTCATCAAGCATTTTCTATGAGCACGGGAACTGCCTACCTGCCCACATGGGAGTAGTTAAATGTGCTGTCTGCTGCAGCTTTGTCTGGCTAAATGAGAGGTTCGGCATTAGACAAGCTTTCTCCAGCCAGCGACAAACCTGCCAGTCAACCAGACACTTGACTAAAGGCACTGAATAATTAAAGCCGTTATTAAGTGAATGTTCTCCTGCCTTTCTGTACATATGCTACATTTTTTGAGTAAATCTACACATTAATGTAGAAGGCAAAGCCCTTCTTCAACACCAGGACTTGACTCATGGCAACCACAGATCTGGTCTCTCGAGAGCAGGGATTCCTCACTGGGACCATTTCTATGTGGATGGCCTTATCTGAGCCGGGCACTTTTCATTCTAACAGAGAGGTACCAAAAGGAGAATACTGCTCTGGTGCCTCCGATTGATGGGAAGATGAGGTACTGGAACTCTTTGCATAGTAAGGGGACAGGAAAAGGAAGATAAAGGAGATCTGGTTTATTTACCAAGAAGATAGTCCAACACCATCATGTAGGAAAGGGAATTTAAGGAAATAATGTGTAGACGGAATGCATGAAGTATCTTTTGTACTTTATATCTACCAGATAGAAGCAGATGATAGTCATCCGAAAAAGGCAAACTATGTTAGGTCAAGAAAGCACTTTGAAAAAGAGATTCTTTCATCTAATTCATTTTTTTTTTTTTTTTTAATAGCTATCCTCTGGTAAATATTTTTTCATTGAAAAAGTTCCCCAAGAACTATTTTCAGGAGGGATGACAGAAACCATTGTGGGTTTTGGTTAAACTAGCTTTTTAATTACATCAGATGCCACCCACAATGTACTAAATCCTCTAGCTTGTTTTGCTGTTGTTGTTGTGTTTTGTTACTGTAAATTAGGATTAATAAAAGGAAAGAAAAGAACAAGATTAATGCCAATTTAAAGTTTGGACTGGCACACTACTCTCCTAGAGAAAACCTTACAGTGGTGTAAAATTTATTCATTTGATAGTTCTTCTGCAGTGTGGGCCTCAGTTATATTTGTGATAGAATGGAAAGGGAGGATGAAGCCTGCAAATGTAACATGTATTCAGAACTGATGGAAGGAAATTATAAGCTATTTCTGCAGAAATAATTCTTAGTTTGGCCTGTTGCCTCCTTAAAATGAGATTCTACTGCAACCTGAAGGCACTCAAGATTTTTTTTTTTTTTTTTTTTTTTTTTTTTGTCAAGAAAACACACACAACCTCTCTTTTTCTTTCTCTCTCTGGCACCGAGAAATAATATTTTATGTCTTGCATTGTTAGTTCAGGTCAGCTCAGTCTCAGCTGGAGCCTCTTAGACGTAATCATAATGCAAAAAGTAGTCTGAGGAGCTACATGAGTGATTCTGTAGACATCCTAAAGCCCTTGAGAGGCATTTTTAAGCATATTTATTTAACAAGCATGATATTACAGATGAAGTCTGAGAATTGCTGTGAACACGCTTCTCTGTTCCATGATTGCCTGTCCTTCAGCAAATGAATGGCCTGTGCAAGCTTATAAGTCAGAACTACTTATAAGTCAGCCTACTCTTCTGGCAGCGTTTGAAAGTTCAGTTGACTTTCACAGTTAGGGAAGATTTACAGAGCAGAGCCTTCAAAAAAGTACCAAAGCCATTATTAGCTTTTGACACTAAGCTCTTTTATTTGGGACCTGATTTTAAAAGGAAAGGAAGAGTAAAAAAAAAAAAAATAAAATAAAATAAAAATAAAAATAAATAAATCAGAAAAGGTTAGAATGACCTGACCTGGCTCAGAGCTGTGCTCAGTTGGCCAGACTCAGACTCTGTTCCTCTCTCGGTCTTTGCCCTTCTCTTCTTCCTCCTCAGTCTCTGGAACTGTCAACAAGAAGCAAGCTCCAAGTTTCACTTCAAAATAACTGTCCCTTCTCAATCTGCTCTCATTTTGGGGCCAACACTATAGTGATTGTGCTTGCATATGGCAGTGATTTTCTTAATTCTGCAAGACTGATAATAAGCTCTATAGGTATTTATTAGTGTGGTAAGATAAAGTGAAAAAAAAAAAAAAAAAAAGAGAGAGAGAGAAAAAAAGGAAGAAGAAGAAGAAAGAAAAGAAAAAAGAAAACAAAACTAAAACTACACTTCTCTCATCTTTTGGAGGCATTTATTTTTCTGGCCCTGTGGCTCCTTGATTGACACTGTTAAGGGTGTACATGTCAGCATATTCTTGACACTCTGTTCGAGAAGGACACTAAAAGTGTGCAGCAGTTCCAGCAGTGTCTATAATTAGGATTATCTGGTATATGGCAGCACTGGCAGCTTTCTGCCTCAGGCTGTATGAGGATCACACTCATCTGTTTCTTACTGCATATACTGCTGTGAGTCATGGAAAAGAAATGAATGGGTGCTCCAGCATGTTGTTCAAACTGTAACATCCTAGTTCCTGTTGGCAGTAATTGCCTGCTTGCATACACATATAGTATATAGGCAGACTCATTCTAATCTAATAAAGTTGGGGAATGTCTCATATGAAAGAGAGACAGCCCTTATGGAGGAACAATCCCAAATGGAGGAACACCAAACATAAGCATGTGGAATCTGATGTGTCTTATCAGCTACTGGCTGATGAGTTGCATGCTTTTCACCAAAGTGCTCAGTCCTGGCTCAGTTTAGCTAAACTATTTGATTCATCTGAGCAGTTCATCTGTATATGAACTACAGAAAGGGAATGCAAGAAGCCTGACTATCCTTTGTGGCAAGAGGAAAATAGAAACATGAGGATATTGCCCTTGGTTATTACCTTTCTCTGAGTCCATGTACATTTGTACTGTGAGCACTGAAGCCACAGATGTTTTATGGTGTTAGGAGCTGCATTGAGGCTGCACTCAGACACAGTCTCCTCTTAGCTGCTCCACACAACCCCAGCCCCACAGTGGAGTTCCCAGCTACCGTGAGAGCTGGCTGCATTGTGCCTCACTTGTTTGCTTTTTTGAGATACCCTGCTCCAGTGCTGCTTCCTCATCCCTATAAAAATTGTCACCTAAAGAGTCAAAACCACAAAAAGAAAATAAAGGAAAAGAACTGACTGTATGCTCAACAGTTTGTTTTGCAACAGGCATGTTCCCACCACTGCTGCCTGAGGAAAGAGGTCTCAGTGCTTGAGGAAAAAAAGTATCCTGCACAAATGCTTAAAGTTCAGGAGTAAAAGTAGTATATGCAGTGCAATTGCCTGGTCAGTCTCTGTGCTCAGTCTTGGACTCTGGAGCTTTTAGCTCTGAACTGTGATCTTCCTTGCATATTTCCTCAAATGTCTAACCACTTGTCAAGCACTGAAGAAAAACACAGTTAGTATGGGTGATCAAGTCACACATAAATTTCCACCCTTTATGTGTGCTAGGTCCTGAGATGTTCCAGCACAACAGATGGGACCTATGAGAAGCTGACCTGAATGAGGCAATGAGCTATGGAAATACCTCTAACATTTGAGGTCAGGACGCTAGTAGCTAAAATATTTCTCTTCCATACCTCTGCAGAGTATCTTTTGCCAAGTATGTCATTACCACCGTGAAAGCCTGCATTTTACAAGCAAGAGTCACGGGACATCCCTTCTAGAGAAGCTGAGTATCAGACCCTAGAGGATACTGTTGCTGATAGCTGTGGTGTGAATCTGTACATACCAGTAATCACAGTTAAGGGACAGCTTACCAGTAATTGCAGTTCCAGATGCATTGTCCGTATGCTCATTCATCACCCAGCCCCACCACCGCTATTTTTTTTTGTGTCAGAGGTTGAGGAAACAGAACACGTGCTCCCCCCACCTTCGGGTCACACACACAGGAGCAGGAAAGGCACACGCACCGCAGGGTGCTGCAGCGACACAAGGACATGCCAAAAACTGGGAAAGGAAAAGCCACTGTGAGCAGCACATGGAGGAGAAAAATAATGGGGTGAGAGGAGCTGGAAGGTGAGGCAAAAGGAGGGCAAGACTGCAGCAGGTGCAGCCTGGATGGGGCTTTGGCTGCAGGGCCAGGCACTCGGAGCAGCAGCCTTGCACAGGGCTTGGTGGAGCAGGGACAGGGGGATAACTCCATGCTATGCAATGAACTTTTAAAAACCAGTGCCAGGCTGGAGCACTACCTGAAACCTGGACATGCTTGTGCCTGCGCTGTTTTGTCCTGTGCACAGTGTTCCTGAACAGTGTGCTTCAAAACCAGTGCATTTCCCATCTACTTCAGACGTGCCTTTTCTTCCACCTAGCCCAAGCAAAGGTGGTTGCATACTGACAGCTCTTGGAATTTATTTATAGAGAAGTAACAGAGATGGAAGGTGTCCAAAAACACCAACTCTTTCCAACAGTGGGGAGTCAGCTGCTGACAGGTGTAAGAGGAGGCAGAAGATCCAGAATTTAGCCAGACTTGTTGATGACAGAAGATAGCATAATAGTCTGAGCTACTTACCTATTTTCTTCTCTCTCCCCCATATTTTTATGCTAACTAGTGATTATTTCTGAGTGCCAACAGCGGCAGAAAACACGTAGCTTTTTCTTGGATTATGTATTTGTTAGGACTTGTTACTGCCTTGATCTAGGGGAAGGCAGAAAAGAGCACATTCTCTAGTTACTTCCCCGCGTTGGTCTTCGGAGATATGGGGCAGTCTTAAGGGACACACAGAAGAGCCTTTGTGCTTCTGAGGTGGTAATTAACCACAGGGCAGTAACATGATGCTGTTCAGGGTGTCTGGTGGGAAGCGGGCAGGTCACAGATCTGGCTGGAGGCTGTGATGCAAGCCTAGGGGCAGGGCTTGCAGCTGGACACAAAGACACACGCTGCAGCTGGTGGCAGGGTTGCCAGTGGAGAAGCATGGGATCCACCAGATAGTACTCTCTGTTAAAGCTGAGGCAAACAAGTCCAGCAGACAGTAATATGGCACATGCTGCACATATGGCAGTGTGTCAACCAGCAGCTCCGTTTTAAGCTCTAGAGGGGCTGTTGTTTTCTGATTCCTTTTTGAGCCTCTCTTGTGAGCTGAGGGCTCCAAGACTGTCATCATTGCACCAGCCATGGTGCATTGCAAAAGCCTTCAGCTGACTGCTTAGCTGAACCTGGGGAAAGAGAGGCCAATGCTGCAGCTGGGAGCAACAGGGCAGTCCCTGGTTCACTCAGCTCAGCTGAGCCAACCACTTTCAGTTGATCTATAAGAGAAAGAAATTTTACTACTATTCAGGATCTATTGGATAGGCAATTTTATGCTTTTTTTCTTTTTTGGCCTTTTTTTTTTTTTTTTTTTTTTCTTCATGTATGTGTTTTTTTTTCAAGACTTTTGATCTTTCAAAGACAGACAGCAAAATGCTCAGTGGAAAATGAAGTTGCTCTACATTTGATATCTGCAGTAGCCCTCACTGAAGCTGCAGTGTTCTGCAGTGGCAAGAAAGCAAAGCCAAGGAGGAAGAACAAACACAGGGTGTTTTGTTGTGTTCATCTAGATTCTTGTGTTTCTATTTTATTTCCCTTGGAAGCAGAAACCTACCCCCCACGTATTAGCATGCCTCTTGCTCGCTCTCGATGCCTACACCCCTGGCCATGTGTGGAGGGGTGCAGGCAGCACGGCTCTGCCAAGGCTCACCAGTTCCTGGCACTTACACCCCAGCACACCAGGAGACCTCCAGGGGCCTGCACACCGCTCTGCAATCTGAAGCCAGCAGCAAACCCTCAGAGGGAAGCCAGCTGTTAGCCAGCAGCAAAGGGGACAGAGAACATCTCAAGCACCGGTTCTGTGCAGTGTCTTGATGAAAATAAGGCTCTGCTTTCACCAGCCCACCTGGTATGAATGAGGAGAGTGCCTATCCACCAGGTTTTCCAAAAAAGCTGTCAGACTTAAGGGAGGGATTAGCACTGGGGAATTGCTGCCAAATTGGCACAGGGGTCTCATGCAGCGGGAGTGGAGCAGGATGAGAAAGCAGCTCTCTGGGGTAATGAATTCTCGGATTATGTCGCAAGATGAGGGGCAAACTGATGACGAAATCTGTGGGTTGCTCACAGGCTCCTGCAATGGATTAAATCTCGCAGTTCATCAGCAGGCATTGCTGTGTCATTCAGTTCAGTCACTTCAGCACCAAAAGCCAAACCTTCACCCCATCTGCAGGAGGCTGCTGCAGAATTTGAAGCCTGTCCAGTTTTCCATGAGCTACCACAAGCTTGCATCTCTCAGCCTACCACCTTGAGTCATGGTGGCGGAGGCTTTCAACACCACTGTGCTTTCATCAGCCCAGAAGAACAAGATGTCTGTACTGAGTGTCCCTTCCTTCATGGGCCAGCCATGGGACAGTACCGAAGACATTTCTTATTTCTCTCTATCTAGACAGGTTTACCTGACCAAAGGAAGCTAGAGAAGCCTGGTAGTGCAGAAGCTGCAGAACTTTTCATGTTCTCAAGAACTGCTGCAAAAACCTCCTTGCATTTGTGGGCTTTTCCACTCAGCCACATGCACAGCCTTGGAGCAGCTGGGCAGCCACACTGCCGGCCTGCCTTTTGACAGGACTGCTGGTCTGGAAGCACATACCTTCTTGTGCACTTCCACCTCAGATTTTTCTATTTCTCCCCATAATCCATTAATACAAAATCAACCCTACTTGCTGGCTGAAGAGCAACAACCAACCCAAGACATTAAGCACTTTGCATTTAATGACAGAAGCAAAATAGCAAGACCTAGAGCATTCAGCTCTAATGATGGCATGGTGCTATGATCAATAAAATAAAATAAAATAAAATAAAATAAAATAAAATAAAATTCCTCTGTCAGTGACCCTGTATGTAGGGAACACAGATGGCATGTTTCCGACAACTCTGCTCAGAGATGGTGACAATGAGGGTGACTGAGGGGGTGTCTGAGTGTTGTGAACCTCTCAGACAGGCACATGTAGGCACATTCACAGACTAACAGATTAAGAGATATTTGATGAAACTATGTGAGGGTGCACAGAGACCTCTGCCTCTTGCAAAGAACTGGTATAGCCCATCAGTGTGTGCATGAGATGATGCTGTGAGTTTGGCTGGTGTTGGGTGGGTGGCTAGGGGTTTGTTATTGATGGTTTGCAATTTCTGTTGGGTTAATTTGGGAGGGCCCAGCAGCTCTGCTGCTGTATGAGGTTTATGTGGCTGCAGGGGTGACCTCTGTGAGTGGAGCCAGCTCCAGTCAGCTCCAAAAGGGACCCACTGCTGGTCAGAGCCAAGCCAGAGAGCAAAGCTGGTTGGGCCTCTGGGAGAGCAGACGGAAGGAAGGGGAAAATCTGTTGTGTAACAGGAGAGAGGAGTGAGAAAATGTAAGAGAACCAGCCCTGCAGCCCCCAGGTGAGTGCCGCAGGAGGGCAGGAGGTGCTGCAGGCAGGCAGCAGCAGTTCCCCTGCGGGCTGTGCAGGGAGAGGCCCCTGGTGGAGCAGGCTGTGCCCCTGCAGCCCATGGGTCCCACATGGAGCAGATCTCCACGCTGCAGCCCCCCCATGGGTGGAGGAGCCCCCGGTGGAGCAGGTGGATGTGGCCTGGAGGAGGCTGCAGCCCATGGAGAGCCCCCGCAGGAGCAGGCCCCGGGCCGGAGCTGCAGCCCGTGGAGAGGAGCCCACGCAGGAGCAGGGAGTCTGGGGGGAGCTGCCCCCACCCGTGGGGGACCCGTGCTGGAGCAGTTTGCTCCTGGGGGATGGATGGATGGACCCCGTGGGACGGAGCCGTGTGGGAGCAGTGCTTGAGGAGCTGCTGCCTGTGGGCAGCCCCTGCAGGCTCAGTTTGGGCAGGACGGCATCCATGGGAGGGACCCCACGGGGAGCAGGGGCAGAGAGGGACTGAGAAGAAGCAGCAGAGACAAAGCGTTAGGGACTGACTGCAGCCCCCATTGCCTGCACTGCTTGGGAGGTAGAAGATGGTGGATGGGAGGGAAAGTGCTATTAGTTTGCTTCTAGTTTTTCACTGTTCTGCCCTGTTATTAGCAGTAGACATTAAATTACAATAATCTCCCTAGACTGAGTCTGTTTTGCCCATGACAGTAATTGGTGAGCAGTCTCCCTGTCATTATCTCTGACCTTGAGCCTTTTTTGTCATATTTTCTCCCCCTGTTCTGTTGCAGAAGGGGAGTGAGAGAGCGGAGCTGCCCACCAGTGTGACACCACCACAGCCGCAAGGCCTGCCGTGCGTAAGCCAAGTGCCAGGTTGTCCATCTCGTTGGCTGACCTCTTGGTAGCAGCAGGATGGTGCCAGCTCCCTTCTGCTCTCCCGACTTTCTCTGCAGGTGTTGCTCATAGGAAGAATGATCCCATCTGTCTGTGCAGAGCCCATAGTCTTTCCTCTTGTGGTTGGTTTGGCATTTCTTCCATTATGTTACTAACAGGACCATCCCTCTGCAGCAGCCTGGCAGGAGACAGATCTCATCCCCGTGTCATGCTAAGTCAGTGTTTGTGCTAGCAGTACGTAATGGCTGTATCTGAAGCAGGGGTTTAAAAGTGAAAGGTTCTCTCTCTTCTCACCCAGGTGATCCTAACTGCTCTTACTAACATAAATTAGCAATGTAAAAGCAGCTTGCAAAGGAAGGTGACCCCTAATGAGTCACCCTGTGCCCTACCCTGGCTTAGTTCCTTCAGTCTTTGTGCAAATAAATTATTTCATTAAAATAAATGAAGCCTTTTGACAAGAATTAGATGACCCTTTTTACTTTTCTCAGATCTTTTTTTTTTCTTAACATCTGGTAATTGCTTGAAGCGGCAGAGAACTCCCTTGCTACCCTTCTGCTCCTAAGGCAGCCTTATCTTCCTGGGTACAGAACACAGGCAAGGGACAGGGCAATTATTTTATGAAAAAAAAAAAATAGATGATTTGTATAATTATTAATAAAATATATTGTTTTTTTCCCTTTTCAAAATGTCTGCTATACCCTGTGTGCTTGTGCACCTCACTAGACAGCTCTGAAGAAACCTTCCAGTGCTACTGAGTGAAGTGAGGACGAGGCCTGGGATGCCAGTCACTTGATGGAATGCTGCAAAAGCACGAGGCTGCTCTGCTCTTACCCTGTAGAGGATGTTAACCCCTGAACAAACACCAAAACACTGCTAATGCTACTTGAAGAACATTCTAAGAGATATTCAGTTTTCCTGTGTTCTTTACTTCAAGCATCACTTGAATTCATTAGCTTCTTCCGCATACCCCTGATAATCCTTGTGAATGTGGCTATGGTGCCAGTAGTGACGGGAGGATTAAGACTGACCTCAGGTGAGAAACAAGCAATATCTGTAGTGGATAAAGTCTTAAGAAACAGTTTTCAGAAAGCCAAATCCTTAAGTAATATGCAGTGAAGGAACAGAAATGCAGACAATATAGTATATGAGAAATTTGGGCAAAAAGTCATGCAAAGGAAACAGAAAATCAGTGAAGTCCTGGACCATACAAATGTATTCTTAGTTAAGTAAAATCTTTATAACTCTTTGCAGTCCTCTAAATCTGAATCCTCTTTGCTTGATTAGAACAGGCCATTCTCAGTCACGGGTTCATTTATGGTCAAAAATTTGACTGTAGGTTTCTGAATTGGAAAAAGCTTGTAGCAACCTGGTGTGCTGTGAAGCTGCCTTTACCTTGGGACAACGAGCTATCTAATGCAGGTACCCATGTAGTGTGCCTGGTGTCCACTCAACAATTCTCCAGGTATTTACTGCAACTTTTTGAACATGTGATGCGAACATCAGGACTGATAATATTGGTGGGGCAGGGGGGCTGTGGGCCATATGGCATGGGCTGTTGGACAGGACTATGGAAATCTCCCACTTACAGAGAAGCATAAATTTAGAAGGCATGACAGTCCCACAGGGGATTTCTCTTCATGGGTGTGGAGCTTTCCAGATGAGGAAGCTTTCCAAATGAGCAGCTGCATATCCTTGATCACTGCTCTCCAAGCAGTGACAGCACTGATTACTGTATTGATAATAACCAGCTCCAGACGTCCTACCATTAGCTGGGCGGGCTGGCACAGCCCTGCTAAATGGGGGTGGGCGGGAGGAAGACCCCGCAGCAGTTCCTTAGCACAGCTTTCCCTTCTGCAGGGTTTGCTAGGTACCCTACTTAGAAAAACGATCCCAGGAGGGTGTTCTTAACCAGGTGCAACATGATGTAAATGTGCAGCTAGGAAAGCAGCAGCACCATGCAGGGACATGGCCCAAATAACCCAAACGGCTGAGCTGTGCCCAAGCCAGTCTCGCCCTGGCAGACCTCCGCCAGTGGCAGCTTTGGCTCTTGGGGCTGGGACAAAACCTCTGTTGTACGAGCACTGTGCCAGCCTCCACGAGGCTGCAGGACGGAGGTTCAAAGCGCTGCCACACAAGAGGCAAGTGGATGTCACACACAGAGGCCGAGACGTGGCTTGTGCCCAGGTGGCCATCCAGCACAAGCCTTGCAGAAGAAATTGTTGCACTTCATCAAAGTGTGTACGCCAGGGACAGCGCAGGCCACCGGGTCTGTGTAGGTCAGCACTGTTTCATTTTGCTGTACGTATTCGAGGGTGCATGTGTATTTTAAAACACACTGTTTAAAATTGTTTTAGTAAGCAGTCATCTCGCTGTAACTTTGAAATTCTAGGTTTTACAGAGCTGCTGCATTAGCCACAGTGTTTACTTCTGTCACATATTTCCACTGCTCTGGTTATGATTCAGAGAAGGAGCAAGGAAGCTCTTAGCCAAAATATGCCATGGCTGTTTAATTCCCATCCAAGGGCTGTGCCAGATGCATTTTGGCAGTCTCAGAGGAAAACAGCATCTGTGCAATCACTGATAGATACGGGCAATTTTAGTCAATAAAAAGGAAACTGGGACTTGGTCCCTTAGCAGCAACCTTACGCTGTCCAGCTCCAGCAAGTGGGTGTGGAAACACACTTCTGCATGTTTTTCTTAACAGGCGTGGTATTGCAGGGCACTCATTGCACCATCCCATGTGTGTCCATATTAAGAAAAACAGCTTTTATTTCATACAGACTTTGAAAATTGTCAAAAAGAGACTAATTTCCCAGCTCTGTTCACTACGCAGTCCTGCTCTCCTGGGCTGCTCCTACCCATGTTTTAATGGATCTTGCTACTGCCAGCTGGAAACCAAACGTCTGCTGCAATTTACAAAAAGAGTATCTGGCTTGGCACCTACTACCTAAAACAGTGAAAAATGAAAAGCCTTGCTGCACTGGGCTCTGGTTTTGTGGCTGTCGCCAATAGCTCCTTCTTCAAAAGAGCACCACAGGGACCTGGCCTGAGCACAGCGTTTGGACACCTATCAAAGTTTACCCTCCTCCTCCACTCACCCTCCTGTCTTTTCACTCTTCCACCTTTATTATCTGTCCCCTCCCATCTTCCATCCCTCCAAACCAGTAGTGTTGTTTGCTGCAGCGTGACTGTTGATTCCCTAATTACATGTTCTGAAATGCTTTTTTTTTTTTTCTTTTATGAATGTGAATAGAAATGCTGCATAATGCCCCCATATCCATACTTTATCTCTGCTGCTTAATGCGTACACCATACACAGGAGATGACTGTTACTGCTCCAGGAGGTTAAATTGTGACAGGTGGAAAAAGCTGCGGAGTGCCAAAATGTACATTAGTATTAACCACCTGGAAAGTGTACTCCTCTCCAAGGACTACGGCTCCTTGCATGTTTTATTACTACTATAAAGATGATTTCCTAAGGAAAAAGGTTTCAGAATAGCCATCTCCCTACTGTTGCTGCAATTCGTGAAACCTGAGGACTTCGAAATCAGTTCCAAGTAACACCTTCCTCCTAGATGTGGTGTTTTGGGAACTGGCCTTGCACAACAGCCTGCTTCACACATTTGGTGAGGGACCACGGTGAACAACAGCAGGTGGAAAAGACAAAGCCCTGATCCTGTGTGGCACAGGAGGGCTGCTTGCACCAACAGCAGTCATCCAGGTGGGCCTCCATTGGTGCATTTGGATGCACCAATGCGAGATGAGTTTGTATTGCCTTGCAGATAGTGCCAGTTATAACCTACAAAGGCCAATGTAATGGTGAGACTTAAAAAACAAGAAAAAAGCCTCTTTATGGCATTGAAGGTGTAGCATGGGAGAAACAAAGCGCGTTCCTAGTAAACAACTGCCTGTGTCTCTGAGACAGAGCACCGCTGAAAAACCACAGCACTCCCTGAACACAGACATCAATATTTGATGCTTCCTTACTCCTTACCATTTTCAGGAAAAAATGATATATCTATTGCGGGTAGCTCATTTTCACGCTAAAACATCTCCTCCACTCAAGGTCACTATTCAAGTAATGAAGCTTATCGCAACCCTTGCATACCTTGTTGAAGTCCTGGGAAATCAGAGTGATATCCAACCCTGCTGTGTCACAGCATGCCAGGAATGTCTTCTACTACATGCCAAATCCCAAAAGTGAGGCATCCACTTCACATGAAAGAACTGATAGGCCAAATGTAAAGGTAATGCTCTACTTCTCTGTTAATAGGCTCTCTTACTCTCATGTCTCTAAAAAGACAGCACCACATTTTTGGAAAAAAAAATTAGACAATCCAATGGTGCCATGAAAAGCCCCCATGACATGCATGACTAGTTATGTTATAACAAATAAACTGTGCCTTTTGCATGACAGTTCAATCGTTCATAAATGTGGTCATACTATTTTGTGTTATATTTAAGTAAGCGAGTTGTTTTTTTTTTTTTTTTTTTTTTTTTTTTTTTTTTTTTTTTCCCCTTAGCTTATTAGGTAACCTACCTGAGGTTTGAACTCACCATTTCTGTTAAGAGTGTATGAAGACAGAAAGCCATTCCTTGCACTGTGATGACAGACAGAATTAGCACTGATGGTAGAAATGAGAAAATCATATTGCCTGAGGTTGCTGGTGATGATCCAGTTGACCATTTAGCAATGTTTTCAATATGCAGTTAGCCCCCAGACCAAACAGAACAACCCAGGCAAACCTACAGTGAGCCTAGTACATGGAGATAAAGGATTCCAGAGGTGGAAGTAACTTCAGGAGCAGCATTCACAGGTCCAGCTGTGGCTAGGCTTTGTCCCTCAGCTGAACAGTGTATTTTCCTTAGAAAGCTGGATGCTTTTCCACAGCCAGGTTAAACTATCAATGCTGCCTTTCTCCGTATCTCCTCCCAACAAACAAGCAAGCAAACAACAACAACAAAAAAGGTTCTGATCGCATGCCACTCACTTCTAGGTTTACTCTCCATAAGCGCCAAGAAGCTGATCTGGTTTAAAACTAAACCATTAATGAAAACAAAACCAAAATCCAGCACACCCCTTACTACATGAGTTCTCAGTACAGTCAGCTGGGCACACAAATCAGCGTCAGTCCTGGCACAGGCAGAGTATAAGTAGATGGGACCAGTCCTATGCAGTTTTACTGGTTCACATTTGAAGTATTTGCACTGATCACTGGCTAGGATGCTATTTTCGGTAAATGTAATGTTATAGTAACTGTAAATGAAAATACAGTCAAGGATATGTTATGCTCGCACATTGTCATTAGGGATGCTAAATACAATTAAATATTTGAAAAGCTATTGATTGGTGCATATAATTAAATAATTTATTTAGGCATCCATTTAGCTGATTTAATAATGCTTAGTGAGGCGGTGAACATGTAGGAGCTCTTTGTTTTGTTAGTTAGTGTATGTCAATGGATTTTCTTCTGAAATAATATAAAGCACACAAAATTCCTCTCCATTACACAGACTTTTTAAATATTACAAGAATACTATTTTAGTATCTGCTATTACTGCATACGATAGAACATCCATCAAGGCTGTTTCACTGTGCTTGTCTGGTTGTGTGTTTTGTTTATTTCCAAGGAACTCGACAGTCGTATATTCAGAGCAGTGAGTCAAGAAATGCAGCCTGCACTTAAAGAGAGTAACTTCTCCAAGTTCACGATGACCACTGGTTACGTTAGCTTACTGTGTCTACCCACAGAAATCTCTCCTAACCAGCTAACAGTAAGCATTGAAAGAATGACATAAAATTTATCTACTGTTACTTTGACACCCGGACTGCTACCTGTAGGAAAAGGTTACATTTCCATTAAGTCTCATTCTGGGGACTCTTACTCATGGTTTGGCAATTCCATCGCTGAACACGTCTTGGCTTCCCAGCGGCACATGCTGCGCACGCCATCAGTCTCCGCTAAGCAGGTGAACATACTTCTTTCAGAAATAAACCAGTTTTGTTCTGATTCTCATTTTATACCCTAAAGTTACTTAAGACAAGAACCTTTACCTTTAGTAAAATGTTTTTTTAGGGCAAATTTTAGCTGGTAGCTGCAACCTGCATGTTTTTATAGACTTAATTCAAAAGCCTCAAATCCTCACCCCAAATACATTTTAGAATGTACATACATAGAACACATTTTACTCTGAAATTTGTTTGTGTCCTGATGGAACTGTCTGTTCTCACAGAATTGCATTATACCACAACGCCTGAAGTTTAGCCTAGATGTCATCATTCCATTGTGTTAAGAACTGTTTTTAAGGAATAAAAAAATGTTAAAGAATAATCAAATGGTGCATACTTTCCTGTGATAAGTCGTGAAATAGAAAAAGGGATATGGAATAAGGATTTGGAATTTTATGGCTGATTTTCAAATAAATGCAATAATCCAAAACCCCCTAATCTGGGATCACAGTCATTTGCCTGCAATCACCACCAAAAGCTTTTGATCTGCGTGAATGTGTACTGCTTGAGCCCCTTCCATTTAGTTGATTCAAAAAAAAATAAAAAATAAAAATACTTTTTTTTGGTAAACCAAAATATTGCTTCCCAATAGTTACAGCATGAGATAGTACTTTTTTTTTTTTTCTTTCTTTTCTTAAAGGCATAAAAAGACAGAAAACACGGTCAATTCATGATTTTTTTTTTTGAGCAAATTTTTTGAGCAACGAGAATGGATATCTTCCAAGAAGATGGTGATTGGGAAAAACAATAAGGTGCAGACAGACCTACCTTATGAAGGTCAAAAATCACTTTCTCTTCGTTGTTAAGGTGCCCTATTCACATGCATGCACCAAATAAATAGTAATAGTTTTAAAACATAGACTTCAAATATAAATGGGTTAATTGCCTACCCCCCATTTCTCCACCCTCCACCCCCAAGGAAAAGAGACAAGGAGCACTGCATTACTCAAGGTAACTGTGCTGCAGTGATGCATGCATTGTACTTGGTAAGAATGTGTCACCTTGTAGACAAGATTTCTGAATCTAAGAGTTGATTTTTTGAGGGGTAGTGTGGTGTTGGCTTGGGACGTTTTGGTTGTTTTGAGGAGGGTTATCACAACACTGCAGAGTACAGTGCTTGTTGGGCCCAGGACTTTATTCAGAGACCTTGCTGCTAATGCAGCGTCTTCTCATTTAAAAAAAGACACAAGGGATGAACAGACTCATACAACAGCTTCAGTCAGCTTAACAGAGCAAGGACTAATTGTGCACAGGCTGACTCCCTTAAGAGGACACATTAAAAACACCTACTTTTCAAGACAAACCTTTGTAGGCAGTACTAAGCTTCAAAAATCTAAGCTTTCAGTAACCTTAAATATTAAAAAGCTAAAAAGAGAACATTCTAGTTGATCATTATCTCATGGTTTTATCTTTATCTTTCATTCCCTTCAGAAATACTTTTTTTTCATCAATTGGCAATTTCAAAAACCTGCCATGATGTAGGTAATTCAGTATTAGTCTTCAAAATAACTTAGCATGAAATTTAAAGCAGTAAATTAGTGCTTACGGAATTAAGGTTGTCAAATATAAAAAGTGAATGTATTGAAAGAAATACAGAGTAGACAACACTGTGCCTTGTGGCATACTTAATGCAGATGTGCATGTTATTATGATCAGGTGTATAGTTCGTTTTCTACTGATCACTACAGTAAAATAATCTGTGTCACAATGGAGAAACACACATACCACTTGTAGTCAAAAGGAAATAAATCCTGTTTATGAAGGCTTCCAATTTACTTCTTATTGGGAAACCTCTCTGAGATCCTTGAAGACAACTTTGGTATACACACTAAATCAATGAAACAAAACTACTAATAAAATTATGGTTTAATACACTTGGCAACAATAGGGTCAAGTGACATGAAAAAAACCTCAGCCCAGTAAATTACTTATTACTCATACTACCAAGTTACTTTTCAGAGAATTTTCACCACAAATTTGTCTGTAGGCTGCAGTTGTTTTTCTAATGCAAATGTAGCTTATGAAAAAGAAAAGGATAGGCCACCAACTGAAAGAAAACATTTATTGAATCAAAGTCAATACTTTCCTTTTAATATCTACAAGCCAACACTGAACTGACTTTATTCAAGAATGAACACAATGTACAAAAAAAGTATGTCTGTTATAAAAATATGTCAATTTCATTTTTCTGGCTATTGAGCTGAAAACATTTTAACAAGTGCAAGATAGTTTTGGCAAGCAAATTTAAGCTGCTGTTACCAATGGCAAAATTCAAATTATTTTCTAATTATGGTATATTTAAGACTTATCGATAAAGTGGCATTGGTAACGCTGATCCCCAAAAAATTACTGCATTGCCATGTGTTCATGCACCCAGACAACTGAACATCTTGATCTTGTGTCGTTATGAATCAGTACCTTCATCAGTGAAGACTAACCCGCCTACCTGGAGCTATTCAACCAGATAATTGACAGCTACCACAAAAATACAACTGGGGGAAGGCGATCTACCTCCAAGGCCCTGTATTTGGTGTGGTGTTTGTGAATTGAGAGAAGAGTATGTAGGTTCATACATGTTCAAATCAATCTGACAGCTGTTGCAATGTGAAATCAGAAAAAGTATGGAAAAAGAATAAAGAATAATTTATGACAGCAATCTATATGAACACATGCGTGTTTATGTATAAAAATGGATCTCACTAGGCTCAGTTATGCCTTGTTAGGATGATTTTTTCGCATAAAAACGTAACTCAACCAGGACTGAAATCATTGACTTGTTTCAAACCACCAACAAGGAGAAAAAAAGACCATTTACAGAGATAGTCTGAAAACAGTGCAATATTAAAATACAAGTTGCACAACGTGTGAAAGAAACATGCTTTGGAACCTGAGCAAAAGGCTTTTTACCAACTTAGTAAAAAGTCACCCTGTATGTTGTTTTCACTGGCATCTGTTCTGCCAGATTAGTATGTTGCTCTTAGCAACTTCCATGGCCCCTAAATATTTAGTACACAGAAACTGCCAACTACTTAGAGAGGTCTACTAAACTTTTCAGCTAATATTGCAGGCAGTCTGACATGCTGCTACTGGAAATGACCATACAGCCTAAAATTAAGAAAAACTGTAAAAAGAAAAAGAAGCAGCCAAACATGTTGCCTTTTTTTTTTTTTTTTAAATAGACTAAAGCGCTTCCACAACACTTAGATACGGTACTACACTGGTTTACAGCCTCAAGGTCAGTTCTTTCAAAATAAATATACTGAACATTTACAACAAATGCCTTATGAATGCAAGCTCTCTCTTTATTATTTCAAGACCAGTTGGATAAAAACTAAAATAAAGACATAACTCTGAAGCAGCTAAAAGTTACACGTCCTTTTTCAGAAACAGGCATTACTTGGTGCCACAGCAAAAATTTTCACCAGCAACAGTATCATCAGTCTGCAGTAAGCGATTTTTTTTTTTTCTGGCACCAAACGGGCCACCATATAAAGCAACCTCACAAAGCATGCGGTCATCTACTCTGCTGATTTTGTATGAAATAATCATTTGTGCTTGCAGGCCCAAGACCTTTCAAAAATGGATATGAACAATGGGAGACTAAAAACATTAATGAAAACTCGCTCATTTCTAAATTATGTGAGTGGAGAAAAGGCTTAAAGAATAAAGAGCAACAAAATGCTGTGCATTAGTATTTGTGAGAGATGAAGGAAGCTAAGGTTGGTGCTTTCATTTGCCTTAAAACAAACAAGCAAAACCTAAAAATAATCCTAACAGCTCTATGTCCATGGTACTGGTAGAGGCCAATGTGTGCATGCCACCGAAAGGCACGGTCGGACCAATCTGAAAAATGGCATCATCAGAGCAGAACAGCAACTTTTCACTGGAGTAATCACAAAGGGTGAACAATAAGCCATCAATTCTCTCTTGTCATGAACACAGAAAGCAGTCACCAAGGCAAAAGAAGGGACACAGGTAAGAAGATACAGGAACTCACATAAACCTGGAACATAGAAAACACATTTTAATGAGTTTTGAATATTTTGAGCAACCATTTTCCTACCATAACATTACTATTCACTGATTTAACACTACACATATTGCGACTAATTAAATAGAAAAATTGTAGCAAAATACGGTACTCTAACCATGTTACAAAATACTTATGTAATCTGCTATACAGTTAACTTTACTTGCAAAGGACAGATAAGGACAGATTGATGCAGTCAAGACAATCTTTTGTTCATTACATAAAGAAAAATTAATATATTTACATGATATTGACCTTTTAATAACAGAAGTGCATTTTAAAATTATGCATCATACGGCACACAGCTATTTATAGGGAGCTAATTATGATATGTAGAGAGATCCTTCCTTACTAATCTAAAACAATGTCTAAAGAGTAGAGTGGAATACTTACTGGAAAGATATCCCCAAGGCTATCCTGCCTTTGTATCTACAAGTTGCATCTGAACGTTTGCAGACATGCCACCACCATAGCCTCCCTTGGACTGCATTTGGTTCTGAATTGAGCTCACCTGGAAACAGAAGGGAAAGTGGGGCAAAGAAAACAAGAAAGGCAGTTAGAAGTGAACTACATACAGTGTCGTCTTGCTTCCAGTTTTCTTTTTGGTTTGGTTTTCAAGTTTTACCATTAAAGCTACATTACTTTTGCATGAGGACATATGCAACATAGGCTTGCTGGAATTTTCAGTTCTGCAGGCAGCTCAGCAGGAGAGATGGAAGAACTGGTGCTGATGCAGAAGTTTTTCCTCTCTCCCAAAGAAAACTGGCTGATTCAGGCTTTCACTGAGCCACTTGATTACTCAAGAAAATTCATCAAATCTCGTACTGGTGTCCAACTCCACTCCATCTGACAAGCTGTAATTCAGCTTGTTATATGGAAAGCATTCTTTGCCAAGTATGATAAACCAGTGAAGTTAGCACCATTATATTAAAAATGTAATAGAAAGTTTAAAAAATATCTGGATAATATCTGCAGTATACAGCTAACCTCAGACAATTAAAATAATATTTTTAAAACCAAACAGGAGCTTTTGGTGTGTGGAAAATGTATCTATTTACATTAAAGCATGTCCCACCTTATTTAACTGATATTATTCCTTTAACTGACAGGGCATTCATTTTTTAAAATCATACTGAGTCTACCAATTTCTCTGGAAACCGCTTATTTCAAGGCATTTTTAGCCTGATGCCAGTAGATAGATCATCCTTCTCTCCCTGGCACGTGCACATCTCTCCATGGCTTTCATTACTTCTATCAACAAAAAGAAAGACTCCATAGACCTTTCCTGCTTGTGTTGCACAAGTCAAGATAATCTTCTCCTCATGCCTGCAGGAAGAAAACTCCAACCTTAAAAGGCTTGGTCTTTTTCTGTCTGCACCCCAGAGCATAAAAAACAAGTACACAATGAGCACAAGGTAAAATACGCATTTAAGGCTACATCTTCTGAAACTGAACTTTCAGCAAGAAACCTGTGTCTGTAGGGCACCACTTACAACTACTTCACGTATGCTCCATCACAGAGACCTCAAAGCATCACTAAAAACTGAATTAAAACAGCACTGGAGACATGTGTCTAAGTAGCATGCATGACATTTTCCCCATCTACAAAGGCAAAAGAACTGTATTCTTTTCCACAGCAAAGCAAAACATACGCACACATACAGAATGAAGCAGCATAATTCCTTCCTGTTTGCTGTTTCTCAAATTAACATGAAGAAAGGCCTATTTTGGGATCTTTGTCTTCAGTAGAATACATGTAGCATATTGCAGTGCTCACCAAAAGATTTGAGTTTTTTTGTTTGATTTTTTTTTTTTAATGCACTTAAGCAGCACACCGTTTTCTACCCTGGTGCTTTCCCCAAGCAAGTGATGCAGCTGCAGCAAAGCAATACTATGTTCAAATTTTTCTTCAGGGCTAAGTGTTCAGAGATAATGCTCTAGTGCGTCTGACACCAGTGACTACAAGCTCTGTAAGGAAGCATGGAGGAAGAGCACAACCACATGTATAGGGTGGTGTTTGAAAACTTTCACATTTCACCAAGCTGATCATCATCTTCACTATGCATGTCATGTTAGCCGTCGAACAAAAGGAATTTGTATTTAACCCTTTAACCCCCTTTTTTTTTTTTTTTTCAGAAAATATCTAATTTACACATTAACGTATTGCCAAGAACAATTTAAAGACTGAATCCATTTAATCTGAACAAAACCTGCTGCCTCTACAGAAACAACCAGCAAACCACCTCTGGGACATGTCAGCTGCCAGCCTGACAACTTGCCTATACCACTTCAAAACTTTAGAGAGGAGGATATTAGTACGAACTCCAAGGCTAAAGTGTAGATTTTATGAGTGCTTCTTCTAAAGATTGGAAAAGTTTCTCTGGTATTTGATCACACATATAGGTGTTTTTGCTAGTGGATAAGGAGCTACCAGTCTAAAACACAGAGGCTGTTGCACGTATGGGAAATGGATCCCAGCAAATTTTAGTTTGACTGCATGAACAGTTTTTAATATACAAAATTGCCATGGAGCTATGTTATATATATGTCTATTATTTATATGTAATATAAATGATATATATATTTATCTCTCATGAGACATATATAGTGTTAAAAACTGACCAAAAAGCAGGTCTAAATCACAGGCTTACAAGGTGGTATTCTTTCTGAATCAACCTCCTTTTGAGTCAGTGTGAGCTACAAGAACCAGTACAATTAAATGCCTTTTTTTTTTTTTTTTTCTTCCACAAAGACATTATTGCTTCCCTTTGATGACATACAACAGTGTGGCTCTTTTCCCTCTTATGTCTAATTTAGATAGGATAAGGATTTAAAGGTTTTGGAAGGGGAAGCGGATTGCACCAATTAAATATCATACAATCTGCTGTACTGTTTATCTGTCTCATTAATCTCTTTCCTCCTTTTTTTTCCCTCCCTTTTAGAACAAGGAAATAGCACAGATGGTCCTTGAGAAACAAGACAAAGAAAAACTACAAAAAGTAAGGAATACATGAAATCAAAGGCTAAACCGAGGAGTAGGAAGACAGAAAAATAAAGTGGGAGAGTTTGCCATGTAATACAAAGGTAAAAGTAAGAAAGTGCTGGAAATGGAGAAGTAAGAGTTCACAGAGGATTCCTACTGTTTAAGTTCACATTTGGCAAGGGAGCAAAGCTCTCAACAGAGAATGCAAAAAAAATTAAGTATTTCAGTAATTAGGACACTGCTGTCCTCAGAAGCATAAGGATATAAAATCAAGTACCGACACTGGTGAAGAGAGGCACCGACCAGATAGTGAATGAAGAACCAAATTTATATGGGAAAAAGCTAATGAAGTTGCAGGAGGTCCTCCTAAGTTATTCAGAACAGAGATGGCACAAAGAGGCTCACAAAGAAGTATAATTTCCATACTGTAAAGTTAAGCAGCAGAAAAACATGGAAACACTGACATGACCTTGGAGTTTACACTGTGAAGAATGAACAAGGAAACTGTATGCAATATTACCACAGCAAATTACCAAGGAAGAGGCAAGAAAATAGACAATGTTAAAAAACTAGAGATTAGTAATTCTAAAGATTATTTTTTGCATACAGTCTCTTCCTATCTGGGATCAGAAACTACCACTGTGGTCAATGATGCAGCACATTATCCAAACTGAAAGAAAATAAGAGAAAGAGATATCCAGTAATGAGTGTTCAAAATGAGAAAGTCCACATAGACACAGCAATGATTAAATGCTATCTGGAGATAAACTAAATATTATGCAAGGCAAAGGTGAGGGCAAGCAGGGGGAAAGACTGAGGTGAAAGAGTGAAGCTTCAGGCAATCACCACAAGCCTCCCAAGAGGCAGTTCAGCTGTGAGAATGAGAGAGGTTCTCACAGAGGAGACAGCAAACGTCTACAAAACAGAAAGCCATGCTTTAAAATAGAAATAAGAAGAAAAACTGATCACTTGCTTATTTCAATTCACAGTGTTTTTAAATATTAAATATTAAATATTAATACTGTATACTGCATTAAATAGATAATTAGCTTTAATTGAATTTTGTCAAGTTGAAACCATGTTAGTCCATTCAGCTTGCATACAGATGGTTTCTTACAAATTACTTCTAAACCATTACGTTGTTTCAGGGAAAAGATAGCATTTTTCATGTCATTTCCTAGCTTTGCATTTCCCTAACAGCTATCAAGTTTTTTATTTTATATACATATACATATATATATATATATAATTTTTTTTTTTTTTTCTGAACTCAATAAGCTGCAAAATAGTTGAAACTGCAAGTGACCTCACTTGCCTACATTAAAAGTGACTTCTTCCTCTGCAGCTCTGTTCTCCATTCTGGTAGCTCTGGCAGAAGTCGTTCTTCCCCTTTGCTAACATCCACCAACTGATAACAAGTTTTTCCTTTATAAGGGATTAATAAAGTTAAGAAATATTTCTATTCAGTATCTAAACACCACCCTTTTCTCAGATTACAATTGTTGGCCTTACAAGTAGATTGGTGTTTCATATAAAACACAGTTGAACAAGACATCTGTTCTTATAAGCTTATTTTCAATCTCTCTCTTAGTCTCTGTTTCTCAGTTTCAGAGAGACAAAAAAACGTTATTGCTCCTATCATCTACAGGAAGCCACAAACCCTGCTTGTGACATCATCACTTGCTCTGGAAATAATTCTGAGTGCAAACAGGGTTACAGAATATAGAAAACCTCAACAAGGCGGCACAAAAATATTTCTATGTACCATAAAACAAGGTAAACTATAATTTCACATAAACCATATTTAAAATATTTAAAAACATTTAAGATAAGAAATCTAGTCTGAGTTATAAGACATTTAAAATATCGTTTTTTTCTGATGTTCTCTAAAATATTTCATAATATACCACTGTATTAGTTCACACGTGCCATCAGAACAAATTTTTCACAGGTATTCTACACACAGCCTTCACAATTTATACAGCCTCCGCTATATATTGTCAAAACCACAGGATTTTTTTATATGGCTTTCTGTAACATGGAATGCAAGCAGCTAAGGCTTGGAATTAAGACACTGGCCGGTTATTCTACAGTTTTACATTGCAGAGCCCCAGTCTTATAACTCAGTGGAGAATCACTCTTTATTGCGTTAGTAATACAATATATATACACAACGATCCTGTACCCTAAAATGAAATATTCTTCATCCACAGATGCTTACCGAATTCATTCCACTGAATAGGTCTCCTGATCCTACGTGAGCTGTGTGAACAAAGTTTGTTGGCTCCCCAATCATGCTTCGGTCAATGCGCCGTCGTCTTTTCTGGAAGGGAGGTAAAGAAACCATTCATTAAAAAGGTGAGAACAGTATGTGCCATAAATGCTGTTTCATACACTGTAAGGTATTTTCACAGAGTCACAAAGCAGAACCCAAATTCCCAGGTTAACCAAGACACTAGTAATGCAGTCCTTTGTTTTTACTCAGGTGATCTATAGCAGATTAGACCATCACTAATACCCCTTCTAAACATTTAGGTCAACAAAATATTTGTAAATAACCTAAACCAATTCCACTGTTCATTAAGCAACATTTCATACTGCAACCTCTGCCTATATTTGTATTTAAACCATGTTGTGATATATCAAATTTGATGTTTAGTCATTCAAAATGAGAATTAATGATCAAAGAGCGTTCAGTAGATGCAGCAGCTAACTTGCATAATTTCCGAGCTGCATGCCATGGGAACTTATGTCAGTGTTTCTAATATACTTCATGGGGATGTCCAGAACAATGCCCTGGTCAGGGTTAGTCACAGACATATCCTTAATGAACCCTGTACACCCAAATAACTTCACTCTGTGTAGCTGTGGAGTGTGAGCTGTAGGGGTGTGAGGTGATAGTGAGGCAGGATGCCAGACTGCACCCTAAAGGTACACTGATTCCAGTGCCGTGAGGCTGATGGCAAGAAGAGCTGTAAGAGCCTCCCCTTTCTCAGAGTCACAGCTGCAACTTTTGATGTAATAGTACGCAAATAAGAAGTTAGCAGCAGTAAGGACTTCCTCTAATTAAACCTGTTTTGGCTGGCTGCCTCCAGCTGAATATAGCATCTAAAGAAAAAAAAAAAAAAAAAAGAACACAAAAGCCTGTCCTCATTTCTTAGGCCACAACCAGCAAGATTAAGCAGAGCAAACCCTGCAGCATGCAGCCGCCCCGTGCCTGTATCCTGTATTTAAAAAAACAAAAAGCCACAAAGCACAGAACGAGCATTTCTATTTGAAGTATGTTGAACATAATACAGTGCAATAGCTAAGAAACTGCTTAAGCCCAATTAAAAGCTTCCCATTCCCTTAAAGTCCATTCGGTCTCGTTTTAAAGGAATATCCACTCCTAACCTGCAGTTGGCTCCTAAGACCATCCAAACCCAAGACATGAAGGTGCATGCCTTATGAGTGGGCTAGCTGGTACTGAAATGCACCTACAGATTAAATCTTTGTGAATCAGAGCCCACAGTTATGAGCCAGCAAGCACAAAACACTTTTAATCCTTTCCTGCAGTTTTTCCCTACTACTGAAAACAAGTGTTAGGAGGGTTCAGGGTACCTGGAGGGCTGTGAGAAGGTGCAGAGAGCAACACGTAAAACATTCCCATAAAAACAACAAAACAAAACGACCTGTTCTATGCCGAAACTGTTGGTGAATTTTCTACTCCCAAGGAATTTGACAAGAACAACCAAATAAAATAATCCTAGCTATTAAAACATTTTCATGCAGTTTAAGGGCCTTCAAGGGGAAAGTGGTTACAGAAATTGAGATGTCCCAGGTACAGAAAACATTGGTGTTACTTCCTAGAGCCATAAACAGCCACAACAGAATCTATCACAATGCCCCACCACAAACCATGTCCCGTGTGTTGGCATTTCAGTCTGGAAACCAAATGCACGGATACATACAGCACACTGCTTCTTAAACAACGCATGACATGAGCTAGTAGAGATACGCGTGACTATCTTGGTGGGGGGAGATCTCACACCAGGCTTATACAGAATCACAGAATTTCTAGGTTGGAAGAGACCTCAAGATCATCGAGTCCAACTTTTACCTAACGCTAACAATCCCCACTAAACCATATCCCTAAGCTCTACGTCTAAACGTCTTTTAAAGACTTCCAGGGATGGTGACTCCACCACTTCCCTGGGCAGCCTGTTCCAGTGTCCAACAACCCTTTCGGTAAAGAAGTTCTTCCTAACATCTAACCTAAAACTCCCCTGGCTCAACTTAAGCCCATTCCCCCTCGTCCTGTCACCAGGCACGTGGGAGAACAGACCAACCCCCACCTCACTACAGCCTCCTTTGAGGTACCTATAGAGAGCGATAAGGTCGCCCCTTTGCCTCCTCTTCTCCAGGCTGAACAAGCCCAGCTCCCTCAGCCGCTCCTCGTAGGACTTGTTCTCCAGGCCCCTCACCAGCTTCGTCGCCCTTCTCTGGACTCGCTCAAGCACCTCGATGTCCTTCTTGTAGCGAGGGGCCCAAAACTGAGCACAGTACTCGAGGTGCGGCCTCACCAGAGCTGAGTACAGGGGGACGATCACCTCCCTAGCCCTGCTGGTCACACTGTTCCTGATACAAGCCAGGATGCTGTTGGCCTTCTTGGCCACCTGAGCACACTGCTGGCTCATATTCAGCCGACTATCCACCATCACTCCCAGGTCCTTCTCTGCCTGGCAGCTCTCCAACCACTCCTCTCCCAGCCTGTAGTTCTGCTTGGGGTTATTGCACCCCAGGTGCAGGACCCATACATCCACTGGATGAGAACTGGATGAGAACTGCCGATCTCACATCATCAGGGTTAGGAGCATCCCCACCAGGTGTAATGGGTAAGCGGTATTACCTGTGAATTGCTGGCTCATGGCACACTGGGACGCTGACACAGAAAGGGTCTCTCAAGCCCCACATGCACTCCATCAGTTACAACAGTTAAAATTACATCAGATCTATATTAAATGCCCACTTTCAACTTTAAAAAACAAACAAAACCAGAAAACCAGAGTCACAGTCATTTCCATGTCGAAACAATACATCCACAATTTCTTGGTTTTCGCAGTTTTGAAATACTGGGCTCTGATGTAGTCCAAAGAAGAACAAATCTCAGAAGCTTTTGATTTTTGTTTTGTTTTGTTTTGGGGGTGTGGTGAACAACCAAATCCTTTCTTTGGGCAACTCATTTTTCCCTTTTTACTTGTAGCAAAGCGTACAGGCGTTCCAGTAACATTAAGGAGTGCTGGGTTGTGTGAACGGCTTTAAATGATTCTGCATTAATCACCAGCTAGTGAACCAGTAACCAGTAGTTAAAGTGAACTGCCATCAAACCCTGATCCTTATCTTCAGCAAGTTTCTTATCAGAGGCCATCAGCCACCAGCTACACCCTGGCATATGCCCACTGATGAAATCTCCTTGAAGCAATGGAACAATATTTAAATGCTCTGCTCCATTCGGACCACAAAGCAGTTCACTCTAAAAGCAAATAAAACGGTGCTTTGTTGTTGCTTTTTTTCTGCAGGAGCACTCAGTTCACATTTGTGGTAATGTCTGAACTTGGATCGTGAACATACTTGTGAAGCAACTTTGCCAGTCCAAATTTACCATGTTTCAATTTTAATTCCTGCATGACCCTGACGTGCATAAATCGCACTTCATTTGCGTGGAGCTGAACTGGAATCCCAGCCGAGGCACTCCAAATGCTAGTGGAAATCACAGCCAGAGGAGGCAAGCCGGTCAAAAGCAGACCCCCAAAAGGCATCTCATGTTTGTCTTGGTTCCTCAACACCGTTTCGCTTCACAGCGCTGCTCCTATTGAGCGCAGTTTCTGTGGACACAGCCTCAGTACTGAACCGACTGGTGAGCAGAAGAGAAGGGACATGGGGAGCACTGTTAGCAGTCACCTCTTTTCAAAGGACCTAACACAGGAGACACGAGTAGGGAGGCATCGTTGGAAAGGTTACATAGCTCTGACAGAGGAAAACATGAAGACCAGCTTTGCCAGGATTTTACCATGGAGTTGTATTTTCTGGGGCCCTGCACCCATAAGGATACGTGTAGTACCACTGCTTGGACACACAGATTGATTTCCCAATAAATTCAGTATATTTAATCTGAAAGGAGCTGAGACACAGCACATTCATCTTTCACTTAAATGAATAGCACGATTATGCCTTCTCTTCACTCCGTGTACTATTTCTGCCTATTCTGTGCTTGTTTCTAGTGCAAGTCATCTGCCTCAGCTGATAAAGCTCAGCCAAAACAAATTCCAGTCATCCACATCCCAAACTCCACAGAGCAAAATACCATAAATCATTAACGTCCATATATGCACACATCCCCCACTAATCATTTTAATAACAAGATCTGACTAACTATAAAACTCATCTATAAAACAACTCCAGATGCGTACAATGTTAGCGCAAAGGACTTCATCATCTGTGCCATATTCACACCATCTAAAAGCTAGTTTTAAAGTAACATGTTTCTGACCTGACATGCACGTGTCCTAACTCTGGTAACCTAGCTGCAACAACATCCTATTTTCTGTTTCTGTGTTTCCTGCTGATGGATGTTTTCTTGGAAAATCGTATTATGAACTTGCTAAGTGTCTGTTATCCTTCTTTTTAGCATGGGTCAAATTACTAAAGGATTTTGTACCAAAGGCCAAAGAAAGTTTAAAATCTAAATTACAGTATTTGATGTTTTGGCTTGCCTTGTCCCAGTGCATCCAATTCCCCGTTTACTAAGGGGTGATGGCACGGCAAGGAGCTCAGCAGAGGTGAGGTGAGAGGAAAAGACTTGCAGAGGGATCCTGGAAGTGGAATACCAAATTTCATCATTTAATGGCTTTGCTCAATTTGTTCCTGTGACAAAAATCTGCAGAATTTGGATTGCAAAGCACATACCAGGTAATCTTTACCTCACTGAAAGGATAAAATCATCTTAAAAAAAAAAAAAAGTAGAAGAGATGCAGGTTTGCGTGTTAAATGTTTGAGAGGAACAGAAGGAGTTTAGGGATCCGTCTCTGAAGCTTTGCTCTAAACACATACACTGCATACCCTGGAATGGGAACACATTCAGTTACCATAGTAATGAAGTAAAGAATTGATGTCTCGTCTATTCTTAAGCTGTGAGTGATGCTTTACACCCACATAAGGTAGCACCTCTCCTGAAGTACAAGATTAGAACTGAGGAAGCCACCAATGGTTGCTTTACAAGAAATTATATTAATCCTTCCAGCTTCGAGAAACTTTCGATAAATTTTTAAAAACTTTCGTTTAAGAGGTATGAAGCACCTAACTGAAATACCTTTTTTAATAGTTGAAAAAAAACTTACTGCTAGAAACTAAAAACTGTGGTCGTTATCTTTTTTTTTTTTTAAACAAATAATTCCCACTGATGATCTGAGGCACCTAAGATTTCCTTTTTATTCCCCCTTCCTCTAGGTTTGAAGAGAAGGGATCTTTCCTATCTCCAAATTTTGTCCAGAAGTTGGGCTGCAGTTGTCTAACTCAAGCCACTTCATGGTATAGCAACAATTCCAGACAAGTTCTTTGCCTTTATGTGTGTACACACACACAGACAAGAAAAAGTTAAGTTTCAGAAATGTTTCTTCTTTGCAGTTACGTACACCTGTCTACCCTTTGTGGCCCTCTCAAGCAAACCACCACAAATACACACAAAAAATATAACAGGTTGATGATTATCTTCCTGGAAGCTGGAAGTCACATGTGAAGTCAAACAACATACAAAGATAGCCCAGTCAATGCAAGTACCAGCCAACACACACAGGGGGATCAAGAGCAAAGAAATCTGTTGTTTAGCTGGCAGGAGAGCAGGTTCTGCATACCCTACATCAGATTTTTTGAAGGTATCACAGATACAAATCCCAAATCCAAATATGAGTGAAATATAAATGATGCACAGTGCTTCCATGGATCGTACAACACAAAAGCCTATGCTGATCTGATCTGCAGAAGCCTCCATCTCAGACCCTGTCAGTGGTACTGCGGGAGCAGATTTGGAATGTGATATTCAATTTATACATATGCTATACATTTTATTGCATGTAATTAAAATGCTGTATCATATTTTATCAAAACATACATTATACAGACAGATAATGCATCATTTATTGCATATCGAGGCATTTTTTCTGTAATTTAACATTTTTCTGTTCTCCAAAAAAAGTAGCACACAAACTGAGTTTGATAGGGAACAGCATTTTGATCTATGTGTCTAATCTTGTGCGTCACATCTCCGGCCATATCCAAAACAATATGAAGTGATCCATATACAAAATGGCATGTGATGCACCTTGGTTTTTCTGACACAGTTCTTTTCGTCTTTCATTCTCTCTAATCATTGGCAGACAAACAACTTGGGCCAAATTTGTCATCATTTCCGCTTATTGCACAAGACGATCTCTATTATTCTTCATGACAATCTGTTATTTTGGCTTCTCTGTTAAGAAGCAACATTGCAACATCATGCCTGCACTTCATCGTCTTCTTTTCTGAATAAAATGAGAAACATCTTTTAACTTCAAAATGGCCTTGATACATAATCAGGCAACCTCCCCCCCCCCAAAAAAAAAAAAAACAACAAAAAAAAAAAAACAAAACCCACCATGCTTTGGCGCCTCATCTGACACAAAGTAAGAATGCCAGCTTCCTGAGACTCATTTCCCAGCACTTTATTAGTCTCTTCTCTAATTTTAGACTATTTTTGAAAAAATAATTCCTTAAAAGGAATTCCTTAAATCAAGGTATTCATAACATTACATATTAGAGTGGGATGTCCTAGCAGCATATGATGTTTGTGTGGGTCACATTCACCTGCCAGGGTGGCTTGCACTGAGTCAGCAATGCTGACTGGTGGCTTGCAGGCTCAGGAACCTTGCTAAAACAAACAAAAAAGTTTTTCCCTTTTCTTAAAGGACTACTGTCATAAAATAAGCTTATCTCTCTTGGCAAGAAGATAACATTTAATTCCTCTTTGAAGCCAAGATCAAGACTTAATAAATTCACTTGCTAACTCCCTACTGGGAAACTTTCCCTGGTGAACAGACAAATGAATGATCCAGCTGGAGGGCTCCTTTGCAGAATGAGTTTCTGTGGTCAGAGAATGACCACGTGCATTTATTACCTCCACAGATTTTGCTCTTTTTGAATGAAAAAGACCAACTGAAAAAATAGACATCAGAAAGTTGCACAGATTTTAAACCTGTCTCCGTAACATGAGGATCATTTTTTCAGACTCCTCCACCACTGCCATCTCAGTGATTATAATGGAATCCCTTAATACAGTAGGAAGCAATTTACTCTCTACTATTGCTCTTTACGAGCTTGGCTTTTAAGTAACAGCAGGGTAATTTGAACATAATGAACCATAATCATTTTTACCCACATCTTCAAATCCACGCCACACTAACGGAGTTATAGGTCATGCATCTTTCCACGAGGAAACAATCCTAATCCCAAGATTCACTAAAATAAAGTAAAATAAACTAAAATAAATCCCAACACAGCCTCCACAACTGCCATGTTCATGGTAGGTATGAGAAACCCAGGCAAGGAACACGCTGTACTGCTAGTTCTCCTCTCTACCTGAGCAGTGCGTTTGTTCTCATGACAGGGAGCTAGTTTACACAGAAATCCCACGCCGCACGGACGGGCTATCATGACAGTGATAGGAAAGAATGCAACTTGCTGAACTGTTTTTGAAATAGGAACTATCAGATCTAGGGGGGGGGGGGGGCAGTGGTCAGAGCTATCGCGCTTGACCTTCTGCCACAAGTAGCCCTCAAATGGCAATAGTTTTTTGAGAGTTTCTATTACCATTCATACTTGTGTTGATTTTAGGCTAACCCAATGCAAAAAGCAAGCTTTTAATCTGTTAATCTGCTCTCTGGGATCGTCCACAGCAATCAAGATATGAGTTTCAAAGCATCTCCCTGAAGACAAAGTGATCTATTAAAGTTTTCTACGATATAACTCTTCTGAAACAGAGCTGTATCCTAGCTTTGTATTCCAGAGCTCAGCTGAAACTTCAAAAGCAAAACTAACCAGAGATAAAGCTAAGATATAAAACCAAGAAAAGGATTTAATCAGAGGCAAGCTTGTCAATCATTTCAAGATAGGGAATTTGGGCTCCTAGAGGAGAAACTCAAAGAGCAAAGATACCCTCCATTTTCTTTTTCTTCTTTGATCTCTCCTCTCTGTGCATTTGCTCTGAAGAGTGTGCCAACAGCAAAAGCAGCAGGGTCCCTATGCAGTGCCACCCAGCCGATCCTACACATGGTGCAGCTAATTCACACGAAGAGCTAGGTGTTCTCTCAGAATAGGCAGTATCAGATCACCACGTAGAGGTGGCTTTCTGCCCTCCCACACACATGCTGTTCTGCTCCCAAAATAGTCGGCCGTGCACAGGAAGGCCACGTCCACCAGCACGAAGAGCACAGCACAACCCTACCAGTCACAGCAGGGTCACACGTGAGAGCAGTGTGTGGGCTCTGCTTCTCAAAACAGGCTGCGGCTCAAGCGGTGTGTCTGAGCTCCTAACGCTCCCCCGTCAAAAGGAGCTACACGGGTCTGAAGAGTGTTTCAATGTTCAAAAACAGCTCTTCCACAGCAATGAAGCAAAGAAGTTAAGTAAGGTAACATGCAAAATAAATAAAAATGCCAACCAATCCCTTCAAATCACTGTATTTCAGTGATAGATTTATTCTAAAGCGGTAACATTTAGGACCTAAGCACGGCATACCAATGTCCTGAGTACCACGATCTTCATCAACTGCAAAACTCCAAAGCTGTTACCATTACAACAGATTTTTCTGTCACTTACATCGGCATTTTCTAGCAGATTACTTAGAGAGTCTTGATTGCTTACATATCCTAGGAAACTATGCTTTCTGTCAGACTAGAGGCAAGAAGAAAATCAGCTTGGGTTTTCATGACAGTTCTTGAGCAACAGAGATAAGCAGGAGGCCTCCAGCACACTCAGCTTTCATCAGGTTTTCAGAAAATCCAAGATGCTGCCTGACTCCTCTAGCTAAAGGAGAGTTAGGATATTGAGACAAAAAATCGAAGAGAGATATTTCTTTAAATAGTTTAAGCTGTTTTCTTTAGCAAATTGAAATGTATTTACCGCCTTCTTGAGTCTTTTGAAGTGCGCACTTTCTGATCTGTTTACACAATATTCTCTTATATTATACTGGTGTTAGTCATCAGATGATAAAACTGGCAATTGTAGCCTATGTTTTCTAAATAAACAGGAAAATTTGCCAGATTAGGTCAAATGACTCTGAAAGACAATAGGTCTTTCAAGAAACATGTTTAGCTCTCACATTAAAGGGAACTCGTTTCATTCCAGATGCTTAGACAAACCTTAAGTGATATAATAAATCAGAATCCATTGCTTGATAAGGATAGTAAGCACTTGCCTTTTCGAAATACATATTGCCACAATTTTAAGATGACATTTATCATTTGCCACATTTTACCAACTTCTTTCCAATAAGTTTATTTCCATTGCTTAGTGATTAATGCCTTTCTAACGTAATTAATAAAAAGCAACAGTCATCTGTGATAATAACGGTTTTTCTACTACAGCAAACATTCTTCTTCAACATCTTTAGACAGACTGTGCTGTCTGAGTGCAGAGTAGCAGGCCATTCATCAGCTGTATGAACAGCGGGACACAATGCAAAGAACAAGCCAGTCAAGATACTGGCTTGTGGTATCTCAATAAAAATCAGATCTTTGCATATAAAATGCACTCTTCTCCTGCAGTTGCCAGGTGGCATAACTTCCAGCTTGTCAGCTGTTGCTTGGAACAAGTGCTTATTACCACCCCACAGCTGGAAACAAACTGTATCTCTGCAGCTTTTGGAGAGAATCCAGAACTGTGGCACAGGTGAGGGACGAAAATTCGGCAGCATGTGGCATACAAGGAGAGACTGAAAGAGTGGGTTTGTTCATCCACGAGAAGTGACATCTGCTTGTGGTTTTTATTGGTCTTCCACCATGTGAAGAAAGACAGAGTTGCACAGTGACAGATGCAAGGACCTCAAGTTGCAACACAGAAAATTCTGACAAAAATAAATAAATAAATAAATAAATAAATAAATAAATTGCTAGGTAGTGGTCAAACTCTGGAACAGGAACCCAAGAAATGTGTGTCCATCCTGGGAGATCTCCAGAACTCAGCTGGTCATGGCTCTGAGAAAGCTGGTCCAAGGGGGGGGCTTCCACTAGACAGCATCCATAGGTCCCTTCACACCTAGCTTGTTCCCCGAGTCTCTAAATTCAGATGGTGATGGAGAGAGAGAATATAGACCAATGCAGTGAGCTGGAATTGACTTTGTTGTAACACAGATGTGGTATATTCTCCCCAGTGATCAAAATTGGAACATTAATAAAGAGAGGTAGATTAAGCAAATGATGTAAAATACACCACAATACAAGCTCTCTGCGTATTTTTCATAGCCTCTTAAAACAACAGATCCCGGAGTCCTGATAACAGCACACCGAGACATGCATCATGTTAATCCCTCTCTCCTTTCACTTGCCGACCATTTCCAAAAAGAACACAGAAAATATTTAAAAGGTGACCTGGCACAATGAGAGCTGCAGCTTTCCAGAGGAAATGTGTCAGGACTTGCAACACAAAGCCCCTCCTGTTCAGCCAAAGGAGCATTACCCCCACCAACCAGAACACAAACAAAAGCTTCGGGTGTCCTTAAATGTGCTGCGTATTGAAATTCTTTTGTTATGAAGTTGTATTTCACGCTTGCAAATCCTCTGAGAATTTGTACAGATAGCTGTCTAATTTAAGCAAGTTTGTTATGCCCTCCGCATGCAGGTGTCTGCACGCATTTGCATCTATACAGAAGTACACATGATGCATTAGATGACATACATTACATTATATAGGAGTACAGAAGGCTTGTATGTACACTTGTCTCTGTATGCTCTTCTAAATCTGAATTACACATACATACCAAACTCTGTAACACAAAAATGTAAGAGAAAAAATAAACTGAAATATTGCTTCTGAACAGGTAATAGCCACTGCCAGATACAGGATCCTCGGTCACAGTCTGAATACAAAACCAATCGCTTTCCAAGTCTAACACTTCCTCTGCCTCCGTGAAGGGGACAGCCCTAAAAACAGCAATATGTGCTCGCAAGCAGCACTCGTGAACTGCACATTGTGATCCACCTTTGACTATGACAATGAATTGGGGCACATGTGGTAGTCTCAGAAAGCCTCTGCAACCAACTCCTAGTAACTCCATGATAAGGAGAAGGTGGATCTTCTGGGGTTATGGCACTGATACTTCTTTTAGTGGTAAGACTCATGGGTGGAAGCTTTAGTACTTGTGCCGCAGTCACAAGTCACAAAGCCACAATACTTGAGAACAATATCCTCAAGAATCAGCACCCACAAACACAGCAAATTCATCAGCTTTGTGAATGTCAACTCCTAAGCTCGGCAATTCTTTGCCCAAATATCAGCACCTTCTTGTTCGATTATATACATATTCACCGAAAGACTTAAGTAGTCACCTGGTTTTCTAGGGTATTACTGTACTTCTTACAACAGTGATGTTTTACCAAAGGTGTTTTTTTTTGTTTGTTTGTTTTTATGTGTACAAATTCTTTAAGAAAATTAATTCCTCCACATGCCAGGTCCATGAGACACACTGCTTACTGCTGACCTTTCTGGCAATCCTCCCATTGGTATTTTTCCTTGCTGTTATTTTTCACCTGTGTGAAATTATGATCTCTGCGTTGTCCTTACTGCTCCAGTGGCACCCCAAGCTGGTACCTGATCAGCATCAAGCGCTGTCACACAGCCTCCGGTACCCCGTTTTGCAGCTGGGAGAGGCATTCATAAACAAGCAGTCACAAATCTGCTTCAATGGCCATCCCAACTGCTGCTCCTGCGAGGGCTCCTGCAAAGCTCCCAGATGTGACTGTTGGCATTGGAAACCTGTTCACCTACAGGTAAGTCACTTAGAGAGGCGCATCCCATAATACATTACCGTGTAGTCTGCCTTTAGTCGCTCTTACAATGTCAAAGCAAAAAGGAGCTACAGCCTACACAAAGGAAGCAGGAACAGCCTCCCATGTTCTACCCACACCATGAGAAATAGTCATGCTTTTGAAAGGTGATCCCCGTAGTGCATGTGGACAAGATGGCATTACGCACAAAATAAAACAACACAACAAGCCCCCGATGCAATTTAGCAACGGATGGTCCAGTAGGTATTTTAGGACTGCTTAGATGCTGAGCCCACGTGTAGCAGAGATAAAAGCACCGCTGTAAGTGTATGCTACCAGCAACTCGAAGAAGCATTTGAATCAAGAGCTGCACTCAGAGCCCAAACAGCTTTCTGCTCAGCTTTCAACATTTGAAACAGTATCTGACAGCAAGCTGCAACAAAGGCCTGCACCTATAGGTGCCTTCTCTATGTGGCAAATTTCCAAAAAAGATGAAAGGGCAGTTGTTCAGGGAGGTAGCAGCAGAATGGTGTCCCATTGCAGAGAACACAAAAATGAAGTCCTTTTCAAGGAGTGTTCTGCTTTCCCCAGCAAAGCAAAGGAGTCCTTGCTGCCTTGTCCAACCTCCTGTCAAAAGGAAAACACTAATTTCAAGCATGTACAGGCACTTTTGTACAGTCTAGCTGAGGCATGCCACAATTCCACAGGTCTTGGAGCGTAAACAGTCATTAAGTACTTAAATTTCATCAAGTCAGAAGGTGCCCCATATTACTAACTTAGTTGTCAAATTCTACTCTTCCAAAGAGTAGAGCCTGGGTGAAAAGTTGTAGTCAGGTGTAGCAGCAATAGCTCCTCATGCACCTACTAGCTGCATTGAGATGCACAGATTTTGTTAAGCATGAAATATCACATATTTACATTATTCAGAGTTTACTGTCAGACTCAAAGTAGGATCCAAATCACATCATTTTTCAGAGGCGGCTGTGGCTGCTTATACTGTTCAGAAAAATCTTGCTACTTCTATTCCTTGTTTTTCTTTGTGTGGCTAATCTACCCCTCCTGGTTTTGTAGGTCACCTGCACTAAACAACCTATGTTATATTTATCACTGCAAGAGCCAGATTCCCATTACTGTGCATACTTTTTGATACTATTCTTTTCACCTACTACTGCCAATTCTGAAGTTGGATGCACTGCAGAAATTCAGGAAATATCGTGGCCTTCTTAGCGTACCTGATCTTGCCAGAATACCTGGCCTTGTACCCGGTCTTGCCAGAATAAGCCTGCATTCAGGACCTTAAGGAAGACAGAATGGGAGAACACGGTTCTTCAGCAGTCAGGAGGGGAAGCTGAGCATTGGCACACAAAGCACCACAGGGATCTCCAAGTCCTCCAGTTGCCACTACAGCAATTTCAGGGAAATTGCTTCCTGGTTCTACAAATGGGCTCAGCTTCTACCAAAACCAAGGCACAACAAACATCAGCGAATGGCTACAGATTTACGATCACTGGCAGTCCAACAACAACAGCAACAACAAAAGTCAGGGAATGGAGAGGAGAAAAAGCAATAAACAAACAGAACAAAAGCAGGCTTTTTACAGAGCTGCAGGCTGGGAATTTCCAAACTAGGAGCATAACAGTAAGAGTAGACTATTTATGGTAAATATTTTTCCCTTTCCTCTTCAGAAAATGGAACCATGTGATACCTGAAAAGATAAGCACGCAACTCAATCTTCCCATCAGCTAGAGTTACAAACACAAATTTGTTGGTAGGAAAATATCTATTGTTTCTAAATTACGGAGAAACAGCAACTAAGGTAACTCATTGCTACCACACTGCTTCATAGCCAGGTATCCTCTACCAACACACACGTGGACTCTGGCAGCTGTGCCAATACAAAGTTGGGTTTCAACAGACGAAGCCATCATGAAAACTGCCAAATTCTTACTGTATCAGATGATTTTATGAGATCCCTACACCACAGTGTCACCAGACTGCACCACTCAAATAAACCTCCATAATCAAGGCACAGGGACGTGCAAGAGCTTCGTTTTCCACCCTGCATGGTCTCAATGTGTCACCTCCATCCACAGTCCCTGCGCAAGAGCACTTTGCCATTTCACTGTGGTTCACCGAGGTTCTGGGAAGATCCAAAGCCAGTTTGGACAATGGGCTTCTTGATAGCTTCAGCATTTTAGAGTAAGAACACCTGCATATCATATCAAAATAAATTTGGACAAAAAGAAATGTAACAACATGAAATGTCATACTTTTCACAGCCAGCATCTGACTTGTATGGCATGGTATTATTGAAGCACAGGCAGCCACTTTACAGGTAGCCTACAGAGAGCTTCTTAGAGCCTCTTCACCCTGTTGCTTCAGATACAGCACAATAGAAACACTTTTAAAATTGAGAAGGCTGTGGTGGTCCCTTTTCACATCTTTCCTGCTCTCTCTTTGGCACTCAAAATCTGTCTCTTCACTACCTGCTGAAATGAACACACAGACACAGAGAGCCAGAGGGATTTCACCCTTTCAGATGACTGACACTTCCAGCCCATAGCCTACTTCTCAAGAGTCCTTGCTGCATTTGCTCCTTGCTCTTTTCTATCTGAGTGACTTTTACCTCTGTCCTGATCCCCTAAAGATGTCTGTAAACTTTGCCATTTGACAGACATCCAGGCAGGAATTTCACCGAAGTGATGCCGGCTATTCTCACTGCACAGAACACCTGACTGACAAGTTCCCTCTGTAAAGGATCCCAAAGGCTGCCTAACCAGAACATGACATAGCAGTATTAAGGAATCCTGCCACTTCAGCTTCTGGCAATTCCCTCACTTTCCTTTGTCCTAAATCATCTGCAGCAGCTCTTTTAAAATCCCACATGAAAAAGGGGAGTTTATATAGCTTTACAGAAACTCTAAAAGCTTATCCTTATAAAAACAATGTATACTTGGTTTATGTACCAGCAGCTTTTATGGAAAAACAAACATTACAGCTTCAGAAATGACCACAGCTCTATGACACCATTCTAGACAATTTTAAACAACCATCTCGTAAGCTCTACGGTGCTAATTTGAACACATTACACTGGAAATTCAAATAATCTCTAAGTACTTTTTATTAATCTAATATTTTTTAAAACCAAAGGGCAAGCACCTACATCTTTCCTCTAAGAACAGCACAAAGGGTTTTTTTTTCCAGCTGCAAACTGAAAAACTGAAAAAGTCAAAAAGTAGAGAGACACATGCTATCACCAATGCTCTCAACGTTCCCTCTTTGGAATCATTAAGAAAAAAAATGAGAAAGCCAAACAAACCTATCTGCCTTTTCCAATTTCGTTTCTTTGCAGGCTTCATCTTCAAGGTCACTCCTCTGTGTTCTGAGACCATATAGTTACAGAACGTGTTTATTTAAGAAACTAAAACAAGTGAACAAGCATAAACAGAACATAAAACTTAGGTATGGCTGGGGAACAATTACAGCATGAACCGTACCACATTTACTGCATCCTGCAGCATTTCTAGTCTTACACTTTGTGAACATAAATGTGTCTGCTGAGTTTGGTTGTAAGAAATAAATTGCTAAAAACATTCACCCTTGCAAAGCCTGCAGGGCCAATGTGGCTAAGAGCCTATGCTGAATTCTATTCCTTCTTGGGCATGACCAAATTATTTACTAAATTCCAATGAGCTGAAGCAAAGCGATTACTTGCAGAAAACTTACTGTGCCAGTGTGGGAAAAGGACTCAGCTTGACTCTGAACTTAGACTGAGTTTGCAGACCTGGCATCTGGAAGTTTTACATATTTTCAAAGGTGTCTCCTTGTAAAAGCAGATTGCTCGATGTACATTTTCTTAAACAACAAACCACTATATGGTGAAAACAGGTTTTAGAGTTTTTTTCAGAGCATGCGTGCAAGGACAAGTTTTGCCTGTCTTTTTACATTAAAAAAATAATACAAGGACATAAGAAACAAGCAAAATAATCTTATTCCTGTATCATTTTTCTTTCATTTTCACTGAGGAATAATGTGAGCTAAACAATTCTGGAACACTAAATTATGTAAGTTATTATATAACTTTATGTAATGTAATTACTTGATTGTTTTTCCTATTATAAAAAGTAAGATGGTTCAGACTGATGTATGGCCTTCCATTCATACTGACTAATCAGAAATAAATATTTGCAGTGGTGTCGAATTCAGGGAGAACAAGCAAGAAGGAGACAAACTTACTACAGAGCGTCATTTTGGTGAAATGAAACCTCATACCATCAGCATACAATTTTGTTGTCTTCAAAGGATAATCAGATGGCCTCATACTTGTGAAATAGTATGCCTGATGCTACTAAGCAGTTATTTCATACAAGCATTATGTACTTCAGAAATTCCTCTTGCCTTTTAAGTAATTTCTCTAGATATAAAAAGCTGTTTGAAATGAACAAATAAATAGTATCTAAAAAAAAACAAAACACAGATTTCATCTATAATTTACATCATCCATTTTAAAATCTAGTGGGAATAAACGTTTGCCGTTACATTTAAGCTGCACTACTTTCAGTAAAAAAAGAAGTCCTGATGCTCCTCGTACTCACTATTGATTGCAGCCCAGTACTGGTTGCACAGTGTTTTAAGATTTGCAGTGTCTTCATGTTTAGTTTATAGAAAAGATGATATCCACATGGCAGAATGGGCTTACTCATCTTTGACAGGATTTAAAACACAGCTTTTAAAAGCAATAATCAAGTACCCCTAATTTTTCTCTCAGATCTAAGTCCTGCTTCCTTACATTCTTAAGTATACAGACAACTGTTTTTTTCCATCCTCCCCCAAAATCTTCCTTTGTATTACAAATCGACGAGCCATTTAATTTTCAAAGATTAATTCTGATATCATAGAAGAAAAACATGCATCTGATACTTTTCCATGGAGAATAAAAGGGCCTGTGAAGCTCTCTTGCCTGCTTTCTGTAGATCAGCATGCCTGCTCTTGTTTTGGCATTTCCTTTTCTCCTCAGAAGCTCAGCATTGCCCAGCTGAATACAAGCACAACCATAAGCAGTCCAGCATACTACAAACACACACACACACATGCATATTCTAGCATATTTGTTGGAGTATGTGCCTACCAGGATTCATTGCTCCCATTTTTACACTGGTCGCTAAACAGTATCTAACCATCATCCTGGAGCCTAGGCATTAAATGTTTTTAAGTTGCTGGAGTACAGAAACCTGCATTCCAAGCAAATAATATTTGCTCTAAGCAGAGTTAAGTAACGTACCCTATATTAATATTGCAAGTAGACTTTTGGGTCTTTCAAGAAATTTACCTGGAATAGATTTGGCTTGGAAGCTACCTAAGTTTCCAGGAACTTTATGAATCATAAAAAGTAATTTCCTTTTGTAAATAATACACTCCCTTCACACACAACTTTAGTTCCCAGCCAAACACTGCCAAGTGTGCTTTCTTCAGGGAACTTAATTCGTGATAGCATCAGCATTTCAGTTCTCAAAACTGACAAAGCACCCCCAAAACACAAGGTATATGCAAATACACATAATGAGGTAAAGATAATTATTAAAGCTTGTATCTCTTTAGGGTCTTCAAAAAGACAGTTATACCATCTCTAAATTTGCATCATACTGGCGTAACCTCCCAATTAACATCTCTTCCTCCTGCACGCCCCAGCCAGCTTTTCTGTTCTCTGTTCATTTAAGACGAGAGGATCGGAAGGAGGTGGGTCGCTGTTCACTACCACGCAGCTCCCCAGGAAACCGGCCTCGCATCTTCCAGATGCGGAACAAGGATAACACTGACCCCACAGCTGAGTCGGGCCTGAGCTCGTGAGCAGTGGCACCGCTTGGGGCTTCCAGCGGGGACACGATGTGAAGCACTCAGAGCTCAGGAGAAGACACCACCACGAACTTCCAGCTCATTCACCTCAGGCCAGCTGTCACCACAGTCATGGCCCAACAGAAACCTTGTCGTTGTTGAAGCAGGAGGACTTCAGGGGCCACAAATTCTTTCAGGGCAGTGCAGCCAGGCAGCTATGTACCACAGCACACCCCATGGTGAAGCGGGGGGAGCAGCCCCCAGCCAGGAGCCATATATTTTGGCCGTGCTGGTGGCACAGTGAGCTACAGGCTGCCACTCCGTGAGGCCCAGCACCATGGTGCCAGAGCCACAAGTGTGTCAAGTGCCACACCATGCCACCACAGTGCTGGTCCTGCCCAACCCAGGGACAACCCAGTTTGGTCCCAAATTATTCCTCTGCATTATAAGGCAGCCAAATGCCAACTCTAAACCATCTTGTGCCCATCTTGTGCCAAAACCCTAGTGCAGGCCTGTCAAAGATAAGGCAAAATTAAAGTGTGATTTGACAGCACCCCAATACTAATGTATGCATCGTACGAACTGGCTAGTCCTTTGCAATAAACCACTCGTCAAGAAGGAAGGTTACACTCGTACTAAAAAACAGCCATACCACAGGCAATAGGGGAAAAAACAAACAAAACCAATTATGAAGACCATGTGTGCGCTGAAGACAGTGTGTTGTGAAACCACACTATTTTTCTGAGACTGAACAAGCTAATTACAATTGCAACAAGAGAGATGAAACAGCCAAGGAGTATTTAGAAGAATTCCACGCAAGCCATTCTCTTCAGAAGACAGGTCACTCTCAGTGCACAGCATGCCTACAAATCACTGGGTGTTACAGGTGTATTTGATGGGGAAGAGACAAAGAGAAATGGTATCTGTTCTCAGCCACTGTAAACTACAACTCTCCTGAGGGTACACCCAAGCAGTTAAATAACTCTAAAATTATCTGAAACCCAAAAGCAAAACTGAATGGTCCTGAGAGGTATTACTTCCGTAAATCTGCATCAGTCTGTTTTCTGCTCAGCCTCCACTCCTCTGTTCCCCTTGCTCAGTGGCGGGAGATCAACTCAGAACTTTGCTTTCAGAGTGTCTTAGCTGATCACTCTGAACTGTTGACTTGAAAAATTGAGAAAATCATTGCAAGCGATTATGCATTAAAGTCTCTGGCTTAAGGAGTACCTTGTAAATCTCTGAGGATACTTGAAAAATAGCTGTAATACAATTCAATGGGAACTCTGCTATCATGCATGTCTCACATAAGCAAGAAACATGACAGGAGCTTCAGAGCCAAAAGTTTGAGGAAACAGTCTGAAAAAGGACAAATTCCATTATGTTGAAATGTTAGTGTTAGTAATTCAAAATTTAAGGTTACATGGGGATATTCAAAACAGCCATTTAAAACACATGTCCTGTGAGTTATATTTTGTCAGTTGTATGTTGGTTTTAAGAATGATCTCCAATGGAGTATCTCAGATCCATTACGGAAGACTTACAAAAAAATAGAGTAAGATTGCAGAGGAAGTTTCTACTCTGCACTCCCTTTTGTATGAAAATAGTTAACGGTAAAAGGCTGAACACTTAGCTGCAAGGCAACAACTTATCTCTCTGTTCATTAACACAAAGCATACTTCATTTGGAGTCAGTGGACGTATAAATCTCTCACACTATACATGCAAGTTACCTCTGCCTCTAGCTGTTGGCAGGTAGAAATACCTCTCAAAACTACATGCTGCTGTCTTCAGGTTACCTACTCACCCTGCTCCAATCTGGAAAGCAGGAGAAGAGGGGAAACAATCTGCTGAATTTCCAAGCATAAAAAATAAGGCACGCCAAAAACAGAGCTCTTGCATTTTCAACCTCCAAAAAAAAAAAAAAAAAAAAAAAAAGAGAAATTGCTCTGGACTTGTTCATTTCAGAAATGCCTCAGCATCTTCTCCAACGTTGGCTACAAAACTATTAACTTTTGTTAGACTGCATCAATCATTTCTTGTGGCAGTTCCTTTTGTCAATGACTTATACTGGGTTTTGCTGTTGAAGATGTCTTTTCACTTAAAAAAAATAAATAAATAAATATGGAGATTTAAAAAGAAACACAGACTCTGGTGTCCACATCAAAGGATACTATCTACTCCCTCCTGAGTTCAAGCAGAAAGCCTGAGCTCTACAGAGACTGTAGATATAAAAGACATATTACATCCTTCTTCAAATATGTTGATAATGGCATAACGTATTTTCATCAACAGAAAACTGGCATCATTCTTGTTTTTTTTGCCCCCTCAAAAAAGCTAGTTTCCATCCCATCAACCGGCATTATATTAAATAAATAGCATTGATACAGCTAACTCCAATAGCTCCTAAAAATGTCACAGCTTTATTCATAATAGAGTATCACAAAATATTCAGTTAATTTCTATGCAGAGAGTTATACATACATGCAGAATACTGCCTCTCTTTTTTGTTTTCTTTGTAAATGGTTTTATACTCGAACACCACAACAGATTTCAAGATGTGTGGGGACTAATTTAAATTTGAAAGGAAAATCTAAAGCAGCCCCATCAGGCTAAGAGTAGCACAAAGAAATCAGGTTTGAGACATAAAAGCTAAGTATTTTGCTGCTTATTTAACTCTGCCCCCCTTTAATAAGGTGTTCCCTAAGGCTAGCTCTACAACATCCCTGAAGAGCAAAAAAGAAGGAATTTCAAACATCTGAAACTGGCAGCTTAGTACATAATTCAATATGACAACTTTGAAATCTGAGGGCTCTGCAGAGTTGTCACTTTTTACGTCTGAAGTCTTACATAGGCTTACTGGATGTGGTAGGATGAATTTGATGAATTGGAGGGCCTGAACGTTTTGGTCATTTTGAGTCAGAACCTGTGCTTGAGAAACATGGCAGAATTGAATGGAGCAGCTGACCCAGTGTTTTTTTTCAGCAGCAAACATCTCATTTATTATGCACCGAGGGTGATTTATTCTGCATTTTGTTACGCATACAGAATGCTTAATTATCTTTACTGCGCCCAATTTACTGAGAGCTGCAGTGGTAAGATGGACCCCTGGCTATAGACAGAACCCCTTTTCTAGAAAAACAGCTACAGCTGACACTATATATCGATGGTAAACTTCCTTAAGTAACCTGTGTCAAGATAATTTATGCCACCAGTCAATAGATACAGCAGTATGTGCACTGTTCCCATTATCACCAGTGAGGAGGTCAGTTTTTGTCAGCAGTGTTCCTTCGTTACATGGGTCATGTGTGCTAGCATATTAAAATTATTCCACCTCTTCTAATTAACATGAATTTGATCTACTTTTCTTTTTCTCCCTAGAAGCTGGGAGAAAAAGAAAAAGAAAAAAAATAATCTTATGCAAGTCTCCAGAACAGAGTATTTTTCAGAAATGCTAAGGCAGGAATACCCAGTATATCTGACTGATCCAATTTAACTTTCACAGAATTGGCAGAATGGCTGAGGCTGGAAGGGACCTCTGGAGGCCATCTCAAGCAGGGACACCCAGAGCAGATTGCCCAGGACCATGTCCAGGCTGCTTGACAAGAGCTCCAAGGAGGGGGAGTCCACAGCCCACAGCTTCTCTGGGCAACCCATGACAATACTGGGTCACCCACCCAGCACAGCAATACTTCCTGATCTTCAGAGGGAACCCCGTGTTCCAGTTTGTGCCTCTGGTCCTGGCACTGGACACCACTGAAAACAGCCTTGAACAGCAGAAGTTTTGAAGTTGTTTTACCACCTAACTTGAAATCATTTGCGCAGAAAGCCAGCTCTCAGAATTGCCCAACTTTCATTTTTTAATCTCTCAACCAGAGATAACAAACAAGATTGGCCTGATGCGAAAACAAGTTGTTTTTTTTCCCCTGCCTTTATGGGCTTTCTCACTCTAAATCCAGGTCTGTCAATTCTATTCCATACATCAAAAAAGACCAGACAGAAATTTTCCTAACCACTTTAAGCATTTATGGCATGGCATTCAGCAAAACCATAAGAAGAGGTTGACAAAATGTAAAAACCTCTAAAGAGGAGAGAAGCAACAAAGAAGAAACTAATTAACTGGAGAAGGAAACTCAGAGCTAGACAGAGAAAAGCACACTTTATTCTTTTATAGCAGAGCAATAATTTTAATGCAAGGTCAAAGAAAAATAAAGAGCTCAATTGTATTGGGCGGTGGCCCAAATTAGGTGGGAGTGCACCAGGTTGTGACCAAAGACTTCTCAGACCAAAAATTAACTTTGCAAGTTAAAAACAGACAGGACAGAAACAAAAAAGTGGAGAAAAAAAACAGGCTCCTGGTGTAAGCAACGAGCTTAGCCTAGGAAAGAAACTAAGGCCACGTTCGTCTATGGAAATCTGCAAGACAAAAGGCTCACTGAACTCCTGCTATCGAGCAATGCATCTGGTAGTTGGGATTTAGCAGAATTTACCGAAACACAGCAGTGGATAGGACTACAGCACATAGGATGCATGGGAAGAAACACTCATCACATCACTGGAGAGTGCAAGATCAGCTTACAGAACCTATAAAGAGTATTTGTGGGAAGCGTAAGAAACCTGGTGCATTCACATAGTATTACTCTTCTCAAAATAAAAAAGGGCTTGGGTCAGATCATAAGAGATTAATTTCAGGCTATTTAAAGAACCAAGAAAAAAAATGTGCATAGTTATTTCTTCAACAGATTAATATCGCCTCCTTATCACCTTATGGAAACAGATGAAATCAGCTAGTTGTTTGAAATTTTCATTGTGCTGAAATACGTTAGCACAAAATCTGACAAGAGAAAATTAGAGGTTGGTATGAAAATACCTTCCCTCAGCTTCTGTTTGCATCCTTCCAGCGTTCTATTGAGGTACTAAGGGGGTATTGCAGGGTATTAAAAAACAAGACTTAAACCACCCACAGGAACATACTTTCTTCAACTGTTATCACTATTTAGTTTTGTTTCTTTGCATTGTCCATTCCTTCCATTTATCATCCTATTTCAGAGTGATACAGATTCATGTTCAAACATGTCTCCTTAATGATCATATTACGAGTAGTGCAGTCTTGGAAACATTGAGAAGAATATTTAGCAACCAAAATAACATTAGCAGAGGGAGTAAAGCACTGTTTTCCAAGAAGCCCCTGCTTCATTTCAAGGCAACACATTGCATCCATTTAGCCTTGACAAAAGACAGAAAGAGGCTGTAACTGCACAGTGATACATTTCAATCAAATCTGATTGATTGGTGATGGTAATATGTAAATACTGCCTTTTAATTAAGGAACCTCCCCAAGTGCACTAATATATACCACAAGACTGTTAGTGTACTGCTCTGGGGTATGCTGTTAGAGAGATGATGCCATTGAAATTTGGTGAGCAATGTGTTTTTATTGCAATAAAGTTTACAAATCTATCTGCAAAGGCACAGTTCAAAACCATGGAAAAGAACTGGAAAGCACCAGTCTGCAATTCTAGAAGGCCTACAAAGTAATGGAAGTGACCCAGAAAATGTCTTTGTGTGCAGTCTGAATAACAGTCTTCTGTAAAATTGACTGAAATGACTCAGTACACATATGTGTTTTTTATCTTAAGGCCATTACAGCCGAAAAGAAAGGAGATGCCATACACAAGACACCTCATTTGATATGCTAGCACTTTGCCAGAATAAAGCAGAAGGAACTCTGTTCCCACATCCTGGGTTTCAAGAGAGGTGGAACAGACCTTAACTCAATGGAAGCTACAAATAACACAGGAACACATGCAGTTACTCAGTTTTCTTTTTGATCCAGTTAAGAGCCTTTACATTTATGTCAATATTAATAACATTAAAGGGGTCCCAGGCACAGGCATTTGACAAAGATTATGAGAAAAGAATCACGTTTCAGAGAATGTAAGTTTAAAAATAAAAAGAATGTTTTAAGCTTTTTGCAGAATAAGTAGCAAATCAAGTAACTTGCTGCTTTCAGGTATTATTCTGAGACACCATTAGTTTCTGGTGTTTCTGCAAGCCCACATCACGCCTTCCACAAAAGGAGCATGCTTTATGGCTGAGCTTGAAAGTGAAAGCTGGGACACTGTTAGTGAGGTCACGAAAGGGTTGAGGTGCAGGAGGTAAAATAAAAGGCGGCACATGAAAGAGATAAACTGTGCAGACTATGCATTTCTCCTGAGAAATTGGACTGGATTACACCAACAGGCTAAAGGTACGGTAGGGTTGGACAAGAACCTTCTATGCAAGTCTGTGATTTTTGCCTCCCTTGTAATAAAGCAAAGCAGAAGGTCCTGCATGGTTGGATGAGCCTCAGTGTCATACTCACAAAATTTTGCAATACATTGAACAATAAGAAGTAATAAAAATGTAAAGTATAGAAATTGTCTTAAGAAGGACTTGGATAGGACAAAAGAACAGCAGTTGGACTTGATGATCCTTAGTTGGTCCCTTCCAACTTGGGATATTCTGTGATTCTACGATTCTATGAAAAAATAGCATGTCTTTCAGCACGAGAGTCTCCTGAACCATCTCCTTACCACCTGTCTGGCTCACGAGTTTGCTTACACTAATAGTATATGCATTGCTACGAGTCACAAAGAAAAAAATATTCATGTACTTATTCAGGTGCATTTGTATCTGACTCAATACTCAAAGCAACAGTGTGTGGCAGAATAAGGGCTGTACAACAGAGCAGCACGCTGTAAAATGAGCAGAGCAGCTGTCCGGTGGAAGGACAGCTAAGGACCCATGGTACAGCACAACCAGGCAGGCCCACAAAGATTTTTTTCCTGAGACCTGTCCTGAAGAAGTTCGTCACTTTGTAATGAGCAGGCTCAATTGAACATTTGAACATCTGATTTCAAGAACAATGCTCTGCAAAGTGCTATCTGTATCTCAAAAACATACGGCTTTAGTTTTCCAAGCAAATGCACACCACCGGATCAACAGAAGTGTACAAAAATGGGTTGTTTCCCTCTTCTCCACTTTTAAAGTATATGCTCTGCCCTTTCCATGAGTTGTGACTCACAGATTACAACATGCTGCATTAGCACGCCATGTATTTTATGGGCAATAGCTTAACTGCATCATAAAGCTTGAATAAAGATTTTAATAAGGAGTAAGACTGAAGATTCTTGTAAACAAATCCAATATGCCATTTTATATCTCAAAGATTTTAAAAGTCATGCTATTTTTAATTGAAATATATAATCCAAATAACTACGCAACTAATTTTGGCTATAGATGGATGGCATTTTAATGGACTGCACAGCATTCAGGCAGGAGGAGAGGATTGCAACTTCTCATGCTGGTATCTGAGACCTCATCTCTCTCAACCCTACCGGACTAAGAGTGAGATAAAGCTGTATTTATTTGTTAGAAATTAAAATGGTCAAATTTCTAATACTTGCATTAACACCTAAGGATCGTTCAGGTACTGAGCAAGGTCAATTGCTATCAGCTTTTTTCTTAAGTCATCAGATAGGTAGTTTATTTTAAATCCCTTTGCTTCCCTGAAGCCAAATATCAACTGAGCATATTAGTGTAAGTTTACTCTATTCTCTCTGGGATTCTCTTAATTATTGCAATTCAGCTTCAGTGGCCATATTTGCAAGATGACTGTCCTTTCTATGTATTGATTTAGCTTGATCTGGATGTCACACAATACAATGATTTTTTCTCCAAGTGCTAACCATATTCCTTGTCAATTCCACCCTCAAGCAGGCAGACTTTCTCCCACAGCACTGGACTTAATGCACACTCTAAAGCTAGTTTAAGAAACCTAAAAGTATTTCTGTACTTTCTTCCTTATGTATGCTTTAAAATGTTCTTTTGTTCACTGTGTACTTTTTCCACACAAGAGACATTCTAAATCCCTGACAAAAATATCCGCAGCACGACAACATCCCTTCACTCTCCAAAGACTTCATCTAAAAATTAAAAAAGCAGCTAAGTCTGAAAGCCTGACTTCAGTTAAGGTGTACTGGATTTCACGCTGTTTCTTAAGAGAACTATTCCCTTCCTTCACCATTGTCCAGACACACCTCACGACAGGCCTTATACAGTACAGAAGTCATGACATGTCCAGATTTCCTTCTGCATTTTGGCAGATATTGCAGTGCCAAGTTAGGTCCTCTTCACCCTTCCCTCCTTCCCTTCCCCCCCCCTTCAATTCAAACATACCGGCTTGCATTTGAAAGACTTTGGATAGAAATGAGATAAAGGATAGGAAGAAATGTATGTGGCATCCATGTAGAACAGACATTTTTCTGTCCCCCCTTACTTCTCACTGAGTTTGGTCAAAGAGCACTAATTTAAAAAGCTGTAACAAAAACAGAAAGTCCGAGCAATACAGTTAATTACAAACAACAGGGTGCTGATATTCATACTTACAGGCTGAGGCTGTTCTGCAATACAGCAGTTGAAACACAACCAGAACTCGCTCATTGTTTACAGTCTGAAGTGTGTACGCAGATGAAAAGCAGGACTTGACTTCTGTAAACGTATCTCCAGGTAGTAAGTTCTTTAAATAGATTTATTTATAACTGTTCCAATGTGAATTTCTTCTTCTCTCTTGAGCTTTTCTCTGAAGACAGACAAATCAGTCCCAGGTGAAGACGGTGAAGTTAGAAAATTATTTCAGAGTATTCTTTCAGCAGGTTGGTCCCAGCACCACGGAAGTGTTAAGTATGCTTCTTTGGTCCCTAGCGTTAAGTGAACCTGAAAACAGAAGAACATTATATCAAAAAGAAATAAGATACAGAATTTCGTACTCCCAAAGAGCCACCCACATCCGTGATTTCTTGGTGGTATCCTGAACTGAGAGTGAAGAGGTACCAGCAAACAAGTCACGTGCTTATTTCTACAATGACTACTCCAAATGGCATTTAACAGAAATCCAGATGAGGTTTAGATTCTAGCTTTTGCTAATTGAAGCAGTATTGAGGACCGGTGTCCAAGCTTCTGGCAGCCATCTTGGTTTGATCTGACTCTAACTTTCTAATGTCATTTTTGAAGGTGACAATTGACCACACATACACCCTTTTAACTTAGGAAATTCTGCCTATTGGCACTTCATGTATCTTCATAGCAAAATTACACAACACATTTACAAAGCAAGTTTTAAATACAATTAACACCAACCTCGTAGCACAGCTGTCAAACAAAAAGCATGATTTTCTAAATACCAAGGAAAAAAACTGCAGAAAGGACAAACTTGGTTAACTCAAAGACCATTTGCCTTCTCTCTTGATCCTGCTGTTTCATGTACAATTGACTTCAAAATAGGAGATTACTTGTAGAGTTTGAAACTGTTTCCTTAAACCTTCAAAATTCTTCATGTGGAACAACTGAGGCTCCAGATTCCAACCATTCCTTTGCCTTAACTTAACATTAATTGGTTAATCTCCAACCTGGTTTCTTTCACTAAGAGTACGATAAAAATTCCAGCGAGATTTCCATTTGGTCATTTATCTTGCCATCTATCATACAATTATTTGGAGGGAAATGGAAATGAAAGAAAGAATATTCGGAAAAAGTCACATACTCCTTAATAGTTTTAAATATGGGTACATCTTCATTCGTAGAAATTTTGTATGTGCATACCTATGCATTGCTTTCTGTATGCAGCTCTTCACAGAGTAAAGTGGTTTGGATACCCCATGGGATACACAAGCGACATCCTTATGTACGTATCTGTATACACACTGAGTGGCTTGCATGAGTTGCTTGTCTGGCAGAGCAGTCATGCTTTGCTGCTGCCTTCATCAGTTCCCTACACATGACATACGTAAGCCATGACGTCCCTAATTTATTGCACACAAGCCAAGTCACTGTACTGTGCTGCTACTACAAGCCAGGTACTTTCCAGGATTGTTGGCTGTGATGCATATATGAAGAAACAGCAGCACCCTTCTTGTACTAAGTCCAAACCCTCTGGGAAGCCTTCCCACTTCTTACCTTTCCAGAGGCTGACAGAGGTTCTTCAATAAACAAATGTGTGCTGTGGTAACACCACGTAAATAGGAAAACACTAGCAAAAGTACGTCTATCTCCTATCCTTGAAAGAACTATCAGTAGTGTTTAAAGTAAGTTTTTATGCATTTCTTACCTAAAAGTCAGAACGGAAAAAAAGAATATTTTACTGTCTTTCCTTATCACTAATATCACACAGATCAAAGCAATTTGAACAGATATGAAGAAAATAAACAAAAAAGATCCTTCTATACATCGTTCTGCTTGATGGTCTCATTTCAAGAAGAGGCTTTAATACAGTACTGATATTTATTTTCATTATGTTAAGACGATGATTTCTGCCTCAGAAATGGCCATCTAAACCCCATGTATGTGTCAAGAAGCTGCAATCAAACATGGGAATTATCAACCAACGGTGTGAACTGCAATAGTATAAAACTTAAAAGGAAATAACTTAAAACACTAAAGGTCTCTAAGGAAGTTCTCACATCATAATTAGGTAACTTCATATCATTTTCTCAATTCTAGTGACTTAAAGTTGGATCAACCTTAAATAGCCAGAGCCTAAAGTAGAAAAACTTGATAAGAAAATACACTGCTGTTCCCTCCAATTTCAGGATTTGCATGCCACATAATTCTTTTCTTGACTTGATTTAATATGCAACAAAATTGGAACTAGAACATGGTAAATTTCTGTTAAACATGTAACATTTAACATTTTTTGCCCAGCAACTGTACAGCTTATCTCTACTTAAAACTGAGGATTTTGCTTCTAAGAGGCACCAAGTTGTTCTGAAATGTAGCAATGCTCCCCTATCTCTAGCCATTCAGATTACAAGCAATTGCAAAAGCAAGTACCCAAAATCACAGCATTTTGAAGTCTAATATACCGTAACCTGCACAAGTTATAAGCAGGAGTCTTGCATGCATCCCTTCCTGTTAGGCAAGCGATGCAGTATTTTGATGTGTAGCTCCTGAAGTTTTAATACTGGTGCTTGTTCCTGATCTGACAAGATCCGGATATAACACATCACATTCTTGTTTTCACAAAGGGTTAAGTTTCCTACAGCTACTACAGCCCTGTACAGAACACATACATGGAAAGGGCTGGGAAATTCCTCTGTTGATTGGCCCACTCACTTGCGTGCTAGTATCTACAGCACTCTTCCTCCTGCCACAGCTTTTAAGCGCTTTGCTCAGCTGAAGCCCTGGGAACAAAACTGAAAGACTTGGCCATGCTTCTCTGAGCTTGGAATGCTTTTCCTGGTTACAAAATACTCGAGTGCGCAGAAGATTTTCTCCACCCAGTCGCACTTATCGTGCTGGATTTGAGTCCTCAAGGACATAATTCTAAAACCGACCTGCTCCCTTACACGAAAAGCTAACAAATGCCAAAACTAAACTAGAGATTACAAGTAACTTTCTCTGATTATACGTTTATTCTTAAAAATGCAATTTTCTCCTCTATAAGCTATAGAGGGCCACATTTGCCTTAAATTTATTGGTTCTACCAGCAGTATCAAGCTGTTTCTCAATATGTTCTCTTTCAATTACAAATAAAATGGCAGGGGGAGGAAAACACATCCACTAAGTATGGACAAAACTGACTGTAACTGCACCCTTCAGAAGGCAAGCAAAGGCTGAGAGGTATCTGTTAAAGAGTAATGGATTTTTATACATCCCGCTCTGCTAAAAACGTGATCTATACAGTGGCCAAGAACTGGGTATAAATATGCTGCAACAAAATGGAAAGAAAAAACAATTCAGCTGAAGGCAAAAAGGGCTATCAATACTGCGAAGTCAACAGGACCACACTTGCACTTCTCTTATGCTGCTAGCAGCTTGTTTAAAGAACAAATTGAAATGGGGAAATTCTCCTTTTCCAAATTATTGGTTATTAAAGAGCAAAAGAGAAAGGAAAATCACTACACTGACCTACAGACAACAACAAGCCAGAAAACTGTGTAATACCAGTCCTCCAACAATTTCCTAAGAAAGTGTTGCTGCAAAGCCTGGTCTACCCCCAAATCTGGCCACATTTATGGAGATCCTAAAACTTACGCAGAACCTCACAGACAGTTCCCTATTTCATCACAGGATCAAGCTGTTAACATGGCACCATGTGATCAATGAATCACACCACAAGGGCTCCTGTGTTCATCCCTGCAGACCTGCCAGATCAAGGGGACAACACTGGCGCCACAACTGAAGCATGCAGTTGAAGACAGCAGCTCCACCACTCCTCGGTTTTGCTCTTTCCACAGCTTTGAGGTGCTCGGAGTGGCAGAACACCACACAGCTCACGCTGAAAGGACAATGCACTTACTCTACCTGAACTAGAAAGTCAAAATGGTGATCAATGGTGATGCACCTATTTGCTTTTTTTCCAGTTTGAACTTTCTGAACACTGAATTTGACTTGTTTCAGTTCATGATCCAGTAACTTGCAGAGCTATTTGCTGACTTCTTTGCCATATATCTTGCATACTTTGTACACACTAATTTTATCTCATTTACAGTAATGTTTAGTATGAAAAAAATGAAATACTAAAGAGGAGGATACATTGTTATTCAAAGGGAAAAACAGTTAGGTTATTTTCATTACTCTGAAGTTTATTCAAAAATAGCTGATCTAATGCAAAAAAAAAAAAAAAAAAAAAAAAAAAAAAGGAAAAAAGAAACTAATATCTACTGTTAAATACCAGCCATAAAGGTGGTAAGTGCAAACACTGCCTCCGTGGTTAGTAGGGGTGTGGAGCACATTCTGTTACTAAGAGAGATAGCTGATACTGTAAATATTCATGTCCTACAGAAAAGTTAAACAGAGCAGGAAATAAGAAAGGATAAAACAGAAGTCAGACACTCTCTCCTCTGAGCTCTTCACACTTAGTGGCAAAAAGGGGGTTAGCATTTACCTTAGTCGATCCAAAGAGGGATATGCTGCATGCTGTGGATGATACAGTTGGAATAAAGCTACTTATGAATCATGTAGGTTAAGAAAAGCCTACTGTTTTTAAGAAACACCTATAAAGTTCCTTTTAAGGGTCAACCTCTATATCCTCTGGCTGTGTAACTGTTTGCTATAGCTTCAGACAGGAAGTGTGGTAACAAGGCTATGACAATTACTTGAAGCAAATAAAACCACAGGAAGAGAAAGAAAATGACTGCAGGTGTTAACATCTGAATTTAACTAATTTGCCCCAAAGCTCAAACTACTATTTAAGGAGAGGGGAAAAAAATAATAAAAAAAGAAGAAGTAAAGCATACACAAAGTAATGACTAAGTATGACATGTCACAGCATGTCATGATGTACCACGACATGCATACGTATGCACGAAGTCGCATCTAGGACTACTACGAGTTTTTTAGTCTCCATTAATTTGTAGAAAAGAAATTTACAACCATTCTTGATATGGAAGAATAATTTCATACATTTATTTTCTTTTGCCTTAAATGCCCCAACAGCTGTCACTTGTTTCAATCCTTCATCAGTAAACAGTCATTTTAGAGTTGTTTTTTTAAGACTTGGTTTCCTTTTTTTTTTTTTTTTTTTTTAATATTTTTCCTTTAAATCTATGTTATAGCTGTACCATTTCTTCTAGCTGCTCAGCAGGCTCATTTCTTTCTGTCACTTGAATATGTATGGACAAGATGAGGTTAAGGTATATCCAAACTAACAGGTTGAGCTCAAGCATCATTTCCATGGACTTTAAGCCGTAGCAACTGGTGGATGCTTTCCAGCTCTCAAAGGAAGTGGGAAGTGTTTACTTCCCTGCCAGCTTGATTTTCAAACTTCTTTTGGAAATAAAATGACCTGTAAGACAAGCAACATAGGCTTAGAAAAACGCTACTTATTGAGAAAGTTGCCTTCATACCTGAATTTTCCACCAGAGGCTGTCTCGGTAGTGCCGAGGCACTTGCAGAAGCACTCTTCCTCCCTCTCCCCAGCCCGAGCAGACACTGCTGGGGACTTTGCCGCTGCTTTCAATGCACCAGTTATCTTTGCACTCTCAAACCCCAAGAAACCGGAGCTGTGCAGAGCTCTTGCTAGACCAGGGATAACACTCACCGTCAGCACAGGCTGAGTGAGGCCGAAATCCATTTTTCACTTCCTCATAACTTTCCCATATCTATTCTTCCCTCCCTGCCATATGCTTGGGGCTTAAGTTTCAAGACAATGAGTAAGTGTCTTCAAAGTTTGAGTTACAACTTTCTCATGCTTTTTTAAACATTTACAGCATAGGTCTTGATACTGTAAAAAAGTATTTTTTTTAAATATACATTTTTATTTATTTATGTTATTTTTATGTAAGCCTTTTCTTGTTATGGTTTTGAACATTTTGCATGTTCTAAGTTTGCAGGAAGATATGGCAACAAAAGATGCAGAAAGGGAACAGCAGTAAGCCAGTAAGAAGAAATACCAGGCATTTTGTATCATGTCTCTAAAAGAAAACAATAAAGCAGGTACAGTCGGGAAAGCCAGTTGGAAGCGTAAAGTACAGGGTCTTTAAACATTTTTATAACATTAGTAACATAAAGCTCAAACAGTTGTTCTTATCATTGATGAGTGTCATACCTTTTTTTTTTGTAAACCCTTCCTACCCATAATTCCCTGATTTTTTTTTTTTTATTATTATTATTATTTTTTTTTTTTTAACTCCATAGCCACTCTGCTAAATTTAATTATTTCAGTTAAGTGGCCCGGTCTCCAAGCCTCCATGGGTTCAATGCAGTTTTCTAAAAGAGCTGATGCACACAGCTTATATTATTTCCCAGACACAGATCTGCCATACGTGCAAACAGGAACTTCCCTCTTCGAAAACCACAATACAGAACATAGTGCAGAACTGCTAGATGAAAATATATAGACAACTAGTGAGCCAAATTTACTAAATAACAGAGAGACAAACCTAAGAAAATAAATATGTTGTTCTACCCAAGATAAACTCTAGGCATAATATTAATGGAATTTTTCTTAGACAGGACAAATTATAACAAGTGGAAGCCTTTGAGAATCTAATCCTCTGTTTATAGGAAATTTAACTGCACATTTCCTGTCAATTCACACCGTGTAACATGATTTTTAAAATTGTATTTAAAGTTCCAATTGGCCAATAACATTATCTTCTTAGCTGACAAACCCAAGTGAAGATAACACAACAGATTTTTTTTTTTCTATTCTCATCCAATCTCCTTACTAATTCTGACAGGTAATACCAGTTAGAGAGAAAAAAAACAACATCCTCAAACTAGTGCTCTAATGCAGGATCTGAAAACTGTATAATTTCTGTAAAGAATAGAAACAACAACAAAAAAATCCCTAAACAGCTCCCAATTATTACTTCTAAAGTAATGACAGGAAACAATCAACATCCAGGTCCACGGAGTCCATTATTTTAACAGTGTAATATTACAGTAGTATGGCCCACAGGAAAAAAAAAAATCCACAACCAACTACTTGACAGGCCATATGAGATATTTAAGGGACCCTTACCTGTTCTTTACTATGACAATAGGTAAAAGGCATTCACAGCATTTAATAATTCTTTTTCCACAGAAAACTGATGTACCAGAAGCAATTTCTCTTCAAAGCTCTTCAAAGAGCCACAGAAGCACATATTTTTCATCTACTAGCCTTTAGGGCCCTGTCATCTCTCTATATTTATTCTCTAGCCCTTTTATCAGTTTCTCTATTGTTGCTTCAGATGATGAACTCTACATATGTGCAGGCATGTGTGCACATGGGGGATGGCTGAAGGAAACTTAAAATCATTTCGAAGACAGCTGGATCACTCCAGCCTAGCAAGGCGAGGTAGGATGTCAGGAAGGTGTACGTGCAGCAGCTGGAGACGAGGCCCAGCGATTCCATCTCCATGGATGGCCTCACTCCTCAGTGCTCCCTCAGACACTTCTCCTCATGCTGCAGCCCCACGCAGATCCCAGACATGGGCCTCAAACCCCACTGCTCGTGGTCACCGCTCATTCAAACTGCTCACACGACAGCCCTACCTGCCCCTACCTGCACAAATCAGGCTGCTGCTGCTCTGCAGAGGGGTCAGTTTTTCCTGACTAGACATTTCATAGCAATGTATTAAAATACTTACTCTATTTCAGATGAAGTCCATCTTTGGACAGAAAACAGATGAGAAACAGAATAACCATTGTCCACATGAGCACGATGTCATGGAGGCGTACTGTAGAACCAGGACACACAGATGTCTTGAAACTGGCAGGAGCTGGCAAGTGCTAAATGGGCCTGCTGCGACTTCACTGTGAAGGCGAGCATGGGGACCTACACCAACCTGACAAAGCAAGTCTCACAGAGTGCTCTACTCAGAAGCACACATACATGTGAGAACACTTGCCACAGCCACGCTTGCTTTGAGACTGGAGCACATGAACAACATCTGAAAAGCTGGCTGAGGTTTTGCCATCGGTATCTGGAGCAGCACTGCGTGACATGCAGCCCAACGTGACGCCCAGGCACCGGGGTCAGGTTTCATCTTGGGATAGCGTTATACAGCTATAGCTGCCTCTCTGCCTCCAGACATTTCTCAAGTCACTCAAGCAAAAAGAAAAGCTAAAAATAACTGTAGAAACAAAGAGTCGGGTTCGCGTATTATAATTTAAATCTGCCGTAACACAGGAAAGTGTCCTAATTCTAGGATCCTTGAACAACTGCCAAAACAACAGAAACAAAACATGAAACGCCACACAAACCCCACAATACACTGAAACAGAACTACTAAGGAAGAAGCGCACATGACTTCCACAGCACAGGTAACCCTTCCTATACATTTCTACATACCAAAAGACAACAAAATACTATGTCCACATGTGCACGAACCTGTGAGAAGCCAGACACAAAACATGTAACTCAGTAACTGCAGTGATCACAAAAAACTTCATTCCCATGACCAAGATCATCATGCTGTAATACAGCAAATATGAAAATAACCACAAAGGTAACAAATTCTTACCTCTACAAGCCTGAAACAGCTAGTCTATACAAAGGAGAACAACCACAAACTGAAAAAAGGTCTTTAGGGTCAGCTGGTCAAGAAAAAATATATTACAGTTGCAGTCAGTCTGAAATTAGGCGTTGCAGGTCAACAGCACCTTTTCTTTTGCTGAAAATAATGCTTATTTTTCAAAACAGAATGCGATTTAAGGAGGAAAGAAAGATGGAGGAAGTCCTCACAAGATTTTTGGTGCTAAGATTGTGTACACTAAGCTATTAACATGCACAGATAGATAAAACTTGTTAGTAGCTATAACAGTACCTATCTAGACATGATTGTTTCACAGAGGAAATCCTATAATCCAGTATCCTATTTTGGGACTAATTTCAGACTGCAGCTTGACTCAGAAGCTGCAGATCAGTTACAAGAAATTATTTCTCGTTCCTTCTCCGTCCCCCAAGTTTTCCGAGTGACTACAAATGATACTCAATATTCAGTTGGGGTATTTACAAAAAATATTTGACCTCAGAGAGTTCTTTCATGTCTTTTTTAAAACACTGATGTAATGTTTATCTAGACACTTAAAGGCAAGAGCATGAAAAATTTAATTGCAAACAAAATATTGAACATTTTCAAATATTTTCATTTTACAGTATTTATCTATTAATCTTTTGGTTGAAAGTGAAGATGAAGTTTGTTTGGTATGTCTTTTATATAGAAAAAAAAAACTTTCCCAAATTAAGTTTAATTATATATCAATAAAGCTTAAGGAACCAGGTGGAGATGTGCAATTTTAGAAGCAAGTATTCTGAGAGAAAAGATACTATGCTATAATATATATAGAAAAATAGCTAATTTAAAATAAAAATACATGGTACAGAAGACAAATCTCTAGCTCTGAAATGCAATTTCAGTGGAGATACCAAAATTGTTGACCTAGTTTAAGAAACAAAGGCAGTTTCAGAATGTTCCAGAAACATTATAACAAAGTATGTATTCTCAACAGAACAGCCACTACTGTTCTGACATCTGAATGTACAGGAAGTTAAATTGCCTCTTCAGAAATGACCCGCTTATCATGCCAAGAAACTCTGGATTATATTCCCTGTGTACCCACAAACAGTTCAAGGCCATTACTATTAAAAATGCCAATTTGGAAAATGCCCTCTGGGTCATATCTCAACAGTGGTTAAGTTATCTACAGTTGTATTGCCAATGTAAAACCACCGTAAATCTGAAGTTATCTGGCTGTCCTATGCAACAAACTGCGTATACAGTGGCATATGACTTACCTCCACTGATAACATAACCAGTTGAGCAGAAAAACCTAGATTTAAAGCACGTCAATTCTTCAGGCTAGGAATTACTTCTCTGACTAGTTTTAAGACAAATTGTACATACCTGTAAATTCTAAAATAGCACTTCAACTCCCCAAACTGAAAGCTGCTGACTTGCAGTGCTTGTCTACTAAATATGAAAGAAATTTTATATTCTCAAGTTAGTGACTCGCTATAGGGAAGTAAACAGGCAACGTGACAAGTGTAGTCTGACACCGAATAACCACAGGATGACAGCATTTGAACCCCATAGTGAACTTCTAGTTGTATTAAGTACAGCTGTTCCCACACAACAGACAGAAGATAACTGCACAGCATGTAGTTAGAAGTTGTACTACCACACATACTATTAAGAAATTTAGTATCACAAATAGGTTACGATTTCCAAGATGCAAACTCTGTCTGCCAACAATTTCATGAGTTTCAATGAATAAATTGCAAAGATAATCCTGCATCACGAACTATTCAATCTTTTCCAAGAATATAACAATTGCTCTTGCACACTGTTTTTTGTTAGATTTCTTTTCTTTTCTTTTTTAAATAACACCTCAGTTTCTTAAAGCATCAAAAATAAAATGCTTGAGTTGAATGAATTGTGATACATACAAACATTTCTCAAACCAAATACCTTTCTGCTCTTTGTTATGTACAAAATTTGTTACGTGAACATGCACGAGGACTCAGCATAGCCTGCCACCTCTGTTTAGTATTTGGTTTGTTTAAGATCAGCTGTTTCATAGAGTGGGACAGTCCTGCCTGCCTCCCTCCACAGCATCCTGCCCCCATGTAGCAATGATGCCAGAAACACCCCACAAAGTGCAGGTAACTGACATCTTCCAAAAAGGTGGAGGAGGTGACTGATGAATATTTAGATAGCTAAGGTTTTCTTTTTTTTTTTTCCATCTCCCCAGCAGAAGACCTAATTCACCTACAACACATTTACTCAATTATTATGATTGCAAAATAGCTTCAGCCTGTTGGCTTCAATGTACTCATGCATCTGCTATTAATTCTATTCCCCAAGAACACTGCTTTGTATTTGCTCTCAGCCTTATTTAGCACTAGAAACACCCTGCCTATTCTCTTTCTAATACGTTCTAGACTAAAGTCATGTCACACAATAGAAGTTACATTCATTACAGGCAGAACTACTACATGACATTTGGAAAGCGGAGTCAGGCCAGCTATTCAATGTGACCTAGTTGAAAATTAATCAAAACAGTATTTCTTCCTTCTAAAAGCACAAGCTTGGGGGTAAGAAAAGTACAAAAGACGTTAAGAATCACATGACAGGAGGCTGACTTTCAGGCTCCGATCTCAATCCAGCTGCCGCCTCTAACAGGGAAGGTACAGTCCGCCACTGACATTTCCTCCCAGCCATCTCTGTGCTGCAGATTTCAGTGCTACCTTCACTACAATGAACATTATTTTGTTTGACATGCAAGAACTATATACTTTAACAAAAAAAAAAAAAAAAAAAAGTCTTTCTGAGCTCAAGAGCACACTCAATTGCAAGTCCACTCTATTTCTATAAAGGGCAGTAAAGAAAATACATTTTTGCATGACATTTTTGCCCAATTTACCTTCACAGTCACTGGTTTAATTTTTAACCTCCTTGAAAGTGGAAAATTCTTCTTGTATGCTAAAGCTTAACTCACAGCAAGTCTATCTGCTTCGCAGATGCTGTTTGAAAAACATCTCCCACCACAATAGCAGGTGTTCAGAAACTGGCGTTGCAAATGCACTCTCAACCGCAATGCCTGTGCTGCCTGCAGTCTTAACAAGGGTCTGGTTACATCAAAAATGATCAAGCTGTCCAACTCTTCCTACCAGGCTTGGCTCAATGGGATTGACATGTGGGGGTTCTGTTCTGGATTAGGAAGCAGCTCCCACAGCAGCACAAGACCCCCCCAAAAAATCCCAATCTGTCACAAATCCCCCAAAACCACACCACAATCCTCCCCACCCCCAAGAGCCAGGCTGAAAGCGATGGGGCTAGCTGTCACAAGCCCTAGAGGTGCCTGTGACAGAGATGATTTCCATGCTCCCTGTGGAAGTGAGCACAGAGCACTTATGGCAGCATCCACGTGCAGAGGTGACCCAGACTCAGGACTTCAGAGCATGACCCACACCAAACAGCCCCATCCACCCCTCATCCCTCTGGGTGGGCAATTAAGGCACCGTGGATAGTTATGAACAAGGAGGTAGAGACACTGCTGTTTTTACAATATGCCCTACAGTGCTGTGTGTTGCTCTGTTTCACGCTGGAACCAAAGCTGCAGCACGTGAAAACTGAAAGGACTATTTCCAGGCTATTGCAACAACAAGAAGCCTGCACACAAAGGATCTGTTTTCTCACCTCTTTATTCTAAGAATTTCATGCATGAGATGCATTTATGGGTACAATGCTATCATAACTTTTTTTTTTTTTTTTAAATCAGTAACCTCAAGAGAAGCTCAGCGTGCACAGCCAACTCAGATATTTTTGTGCAAGACTTTTCTTTCTTTCAGTTTCACAGATAGGTTCTGTTGTCCTTAAAGGGTAAAGAGTGGTGCCCGTACAGACAAATTCTGTACTTAGCTCATACTAACTGGAAAGTTCTCTGTGTATCAAGTCAGTATTTTTCAACATTTAGGTCAATAAAGACAGAGCAATTAAGACACCAGTGCAAGGTTTTCACTGATGAATGAAAACCAAGAAAAGTTGCATGGAGTAAATATGAGATCAACTAATCTAGCTTATTTATTGAATGAGGCTCAAATACAAGAGGTTTCTATTTAAATACATGTTTTTTATAGTCACATTTTCAGATGATAAATGGAGATATAAAACACACCTTTAATTAGAAAAGTGTTTATTATGCCCCAAGAAGTAACTTCTGAAGGCAGGCTGGAAAAACAGCACCCTGTACTCTGACACCCAGCCTCCAGGTCCTCTTTCTACTCTAACACAGATTTAATCAATTCACCCTAAGTTAACGAATATACAGTTTAAGAGTAAAAGCTGGGGGGAGGGGAGAGAGGGAGCAAAAACAGGAAGGTGACTATCAAAAAAACACTCAGTAAAATTTTACTAGATTATAGAACAGCCTCAGTATGCAAGTGGTGGAAGTTCCAGCACATGAGTTATTTAGCACTAAACTGGACAGAGCATTAGTTTAAAAAAAAAAAAAAAAAAAAAAAAAAGAACCACAGGCAAACAGCCATATCTTGGCAAAGAAATTAACAGATGAATGAGCAGATCTTTTCCATTCCATTTTTAAATGATTCTGTGGGAAAGAAATGAAAAGATCTTTAATGCACAACAAAGCCGCATTACCAAATAATAAAAAAGTTGATTCAATAACCATTTAAAGAGTTGGTAAAAACTTCAAGAACCAGTATCAAACAGGTAGAAGAACGACAACTTTGTTTTCAACTCTATTTTCTCTGCATTTTAACACATGCATGACTCTTGATCTTGGGCCATGAATTCACTGATAGGATTTCTGAAGTCAGGTTTGTGACTGGACCATCACTGCAAAGCATGATAATTGCTGAGTGAGTGTAAAAAATCACGCATACCTACAACAGCATATAAAGATCTTTGCACGTAATCCATCATCATGAATCATATTGCTATCTATTTAGCATGAATTAATGTAATTGTTGAAACAGAAAGCAAAACTGGGAGACAGGAAATAAGGGTTCTATTCGTGGCTTTGCCATGAACACCCTGACGCTGAGGAAGTCTCTTGACTTCTTGCATTTTGCACGCATGGTAAACTGAGGCATAGTGATCATATTAATTTATAACTCAAGACACCTAAGGACATTCTAAGCACAAGCCATTTTCACCAATTTCTATGTATATCAATGTGTAACTTTTTGCAGAACTGGGACACTGAAACTGCATGATGATACTAAAGACAGAGGGCAATCCTTCCCCCAGCAAAACAGACCAACAGGCAATCATTAGATTTTAGAATTGTGTATGTTAATCTTCAAGTTTTTAGGAGACATTATTGAAAAAAAGATAAAAATATCACGTTTTCCTATAAGCAGGTATGTTTCTCTGAATTGGCTCTGAATTTCTCTGAATAATCTGCCTTGAAAAAAAGAGAATGTAGTGTCAACAACTTAAACCATGGTAATTAAAAACAAAAAACAAAACACACACACACACAAAATTTTACAACTGTCCTGATACCTGCTTTCATTGTATTCTAGCAATGTAACTATCAAGTCACATATTCAGAATGTTTCATGATAAAACTGCAACATTCTTTTTTCTAAAGAGAATCATCAGTTATTCGATCTTCCTGCTCAGAATAACTAAAATAAGTGCTCTTCTGCATTTAGGGCAGTAATACTGCATACTGCATGCTGCTTCTCAGCTGACACTTTAAGAAAAGTTTTAATGATTGTTTAGGTGGGAAAGATTGAATGTAAGTATAAGTATATTGGACAGTGGCTGCAATATCTGCTGACACTAATTCTCTACTAGTCATGTGAAATTCTAGTATCCACATGAGGAGTCAGCATATGATCCCTATCTACTTTTACTAGTTTCATGTCACCCATGTAAACCTTGTCTTCTGTATTTATAAAAGCTCTGCTGTTTACTCAGCAATCCTGTGAGAAAAGAATGTTATGCAACCTTCCTGACAGCCCTTATGAATACAGCAAGTCTCTTTATGTAATATATTAATGCATCACATATGCACTGCCTATACATATCCATGTTTACCTCCCAGGTACACTTAAAGTGGAAATAATCCCCAAAATATGAAAAATAAAAAAGATTTGCCTTTTTTTACTACAATTAGTCAACAACACATGGCTATAATCATGCCAGATACTGCTTTACTTCTTAATGTTAATATACAATTGTTTGTTTTTGCAAACCTGTATATTCTATTTCAATGGATTTTCCTGACAGAACAGGATCTTAAAAAGCCTAATCATTGTTCTTAATGTAGATTTTATAGCTAAGACACGAGACTACAGATGAGAAACAAATGACTTGCAGATGAGACAAATTATACAGGAAAAAATAAGCCAAAGAAATAGAAATATGGCTTGGATGGAAAGCTGACTTACTAATGCTGACTTACAGCAGTTACATGGAGAAAAACAACATCCTATTTACTAGTACATGCATTTTCAAGTACATGTTACAAATCTGCATTTCTTAGTGAGATTGTCCTCTGTCAAGCACTACTAAGTTAAAAGCGTACTTGTATTTTTAACCAGTAAAAATAATAAAAATAAATAATAAAGTCAGTGGTTCATTTATGGCCAGTAGTATGCTTCTACAGTTTTGTATTTAGTCCAGTTTTCAGTCCTTTTATTTTTTGATAACTCTAAGGGAAAAAAAAATCTTACATTTTCATTTGTTGTGTGGACCAACATCAGCTAATTCAAAGAAGTCTTGGTTTAGGATTTATACATACAACCAAAAATTGTATCAAGTGGACTGGTATTTCTTCTGATCTAAAGAGGTGTCTATGTCGTTGTTAATCTAATACTCTACACAAAAAGACATTAAAGTCATAATTGAATGAACACTAACTTCAACCTCTAGTCAGATTTGTGTTTGTTTTTATTTTTTCAGCAGTCATCCAAATGTCACTTTAAGATAACAAATTATGGGCAATCCAATATTTCTCTTCTAAAGCTTTTCTGATTATTATATTGAGTCTTAAAAGTTTGTATCTTCGCTTCAGTAATAATTCAGAGTTGTGTAAAAACTTCATCCCATCCCACCATTAACTTTTTTTTCTCCCTTTCTCAAACAACATTTTCACAACCTCCTTGCTGTTTCCAAAAGGCAAGATACAGAAAAAAAAGCAGCTTTTCTCCTTACAGACAAAGAAACATCCGGAAGGTGGGTGTACACAGAGGGAGGGATATCACATCTCACCTGCCTTTTGTCATTATTTTTATGATGCATGGCATTCTGAGTAAAGACATACAATACATATACATTTAAGTAATCAAGGTAGAAATTTTTCCTCCTTTGCAACTGACCTTGATTTTTTGCCACACACCTCTCTGTTTCAAACAAATAAGTAAATGTATCAGTTCTGTCTATGTATCTAACTTCTGTATGACGATCCACCTGGTACAGCTCAAATATTTGGAAAGGAATAACACTACTGGAGGCAGGGCAGAATCAGGGACTTAGAAGAACTTAACCCCAAACCACTCGACATCTCCCTCCCAAAGCCCCATAGCCTCAAGTTACTTGCACTATTATGCTGCTGCTAAGGCTTTAGCTGGAGTTTGTGCACCTTCTACCATTTAAAACAAACGAGGTAATTGCCCTCAAGCTGCCTGATACCAACACCTTCATTTTCTCCTCTGTGCTGCCCAGGGTCTCCTGCAGCAGCGCTGTGAGAGGGGAGCACAGGGGACAGCGGCCACAAGATCGAAGGTAACATCAGAAGAGCAAGCCAAACAACCCTTCGATGCCGTGCCCACCTCTTCCATAGTATGAAGGTGATGAAATGCTAGGCCTTCAACGTGGCTTGAACTAGGTGCTTCTTGCTAGAGTCCTTTCACGCTTATGCCCCCAGAAATATCCTGGAGTGAGGAGGGTGTGCTTCCTGCTCCCACCCCTGATTTGTCCAGGCCTCCATCCTCAGACATTATCCCTGCCTATGTCTTCTCTTTTCATCCCTTCTGCAAGAACATCTCTCCTCCAAGCACAAAGGGTGGCAAAAAAAGATCATTACATACTGCTTTCTGCAATGCCCAAACCAGTATATACGTACAGCAGATGTTCGCAGCATGAAGTGAAGTCTTACCCCGGCACACCAGCGCAGTACTAAAGTTATGTTCTTTTTTCCACTGTAACCACTTCAGTCCTGCTGTCACGTTACCCTACAGCATTTGTTTATCCACAATGAATTAAAGGTTTTAAGTACAAACGCCTGTATCATGAAAATTTGTTCAGGAGGGAGTAAAGGGAAAAAATGAAATTATTAAGAAAACACATTTTAAAGCAGTATAAATAATTGTGGTATGGATCAGAGGCATACTGTTTCCAAGCAATATCTATTTTAGTAAATTACCTACTGCAAACAGGTAAGGAAGGGAAAAAAAAAAACAACAGACAAACAAGAATAGTGCCTCCTTTCCACCTTTCCAACCTTCTGACCTAAACAAAGCAGTCAAAAACCCTAGGGAAGCCTGAAAAGTAAACAGTGCTTCAACCATGGTATACATCTCCTGCCAAAACAATCACTAGACATACTGTACTGCTGATAAACTTAAAAGGTCTTGAATAACAAATATATGACATTTAATACTTATGCTTCCTTGCTATGAAAAGAATGCTGCTGCCACACCAAACAAGATTCTCCATAAATAAGAATTAAGTGTTTCTCACATCAATCAAAACTGCTTGCCCACTTGAAACAGGGAAATATTCAACATCAGCTACAGGATTTTTCCAGACAGCCAACGTGACAGGCAATCTTTTTGTAACACACATAATAAAGCTGTGAGGCAAATGGCAGCAGCCACTGCTGCAGCTCTTTGGATCAGGAAGTATTGCCAGGTTCCTCCAAGTCCTCTTCTGTAAACTACACCGATAAGGCTACAGAGCAAGCCACAGACAGAGAACTGAATTACAAGGTTTAGCTCACGATGGATTTAACATCAGATCCTTCCAAGTTTAAGCTTGGAAAAGTTGCCCTGCCAACTGCACCTACCCTGTGTTCTCTGTGGCATCTTATTCTACTCATTTGACAGGTAAACATAGTTAATCAAAGTTATTGCTCTTGGCAAATACCTAATTCCTTAGATGACAAGATACATATGTATCAGATATTCAGAAGGATCATCCTGTCTGCACGTGTTGTTATGGAGAAACATGACAGACCATCACAATTTCAAAATGTACGAATCCACCACTTTTTCAGGTACTGCCAGGGTCAGGAAAGCCAAGGATACAGGTAGATGCTTCACTTCAGATGCAACCATACCTGTGTTTATACACAGTTTAAATTTTTTCCCTTGCAGGGATTGTGGCAATTTGGAAACACAAAATAGAAAGTAGCACAAAGGTTTTATTTTCTCTTAAAAACTGCTGTGGCAAACAACTAAAAAACTAGAAAAAAACAGACAAAGGTGTGAAATATTAAAGAAAAGCCCAAACAAGCACATTAACTTTTACAAAAGAGGTAAAAGTACAGATTTTTTTTTATTTTTAAAAATGATACACTGTTTTATTTAGCCATAAACTTTTGCCCCTTTTCTCCAGTTACTTTGATCTTACAAACTTTTGCAGCCTATTTTAAACAAGAGACGGTAACAGCTCTGAAGTATATACAGGTGGCAAACATCTTCCTGATGACCTTTACAAAACTTGTAGCAAGCATTACTTCTGCACACAACAGAACCACTGGCAAACTCAATCATTACTAACAATTTAAGTTAAATTTAGTGGAATCCTCTCTGTTCAAGAAAAACAAAACAAAACAAAAAAGCACAGAGAGACATCTTCAATCCCTTCACATTCTGTTAATTTACAATAAAACTATTTAATAATATTATAATATTTCCTCTGTACAATCCTTTCCAATGGAAGGTCTGAAACTGAGTCACTGGGGTTTTGCTGGAGGGCACAATCTAAACTGTTTGTAGAACTGACTTAACTAAATCAACACTAATGAAAAGCAAGCAGCAACTACTTTGACTAAACTGTCAAACTTCTGTAATGTGTTTTGAACTTCTGTAATTCAGTTTACCATGCAAAGTTTCCCGGCTTTAAATGAGATCCTATCTTCTCTAGTGCCACAAAACTGCTCAGTTTTACTTTTCTGTGTGTGAGGGGGTATTTTCCTTCAATCTGTCAAAGAAATCTTGTGTGTATCTGGAAACAACAACAAAAAAAAACAACACATATACCAATTGCTTTGTCTGGCATAACAATTTTTTATCTGAAAGCTGACATTAAGGTATAAAAGGTATACATTTAGCTAAAAGTTACAGTTGCTGTTTAACGTGCTTTTTCCATTACCATTGCCCTTCCTCAAATAAAGGGGAGCTCTTTAAATTCTTAGCTTTACTTTCCCTAGCAATTTCTGTGAAGAGCACAGGAGTAGCTGCATGCAACTTGTTTTTAACCTTTTTTAACCTTTTTCTTTTGAGTGCGTATGTGAAGACAGCTAAAAGGAAACAGTCACTTTATTCTATGCAGTTTTTAAATCTGGCATTTCAGTACAGCCTTAAATCTCAACCCAGACCCAAACAGTTCCCTTATTTTTTCTACCCCTCACAAAAATACTGAGAACTATAATTTGAAACTCAGGTTGCCTCCAAATATTAAGCAGGTGTCAGCCTTCTCCCTTTGTACTTTAACAGCAAATAAATAAATACACCTGCTAGGGGAACACGTTCTTCCCAGCTTTCACCTTCAGCCCTCTTCCACTGCACATGCTGCATACAGAACAAGTGAAGAAAAGGGCAAAAGAAAAAACTGAAAAGCCAAGAAATGAGTAGCACATCCCATCTACAATCAAGCTCCAGCAAATCTGACTCAAACAGTTTACAAGGAAGCTGTTCCAGCTTTCCACCCTGCTCCTGTGCAGGACGCGATCGCCACAGCAGCACAGTCAGTGGATGGAAATGTGCTCTTAACTTTATGCTGCCCTGGGTCAGCACATCAGCCCCATCCGAGCACATCCAGGAATCGCAGTCTTCTGCTCTGCTTGCTCTGGGCTCTGATTTACAGTCAGCCTGCAGCACAGACATTGGAGACTGCATGTAGGAGGTAAGACAAAACTGGGAAAGAGAAACGAAGTAATGAAACTTGTCATGCCACCCTTCTTCATTACCGTAACTAGATGACCATGATGCAGTAACAGCACCTTCACGGCAAGGTTCACCCGGCTCCTCAGTGGATTTCAATTCCCCTGGTACTCCCAAGAGAGAAGGGGTGATGGCTCTTGTGCTAGGTTCAGTGTGAAGGCCAGATAGGGCTGCTGTCCTTTCAAGCACATCATCAGTCACTTCCCCAAAGACCTCTTTGTCTGACACTCAGCCACAGACCATTTGGCTTAAGGTATTCACTATTCAGTCTCCATCCCAAACAAACTCTCCCTCTCTCCCAAATATGCAGCGAGAACTGCGGTTGGTGATTCACCAACCACAGCTGGGTAATTAATGAAGCTTATTGTATTCACATCAGAAGCATTATCCCAATTCATTCAGGGCTCTCCATGAAAATAGATCAGATTGCTGCATCTTGCAAATGAAACATGTATTATTAATTTCTGCAGAAAGCATCTGTCACAACAGCATAACCCCTTTACGAGAGCCAATACAAATCTTGCAAATAGTCCTATGAATATATATATACACACAGAGAAATTTATTTAAAATAAATTAACTTGTCAAACCACTGCATCTTTAAGGGTTTTATGCATCTACACTGAAAAAATAAATTCCAACTGAATGCCATAATTTAAATAGCATGAAGGAAATGAACTGTGCACTGTATCAAACATTATTATGAATTCTTCAGGAAACAGACTCTCAAGTTAAGACCCGTAAAATCAGAACAACAAAAAAATCAAAGATTTTTCTACTTTGTATGGGAACATAGTGTTATGTTCAATACCAGAAATTCCTGAAGCCCCAAACAGGATACAGTTTAAAGTGACAAACAGTAATGACACTAGCACCTCTTAAGTAATTGATTTACCTATTTATTAAAAAAACAACAACAACAACCAAACAAGAATGGGGACTTCAATTTAAGCGTTAAAAATTAACAGCAACAACAAACTAGGAAGACTAATGGGCACACAGGTTCTTCTAAATGCTATGCCAGCAGATTAATTTGCTCATCCGCAGTTGTGGCCATTCTCTTTTGGAAAGCTGCCCTAATTCTTTTCTCCAGTGCCTTGTTGCTAGGGTTGCAGCTGCACGGCCCATTCCCGTTGAAGCGCATGTCTTTGGAGGGGGGCACAAAGGGCTTCATTATCTTTTTCTCAGAGCTCACACGGTCAGAATAGAGCATTCCTCCTTTGTCCCCCACCAGAAAGTACTCGGAGAATCCCAGCCGCTCAGTCACCACTATTTACATATGAACACTTGCACCAGGAATCCCATGCCCTTCCTAAATTGCAGGCGACTTCCACAGGAATTGCAGGCCACTTCCACAGAACGGTTCCAGTTCTGCCAAGGTGTCTTCAAAAGCTCTTCATTTACGGTCCAGTCATCTTTACTTGCAATTTTATGGAAAGTTAGCATTGGACTACAACTCTGGAATTAGTAAAATGAGTGGTGATGCTAGTGACTGGTTTTCAAAAGCATGAAGAGCCATTTCCTTACATTGCCAATCTTCAGAAGACTTCTGTTTAGAAGCCCAGGCCTTCTTCTGGATACACAGCCTCACACCAGCTTAAGACACAATACAGAAAAGGACATAACTACCAACCTAAAGCACTGTTCGTTGACACTGAACTTCCTTCTCAATGATTAATTTAAATCTTTAATTCATATTTACAACTGCATTCATTCAGTGAACGTGCTAACACAGTTGCGTCAGTTATAAAGGCAATAGGATATGGGCAGTGTTTCCATTCAGGATATTTAGCACGACAAATCAATTTAAAAAGTTAAGAAATTAAAGTCAAATTCAAATAATTAGAAATAAACTGTTTCTTGGTTTGGTTTTGTTATCCTCTTGCTTGTAAATGCCAGGACATTGTAAGCCATTTCCTATGAAAAACTTGTTTAGTATTTGTAGTGCCATAGGAAAGAAAATACTCAAAAAAAAAAAAATAGCATTCATTTTCATCTCCTCTTCCTCTAGATAAAAAAAATCATTACTGAATAGCAGAAACAGAATAGGGAAGAAAAGAAATTAAGCTACCACAAGAATTCTGAGCATCAATATGTAACAACTGATAGAACCGATTTTTTTTGAAGCTATACGTGAGGAAGTAGTTCACAATGGACACAGAGAAGGAAGATTACATTTAATGGAAAGCAACCCAAACCGATCATTTACATTAATAAGCATATTCAGAGAGTACACAGGGAGCAGAAGTATGTTAACATAGGGTGTCAGACTGCTGGTTAGCAAGAGGTAGAAAGGAAATCATAGCTTTTCTAGGCCTGTTATTTTCAGGTCCTACCCTAACTAAAGGGTCAGAATAGATTTTCTACTTCATGTTACCAAGTTAACAATTCTCTACCTAAAAGTCTGTCTCTTTAGGAAGAGTGGAAAAAGCATTTGTGTTTATGTCAGTACAGAGGAACTAGGATCTCTGTAAAAGGCCATAGGAATTGCAGCTCTTGTTGCCCATCAGATTACCAGAATATCTTGACCAGGCTGTGCACTTGTTACACTCCCAGTCAACAGGTGACTTACAGATACCATCTACGACCAAGAGGCTGTTTGTCACCTGTCCCGTGAGCTGCCACCTGTGATCTAACTCTGGAAAGACCATACATAGACAGATTTTTTAATTCTGTGTTAACATGGGACATATGCAGACAGTTTAGCCTATTTCCTGGTAACCTTGTGAGAAACAGGTTAGACCTTCCCTAAAATACTTCCTCTTAGTACTTCTGCTGAGGTCTTCAGCCCCACACGATTATTTCTGAATGGGCCCAAAGGAAGGCAGCAACAAACAAGCATACTTTCTGCAAAGGAATTTCTGTAGAAGTTTACATTTGGGAAAAAAAAGAACCACCTTTATGGTTAACAGTTCTGTGTCACGCAATAACCTAGGGGAAAGCGAAAGGTCAGTAGGTTAAATAAAGCCCTGAACTATATAACTAGTATTATACCAGGACCATAACTCAAATACTTCCAGTGCAACAGGCACTTAACTGTTCTACTAATTCAGAATTTGTGATGCCTTAACCTACAACTATGGTCTTTCATCTGTAGGAATATAAGATCAAAAAAGGTGCACATACCATGTTTATTTGTAATACTATTTGATACTTGATTCCACCTATTCTTTTTCCTAGCCTAATTCCAGAGCTCCATAATTGGGATGGTAGAATAATTGCTAAGAGGAACTTAATGTTAAAGGCATACATTTGCTAGAACCAAGCAACAACAAAAGAGACAACAACGCATTATATATTTCACATTAGCCAGCATACAAGCAGAAGTGACGAGACAAATAAAGACATGTAAGAGTCAGAGGCGGGGTAGAGTAACACAAAGCGGCATTGAAATAACTGTGATTCTTGAATATGCAGTGCAATGAATAGTGCTATCTGGTGTTTGATAAGGAAGAGCATTTGCTTATGTCACCACTACATCTATTTCTGAATGCTTGAAATTTTATATATATATATATATTTATACAAACATATATATATAAAATGTGTTTGTGTGTATATAAAATACACACACATAAGCATTCCAGTCAGTTTAGTGATGTGTGCACAAAGCTACCAGGCTTAACATGAGACTAAGACTTCAAAATAAATGTTGATTTAACTTTCTTTGAAATGGACTGAAGGCACAGACTGTTATAAAATTTAGACAGTACTGGTAAAACCGGTAATAACAATGTGTGCATACTGGTCATTCACTCTTACCTATTAGTTCTAGTAATTAATAATTACCAGTACTTTCATCAGCCAAAAAGGCCAATGGTATCCTGGGGAAGAGTGTTGCCAGCAGGTCAAGGGAGGTGATCCTCCCACTCTACTCAGTCCTACCTGGAATTCAGTGTCTTCTTCCCTGTACAAGGGAGACATGGAGCTATGAAGATGACTAGGGGGCTGGAGCATCACCTATGAGGAAAGGCTGAGAGACAACTGGGCCAGTTTAACCTGAAGACAAGACTAAGGGGGGATCTCATCAATGGGTAGAAATGTCTGAAGGGAGGGCATGAAGAGGATGAGGCCAGACTCCTTTCAGTGGTGCCCAGGTAGAGGATAAGACACAACAGGCACAAACTGAAACACAGGAGGTTACATCTGAACATGAGGAACCACCACTTTATTGTGAAGGTGCCACAACGCTGGAACAGGTTGCCCAGAGAGGTTGTGGAGCCTCCACCTTTGGAGATAATCATACACACACACGATCCTGCAATGTGCTCTGTGAGACCCTGCTTGGGCAGGTGGGGTTGGACCAGATGATCTCCAGAGGTCCCTTCCAACCTCAACCACTTTGCAACTGTGATGAACAAAGCAGCACACTTTTTGGAATTTTTGAAGGAGTTCTGAAAACAATCATCTAAAACACTTTCATCCACTTTTTGATGAATAATGTAATATCAAAAATGTAGTATCTCAAAAGGAAAATACTGTCCAAAATACACAAATACAGCAGGACAGTGAAATAGCAAAAAGCCTTACACAAGCTGTTCTGAGAAGCCAGCACTCATTTTCTGAAGTGGCTGATGTTCCTTCTTTTCAAAACTGCTTGTTTATATTGAATATGTCCTCCGAATATCAGTTTCTGCAAAATATGCCATTATTTCTGGATATATGTGAATGTGTTTTCCATGTAGTGGATTTACAGCCATGGAAGAAAAATGACACAAACAAACCAGAAAACACTTCCACAGGAGTTCAGACTGACCTATCAAGTCAGTTATAGCTGCAGAAGCTTCCAGTAAGTAAACACAATGTGATGCTGAACATACATGGAAATGAAAGCATACCAGTCTCTAGAGACTAGAACATGTTTTTGTTATATTTGTTATTAGCCATGTAATAAGTTAAACTTTTTTGCAGCAAAAATGTACAGCTGGGAAGTTGATGCGTATTTACAAGAGGTTACTACCCTCACCGAGGTAATAAAATAGATTAACAAAAAACAACCAAGAGCCTCCACTACTACTGTAGTTGAGCATACCAAGTTCTTGGCCTTAAATGGCACTACAGTCAGTTTTTGTAATGCTAGCTGCTTTTTCCAAGGCTTTAAAACCAGAAATAGAGTTTTCTGCTACAAAACCTCATGAAAAGACTTCAGAACATAATGTATCCAGTACACTTTGAGTCACAGGCCTGTTTACAAGCATCACCACACCAAGAACAACCACTACTGCTACTTGAGATACAAGCATCTGAAAGAGATAGGAAGACAGAAAGGTTACAGGAAAGGTTATATTGGGACAGGAGAGAGGGAGAAGAGAAGCAAGGTAGAACAGAGTGAGCGATTCATACACTTGAAACGGGCCTGAAATTTAAATACCAAATAAAAGAATTAGGTGGGAGCTTTGTTTCTGAACAAATTAAAAAATTGGGGAAAAAAAGGAAGTAAAAGCACTTAAGATACCACAACAGACAACAGGCTGCGTTAAAAAGATTTGCTGAAAAATATCTAAACATCCAGAGGCAAAGATAATGAAGGAGATACTAAGGAGGTAAGACAGAGAGCAGAAGAAAGAGGGTAACAAAACAAAGAAATCATGGCATTTACGAGAACATAATTGTTGACAAAATATTTTTCTAAACTGACTTATCTGAAGGTAATTACTGAGATTTCAACAATAAATTGTATTTTCCTTCTGTGGCAACTCTGTTAAGAAGCTTCAATGATCTTCCATGAGCTTGTTTGGCCTAACAGATAAATCAAGTAGTAACATCTGTGTACATGTTAGTCTGGGGATCTGTACTTTAAAATCAGTGGGGACTACAATGACTCAGGTCACAGCACAGCTTTTCGTTTATGTGTTTAATCACAGCCCATGAAAGGCAGAAAACAGTCAATATGGTAGCACCCCCATCTCTTGTGGCATTCTGACTCAGAAGCCTTATGTTAGAAGCTTCTCAAAATGTAACTGGAAGTTAAGTAGCTCGATTGTCACAAGTGCCAAATCCGCAGCAGTTTTCACCCAAAGCCTGCCAGATTTGAGAAGCAGGCACTACTCTGCTATAGATTTGTTGTGGAAGTTAAACAGTAATTCTAATTCTCACTCCTCCACAGTAATTAATCACCATGCCTCCACACCGAGCCCTGTATACGGGAATTAACATATTTTTAGGGACATGTATGGCAAATAACTATCATCCATGCATTCATCTTTCATCTGAAAGTATTTCAGATTTCCAACTCCCTACAGTGAAAATACCTTTCCAAACAATATTTGAAAAGCCTACTGCTTTTAAAATGGGGGCTATGCTGGCAGTACCATCCTCATTTTCTAATTCACTCACGTTAATTAAAAAGCAACCAACCAAACAAAAAAAGTGAAGTGACAGCAACTCCCCCACTACTCTCTTCCTGCTGGAGTCAGCTCAAAAGCAGCATTCCTCTTCCTCCAGTCAATAGGACTTAAGGAAACTATGGTTCTGGGCTACTCCTCTAGTTCTTCAAACTCTTGCACCAACCAGTCAATGTGTTCTGGATGTGAAAATGCAGCTCAGTATCGGAACATAATTCATACCCAAGGTTAGTTGCCCCAATTTGACTGACAGTGTCACTGTTGACAGAACAGCATTCAGTCAAGCATAATCCAGCCAGAGAGACACAGACCTGTTTTGCATCAGGAATAAGAGAATTATTTGCCTGCTTACACTTCCTCCCCAGTTTACTCAGTAACTGAAAACATTCTGATAGTATCAATAACTGGAAAACAAGACAGATGAGGAGGGTTAAATAATGGTGTACATTTTAATACAGAGAAGGAAAGAGGCAGACATGACTATTCTTTGAATTCTCTGTCAAAAGAAGAAACTGAATCCTTGAAAAACACTGCAGCTAGCTCATGCTTGAGAAGGCATGGACAGCAAGAAATTGCTTTGCTCATTATATTAAAAATAGATATTGCAAAATGGTGTCTTCTGAGAAATCTAATATTTGAATGAAGACTGTTCCAATAAGCATGTGCCGGATCAGTCTCTCCTGGACACTGGGTAGCATCCAAACTGCTCAACCAAAATGCAACAGCCCTGGGCATAAATAAACATGCAGACTTGTTATCTGTGAAAACACAGAAAGACATCTGTGAAACAATCATATCTAAAGCTAGGTCGGTGAGACTTCCAAGACAGCATTTTGAATCTAGGTGCCAAAATTCTAAATAAATGATTACTGGAACACATGTCCTTCAAGGGACAGAGCTTAAAGTGCTTTCCCAATTAAGGGAATACGTAGTAGCTGTATATAATGTTAAGAACAAGGGTAGAAAATCAGCCATTCTGCGTCCTTCAATATGCTGTAGCAACTGTTGTTCCAAAAGAAGACGTCAGAGTGATACAGCTGGCAGAGCATTTTCTGTGGGCAAGGATGAATCTGAGGTTAAATTAGGCCATTAGCAAACATCTGTTCATTATTTCCCCTTTCTCTTGGTACTAGACCATTAATATAGGAAAGATTTATCCATTTCCTTCTTTTCAAGAAAAAAGACAGCGAAAATATCTCTAAATGGCCATGGTCAGAAGTTACACCTGTAACTCAAGAACAAGATTTAGAAAAGGCATGGGAAGCAGATCTTCACTAAGATCACTTTTGCACCCAGCCTGCTCAAGGACCAGGTTCTTGGACTTCATGAGCTCTTCTGTGCCTGTGACCTACCAACTTACTACATTCTACATTCCTCAAGTGATTTCATGCTCTGGTGTACAGTCCCTTAAATACGTGGTGTCTAGCAATCTAATTTGACTATATAACACATGCACATTGTCTGGTAGCTTTTCCAAATGGATAGGCATTACACACGGGAGGATAACTAGAAAGCTGATGCACAGAAGACAGATAGAAAGCACTAAATCTCTGACAAAGACTATTAAAACTCCCCGCGGCCTCTCTGGAGAAATGGGATGCCAGTGCTGAAGTAGTCTCAGAACATTCTTCTTCAGCATGCTAACTGCAGATGGCACCTTGTGCTGAGCATTACACAGTGCGTGGGCTCGGGGCGTAAAAACCAGAGATATGATTGCAAAGTACGCTGCACAAATGAAGGCAGGAAGCACACAGAGCCTTTTCAGGACACCATATTTCACACTGTATATAAGCTTATCCAGTTTAAGATAAACATTACCGCATATGACTGCAGTTTCAGAAAAAAAAAAAAAGAAATAGAAATCATAGAGAACAGAACTTCTCCATCTGTTAGAGAGATGCTTTAAATATCATTTATAAAAGTACATTCTATAGCTAGTTATAAGTCTAAATATAAAACCTTGAAACTGAAAGATCTCTCAGGGCATGCAGACAACATTTCAAGCTACAGTAACTGAACATCATGCAGGTTTACTTCCAGTTTCTAGCAGCATGTCTTTGGGGGCCTCAGGCTTTCCTTCCCTTTACCTCTCCATTAGACTACAAGAGGGCTTGCGCACAAAGCAGGACAAACCTGTACTCAATTTAACTATATTAACTATTTTCTTGGCACACTCTCCTATACAACTTTTTTGCCTAATATTCTTTTCATATGAATTGCAGGTGTAATGCAAATTGTCTTCCGCAATAGCAAATTTCTTACTGATCAACTTTGTTTCCTAGCCTTCTTGTTTTATGGTTTCCACTGGCAAAAATCCTTAGTGAGTTCATTCCTCGTGTTGCACTTTATTGTGGAAAAGCAACAGCAAAAGTTACACTGTGGACTTCAGCATTAATATTGTTCTGAATCAGCAGAGCTCCACTGTGAAATGTGAACAAAGTGTTTCAGCGCTTAAAAAAACAAACCCATTTTTACCCCTGCTCCCCCATTTCAGAAGCTGTATGAGATAGTTACAGATTCCAGCTGCACCCCAGTGATTTGACCCAAGTTTAAAAATGACTGGGGAGGAGGACAGAAGTTACTTAAGCTAAACTGAAAAACAGTAGCCCTTCAGCAACATCTTATGTGCCTTTTTTTCCTCCTCTGCCTTTAAAGTGAACAGCACGTCAATTTTAATTACTTGAGTGAACTAAAACTTCTCTGTTGCCATTGCTCCAACTTCATTAATCAATTCTTAAGTTAAGAGTCACACAGAAGTAACAAAAATACGATGGATGAATTCTAAACAATTCCGCACTTACTTTCAGGAAATGAAAACTCATGAAAACTTTAAACAGAAAAGACAGACTACAAACCAAAATTGAAAACCATGTACAACAAAACCAAGGTAATAAAAAAGACTCATTTCAGACTTTGAAGGTACGCAAGGTTTTTTGTGGTATCCAGATGAACACTACCACGAACAGCCTGCCACGAACAGTTCTAGGTTAGTTTCAGAAGCTCAGAAGCTTTTTGTGCTAGAAGTGAATTGAATAAGAATTTTCTTAAAAATAAAAAAATAAAATGTTGTTTGCTAGTATAAGAATATTTACTTAAAATTCACTACTGTTTTTACATTACCTCCAGATAGGACAGAAAGATTTTTCCCACCTTCTCCCCTAGACCAGTACTCCAGACCTTTAGTGAAATAATTGGTAAGTAGCAATACCAGAATGGAAAAGGAAAATACTTCTTTTTTTCCAGATTGTTCTGAATTTACTCCAGGCAATTCGAAAGTATTTGTTTCAGAATATCATAAGGCTAGACTAGGTAAACACTGACTGTGATGACAAGCCACAAGCCTTAATGCTTTCTCTTTCTTATGACTGGAAATCCATCCACCCACTATATGATCACAATCACATGATGTGAAAGACTGCCTATGTGAAGATGCAAGTCCAGACACACAACTGCAGGGGCAAAGGGGGGGGGTTAAAGGGTTCTCAGCAGAGAAATTGCTGGGAATGGCTTTGGTGCAGCACTGTCCTGCACCACTGTCTTGTGAACTGTCAGTCTGAACCACAAAATAATTGAAGAAATATATTAGAACCTCAGTCTTTTTACTTATTTATTTATTTAGGCTGTAATGGGACATCCTACAAGATGTTTACGGAGATTTTGCACTCACCACTCTCAATAGCTGTCGGTGAGGCAGGCCAGGAAGGCTGTGCTTCCTGACCTGTGACTGAAGCTTCCTGCAGACACTCCTGGAGCATGTACAGAAAGGGCAGCCAACAGGTTGGGAACACCCACTGCACTTCACTTGTTTCTGGCACCGGAGCACAACACAAACATTTCTGCACTCTGCAGTGCTCTTTGCTCCTGTTTCCTGGGGGCATCACCACTGACTCCAGTGCTCCCAAGTCCTCTCCCTTCCCCACTGGAGTCTCCCTTCCACAGTTCTCATCCACACATAAGCCTTCCTGCTGATAGTACAGCCCCTACTCTCCTTAAAATATTCCACTCCTTTTCCTTGGTCTTCCTCTTCAAACACACATCACCAAGATCTTTTACCTGCCCTTATTATCCCTACACCTGCCACCCAACTGCCCGCCTTCTCCCCCTTCCATCCATCTCCAATGCCCCCGCGGCAGGATGGCACCCACACTTCCAGTTTCACAAGCTGGTAATAAAACTACCTCACCACGGACTTTTCCAGGATAAATTCATGTGCAGACTCCTTCTTCCCCAAGCTCTCTGGCAGAAAGCTTTTGCAAGTAATAGTGAAGTCACAGCTGAAAAAAGCAACTGTGCTCATAGAAAGGAAGTGCTCAATGCAAAGGATAAGCCCAAACATGCCTGGTATTGCCACTCTTACTCAAAATACTTCAAAGTTGTCAAACGAACTTGGGAGAAGGCAGATAGAAAGAAGGAGAGGAAAAAAAAAGCCTTTTAGCATTTAACAGCCATTATTTAAATGAAATTCAGCATACTTTGACTATTTTTAGGGTAAATCATCAAGTTTGCTACTTGAATTACATACTTTATGAATGGTGCTCAGAAGCACAAAGAGCAAGCTAAAATGGAAAGACATCTATTACTTAGTACCTGAAAAATTAAGTAGTATTTTGCATGTTTTGCTTTCAGAACAGAATTCTGTAACGTGTTCCACAAGTGATAGCTCTTTTGGATGAAGCAGCATATGTACCAGCTTTTGTGCTTATTTCCTAACTTAGTGTTACGCAACAGAATCTTCCTCCAAAACTCATAGGATTTTTAGGCAACGGAATATGAATCATGAAAGGAGAACACTAATTCACAAGCTTCCAAAATTAAAGTTGTTGTGCAGAATTAAAGAGAAATAATCAGTAATTTCAGGATTTAACTGTTCCACCAGCACTCGTGGAATCCACTGAAATTCAGCCTACATAAATATGGAGGAATTGTACTAACTACTTCAGCTGAAGAGGAATAGATACATTCCAGAATTTCAGTGATGGTAAACTCAACTCATTAAAAACAGTGACCATTAATCTGTACTATCTAACCACACACCAAATCAGGTATACTTGATGAGAATTAAGAAGTATAGTCAAGCTGAATGGGTCTTTCAAAACTCAGCAAACAGTGACGAAGAGTAACATCCGATGATAAGTTGCAAGTTAAATTATTATGGCCATGAAATATATCATAGATATAACTGTGTTGGTGTTACATTATCTTAGAGAAGATAGAGAAGAGTTAGGTATTGCAAACTCTTTTTATTTTTATATTTATTTTATTTTTATATTTAAAAATCTTGGTTAGAACAAAGGGATAGGAACATGAAATGAACATAAAATAAGCAGAAAATGCATACAGTATGTTCTTTGTAACGAAAATTATGGAAAAAAAAATGTAGGTAAAACATATGTGGCTGCACATACCAGAAATACCAGAGTCTACTGGGGCAACAAGACAATTTAGTGCTGTCAAAAATAATACGTAAAATTAATTGAAGGTCACAAAGCACCTGGACCTCCTGTCAAAGCTGATCTGAATTAGATATGAATATTAATCAACATTTTTATTATAAACACAAAGGAAATTTGCATACCATAATTCTGCTGGACTTCTCATCAGGGTTTTATCACCAGGGAGGCACTTGAAATGCTTTTCAGAATTCATGAGAAGCACCATGAAACCAGACCCAATCTACTTAAGGTTAAAAACCCTATCATGCTTTGATGGTTTTGTTATCACAATGAATATTCATAGGTTTATCATCTGTGTTTAGCGCAACATTTAAAGTGAAATGTAAACTGGCAGTATTGCCTACCTGTGTTTCACAACTTCAGTTATTCTAGTCCTTTCTGTAAGCAGCAAGTAATTCACTGAAGATATCCCCAATTCTAGAGAGCAGGGAAGGGGAAAAAAAACAGTGTAAGTATATGTTAGAGCTGCCAATACAAATTATTTATAACAAATAGTAATGTGATTTCATGTTAGAACAAAGAAAACAACTACCAACAGTCAGCCCAGAGTCAGGAATTTCTTCACCTTTTTTCCTTTGCAAGGAGACACAGGTATCATAACTTACAGAAGGCTGAAAGCTACTGAGTCCACCTTATTTACTGCAGCTTTGGAAGAAGCGTTTTCTGACTTTTTTGCTCTTGGTGCTCTTTATTTTTATACATATTTCCTTACGAATTGAGGAACTACACACTTTATTTTTAAAACACACACATATATATATATGGTTATACTATATATATTGTGTATATATACACACACGTACATACATGTGGTACATTTTTACAGACATATGCAGTAGTAGTTTAGGAAGTAACCAAGGAGCGTAGGTACAAAGACAGTATCTGCTTAATTTTGACTGCTTTCTTTGCTAGGGTAAAACCTTAATATTATCAGGGGCCAGGGGAAAGGCCGTAAAACCAGATACATATTCCAACTAAGTGTGTGTGCAAGATTAGCTACATAAACCCTCTCACTGATCGCTCCAGATCACTGTCAATAGCAGGTAGTTAAGGAAATAAGTGGTTTGTACTAAGTATCTAACAAAAACAGACAACTTTGCAGTTACACCTCATGATGTCTGTGAGGTTCAGCAAACGTGTTTGTTATTAAATATGTTTAGATGTCCAAGACATCTACTAACAAGTTCAGAAGTTCTTGGCAAAAAGATGGATTACAAGGGCTGCAATCAGTAACAGAGAGAAAACACAAAAAGAGCTGTCTCTGACCACCAAGACCCACTGCTCTAGAATCTGCTATTGAACTATTAGGGCCAATGGATTATTTCCTGGTTCTAAACCTGTATTAGAAACAGCAACAACAAACTAAAATCCAAAACCAAAGCAGCAACAACAAAACCAAAAAAAAACAGCACTGCATTCAGAGATTATTCACGTGGATTCATAAACTGTCCTGTCTGCAGTTGTGTATCAAAACTGGGCTTCAAAACAGACAGAACCAATAACGAAAGTAGAAGAAAACTCCAAACCATCCATTTCAAATGTTCACACAAAATATGGCAGAAGTCACAGTAAACAAAACTTTATGCACCTCCTATATTAAATGGGGATTGTGGATTTTTTTTTTTTTTAATTTTTATTTTAAATATCTTCCACACCTGAGCTTGCTGGTGCTACATCTTCCACACTAAATGACAAGACATTTGCTAGCTGATTTTCAGTGGCGGCTTGTTTGTCATATTTAATCCTTTACTGCTCACAAACTAAGGAACTGAGGCTTCTGTTTCCTCTCAGGCTCAATGAATGTCAGATTCAAAAAGTAAAATTACATTTATTTATTTATTTACTTACTCGATAGTTTTCAGAAAGAGACAGGGAAAATTTACGGATTAGAAACAAAGAGCTCAGGCAAATGAACACAGGTAAAACAGATTACATAAAGAGAGACAAACAGCCAGTCAGGAGAAGAATGCAGGGGAGGAAGGCAGGGAAGAGGGGAAACTTGTCTGGACAGTGCTACATGTCACAGACAGAAAGCTTTGATCACCTTTCTTGTCAGGATAGGAATCTGGGTGATCAAGAACAAAAAATCACAGCAGTGGATTACTAAAAGGATTAGTATTAGGAATTAGCTATACCTGCCTTAGTGAAAAAGCAATGCTGGACTATTAGATAGCCACAGAGAACTGTGTGGAAAGAATGAGATTTGTCTCCTTTCTTCAGCTAATGAATCAAAGAACAATTTTGGTATTACACATTGTGCATGTTCAGTTACTTCATTAGAACAAATAGGAGACAAAAATAAACTTTAACTGATGGAACAGTAAATTTGACCAAGTGTATAAAGGGCACAGAGCAGACGTATTGAGGAGCTAGAGAACAACATGCCCTTAAGTTCAGACATCTAGTGAGAGCAAAGCATGTGGTTCTCCACGTAGCAGCAGATACCCAGAGAAGACGCTTCATTATCATGATACTTAAGCAGTTTCCTTGACTTTGAAACATTAAAAACTTAAGCAGTTGGTAATATACGTGCTTTCACTGAACAGTTCACATGAACCCTGGAAAAAAAAAAAATAATAAAATTGATCAAAACTTGCCTCCATATAAACTATATTCAGAGTATCTGCATGTGGAGTTTGGTGGATTTTTTTTTTTTCCACGCCCTTGGAAAATAATGGCATCAGGATAGTCTGTTGCTCAGACAGAAAAAAGAAAAAACAGCTGAACAATCAGCCTGTAACACATGACATTGTACTGGTTGCCCAACAATTTTAACAAAGAAGCAAATAAAATCCTGAAAGCTAATAAGGCTAACATGCATTCTTAAAATCTTGTAGCTAACTTTCAATGACAATTAGTTGTACCTTGTACTTGAAGTATGTGTGGCCAATAGTTGAGATAAAGGCAGGAGAACCAGCTAATTCAACCTCAGATGAACATAGACCTCCTCCCTCAAACAGAATGCAACTGAACCTGAAACATGAGAAAGATTCATATCGTAAGTTTTCATATCATGTAAGTTTTACTGAGAGAAAACTGAGATAACAGTGCGTCAGCAACATGATGCTATATGAGATTGTTAGTACAGAGCACACATTAATTGGCCATTAACAGCACACGTAACATCCTAAAAACACGTAGACTGAGTTTCTATATAGCCTATGTTTATAACTAACAATTTTAAATGTAAGAATATCTATATTTGCAAATTCTAAGCCAAGTCTTTCTTGACTCCTCTTTAAAAAAGAATAGACTAGGTAGAAAAATAGATGAATTTCACTTTCCTAAACTGTAACATTCAAAGCCCACAACCACGCTGTAAGAGCAGCATCAACAAACAATGAAAGCTCCTCATAGAACAACTTTTAAAGTCAGTTACAAATAAAATCTGGACCACTAGTTTAAAGCTGTGTCACAGCTATTTAGAGCCCTGGATGAATGAAGCCTGTAGACTAAACCCACATCCTAATGGACAATTTAATTCACAAAACCACTTCTATAAGTGGAAGACTTCTGGCTTGAAATGCTACTAAATTAACTGGCACAGATTACCTGCCAGCAGAGTGGAAAGAATGGTTGTTTGCAGGCACTGCCAAGGCATACTACTAATCAAGCTGTAACCACTGTCTTCGAAAAGTTTGGACAGCTTATTGCAGACTTACCTACATCACTCATTCATTAAGAATGCTGGTTATAAATAACAGTTGTCTAAGTGCTAGCATTTACATAAGAATTTGAAGCTTTCTGCTTGGCTAAAGCCTTGTTTCGGGAGCTAACAATTCAGTATGCTTCCTCTATTTCTAAATTACAGCTAAACTGCTGGCTTAGCCAGTTGCCAGAAATCACTAATATTGCAAGATTCACAAGATTTTAGAGAACCCAGATGTCGGACATCTATTTTGATGTGGTAGCTACAAGAGGATCATAAGCATTAACAGACTTAAGTAAGCTGTTATTACGACGTGTATCAAATTCAGAGAGAAAACGATCAGTGGAGCCATGTAACATTTTCAAGTTGTTTTCAAATTACAGAGAATAGGTTCAAATTTGATGAAGAACTTGCATGAAGACACTACATATATATGAAGTGCAAGTTTAAAAAATGCATTTGTATCTTAGGGAAAAATATTTTCTAAACTATTGAGGCAGTGGGTTTGCAATAGATGAGTAGTTAAATGCCCTGCAAAGGGCATTTCCCTTTCCATTTGAAGAAACAATCAGTTTCAGCACTTTCATCAGCGTATTGATAACAAAATGATAATCTAAACTTTATGTCGGTTTTTGTTATCTTCATTATGTTAACAGACTTTTGTTTATTTATTTATTTACAAGCTATTAAAAACTATTGGGAAAAATATAAGGGATTAATCTTGCATCTGAGATACTTCCATGTCTCTATACACATATATAGTATATATACACACAGGTTTTTAATCATCCTCCCGTTCTAGTCAATGGCAAACACTTATTTGGAAGTGTCATCATATCCTCAGTCACATGCACGCAGGAAGTGATAGAGAGCCAGAAGATCATATTTTATTTCGTTATGAAGCTTCTGTTCATCAATTCATTTAATGGAACCGTTAAGGAATGTGAATAGAATTAGTAAGTGCCAATGAGTTCAGAACTGTGAAGAGCTAGAAATAAAAGGCTGTAAGACTTATGGGACGTAAGATCAAATACAAGTGGAAGCACAAAGAATCAAGAAAGCAAGTTTTAGTTTCTCCTATTGCTACCAGAGACATTGCCTTTCAAAACTAAAATCTTTTAGAGGACAATTTGGAGCCAGAGTTAATATGTAAATAATTCTAAAGGAGGGAGGTATCTCTATTCACTGACCGCCTAGGAGAGGACTTGGAACTGTAGCCTACTTAAATTCTTCTCTGAATAGCTCTTCCCCCGTTTAAACCTTTTCAAAAGATCCTTCGAAGACACCAACATTAAGACATTTCAATATTTTATACTATTTATGCTTTGCCTCCAGAAACCTCCCCCCAAGGAGAGGAAGGGAAAAAGGCAAAAAAGCAAATAATCCTCTTGGAAACTACTTGGAGTCGGGCACTTAGAAGGCTGACCTTTAGGTCACGTTTATCTGTGCCAGCATCAAGTTTTCCTGTTTTGTATCTGGTCTAATGAAATTCTTTGGCTCATCAGTGACACAGGTGTGTTTACTTGGATGCTTAATGGACTACACTGCATGAACACACCATGGAAATGACTGAAAGATACATAGGAATACAGAAATGCAGCTATGTAAGGCTTGAAATCTTGTATTTCAGTCCAATTAGACATCCTGCACTTTTAGCATGGAGAACCTATGTTTGTATTTCAATGTCTGAGTGGCTAAGCCTTTCATAAAGAGAAGGAATAAGTAAACTGTGGGCTAATACTTCTTTCTCAAATTATTTTCACAACCACACAAACCTAAACCTCACAGAGATCTCTTTCACTAACAGTAAGGGCTTTCCTTTTTTGTGAGGAAATGGCTGGAAGAGGCTGACGCTGTCAGGGTTTTGGTGGGAGGAAGGTGCATTTACTGCCTGCTGCTGAGAAGCGTACCAGTGTGTTTTCATACCTGCCAACCTAGAATCTGAGAGCCTGATGTGAATAGCTTAACTGATTCATGAGACAAAGAGAGTGTAATTTAGTCAAATTTTTCCTTCAAAACGTACTACGTATAATACCTTGACTGCCTATTTTAAATCACACAGACGACAATCAACTGCAGTGCTAATACAAATCCTGTACGTAACCGGAGTAGAAGGGCTGAGGTAACCAACAGAATGCAAACAAAACCCAGCAGACTGGTGTTTCAAGTCCAATCCATCCCAAAGTGCTGTCTTTTAAAGACCTGGAGACAGAAATAATCCAGCCGCTGGAAACTGAACATCTCCCCCAGTGAGCAAAGAAAGGGCCTAACAAGTCACTAGCTATCCGAATAGCTCCACTACCCACACAAATGATTTCAGCCTTCACAAAACACAGCCTTCAGAGTCTGCAACTTGTTTTCATAAAGGCAAAGACTTTCAAAGCCTTCACTTCCCACACTTACCCTATTAACAGGAAGCCTGGCATGTCAGGAAAAAAACACCTCAGTGAAACCATTATAACTGTGACAGACTGCATACAGCAAACAAATATCGTTGTAAAAGCAAAATGCAGTGAGTGACCTGAATACACACGATGAATGGGCTCTACAGCTGACTGCATAACGTCAGGACAGCTTGGCTGCATTCGTGTCATGTCAGACTAATTATCCTGGGCACAGGCAGCTCTCATGAGCCTTACCCGTCTCATTTTAACTGATACAGAGAGAGCATTTCAACTCTGCACTCCGTGTCGGTGCTTTTGCACGATAATTCCTCTGTGCACGGGGAGAGAGAAAAACTCCATTCTCACAGGCCATCGGATACACAAGTCAACAGAGCTTGGGCTGCAGTTTGAACAGCGCCAGTGCTTCCTTGACTCTCAATATTTTCAAATATACATATATTTTTTAACTAATAAAGTTACTGGAAATTCACTGAAATACGGGGAAAGAAAATTATCCTCCATCCCAGTCTCTCAGTTTTCCATCTTACTCAGACTACAGTAGTAAATAACCGAGAAATGTCAGGTGAAACTTTTCCTATTCTCCAACAAAAAAATACACAAGAGTCAGTCTCCCTATAAATTCCCATTAATTTATATGTTAATCTGTAGTCAGCATTGACTGACTATATTATTAAGAAAATAGTCTACAAGGATCCTCATTGTTTTTAACCAAACCAGTTTCAGCGCTCCAGAGCAGATGCAGATCCTCTCAAGAATATTCCCTTTTGTAATTAAAACTAGCAGTGACTGCACTTCAAAATTGCTGCTGTGTCTAAGGCAACAACTGCAGGTACAAAAGCATCCAGACAGGCCTAGCTAAAAAGGAGAACTTAAGACACTATCAATGACTTAACAGAAATCACCAAGACACGAGCTACCTGTACTAAGAGTGCTTTGAATGTAGCTCTAGCTGTAAAATGCTGACTTTTAAGCCTCTCCCTAAGTTCTTGGAGAGGACGGAAAAGAAATTGTGAAGTTTCTTTGCCAAGTTTACATGATTCTGTCATTTTCTGAACAGAAAGAAGATTCAATCACTAGCCACATTATCCGATTGTTTCAGTATCACAAAGAAGTCTGATAAAATGCTGCAGCCAATGTTACTCACAGTCTAATTTTTAATTAAGCAAAGAACATGTATACATCAAAGAACAAGCAATGCTTGCAGCACTGAGCATATACAATATTAAACGCAGGCTCTGCCTTTACACCCCCCATACTCCCCTCCACACACACACATTACCATGGTGATTTGTAAAATTTTCTGTCTGGGATTTCTGAGTAGTGAACTGTTTGAAATGGTCTCATCAGCTTTGAATAGACGCAAATACAAATTAAGTTACATTTAGAAAAACAATAAGCCACAGTTTGATAAAGCTCTCTTTAGAGCGGAACACTAACAAAGATATCTTAATATGACCTCAACCAGTAGATATTAAACCAACAAAGCCTTCACATTATGCTTTCAGTCCCTGAAAGAAAGGGAACTGAGTTTAAGGATTAGAAAAAAAAAAAAAAGAAAGAAAGAAAGAAATAGCAGACCCACAGCATAAAAAAGCATAATTTGGAATCACCCATTATCTGTTTTAGCATTTGAATAGTCATCTGCACAAGTGTTGCTTTCAGTGCAATGAGTTTTATTTTCATAGAGTTGTGTTTTCTTTAAAGGAATTATTAATTTATATAGTATTTCACTAAAATGCACATTTACTTTTACAATAGCATGTTTTGAGTTTCCCAGAAATTGGATTGCTTTACCCAGTCTACTTTTAACTTTTATCAGAAGTTAAAAAAAAAAATCACCTTAAGAAACAAGCCTCATCTCACTATCGATACACACACGTATCCTGAAAACACAGAATGCACAGGACTGGAAGGAAAGACAACTGCTGGTTCGTTGTGCCCCAACCAAAAAGTAGGTTCAACAAACAAATCCACCGCAACTTTCAGTACCTAGATTCTCCTGCATGTGCTATGACAGTGCCTCATGCTTTGGTTTGTAAAGCACATTGGAATACAAGTAAAGCAATTATGAGCCTCATGAAGAGATTCAAGGGACAAGACTGTAACTCTGACTCCCAGGTAATGACAAATACTACGCTTGCAAATGTGTTCTTGTAACACTGTAGTGGACTTTCTTCAAGCACAGTTGTAATGGATTTAGTATCTCAATGAGATTTTCACCACCAAGTTCATGATAGCCAGGGCTTTACTTGAAACACTCAAAACTGAAAGGAGTCTCTCACCACTCCTATTGACTGCCCTGGAAAGAGCTGCAGTAAGTGGAAGAAACGCTTAATAACCATGCACGGGTGAAGAAGAGGCTCCAGAGCAAGGATTTACACGCTTTTCTTTAGAGCCCACATAACAAGCTTGGCAGTGGTGCAACCAGGGGGATGGTCCACGAGGGAAAAAACAGCGTGTTAGAGTCGATTATGTGTTTCACAATAGAGCCTACACTGACATACAGCCCCTTTGAATTTGCCTCAATACAGCCTTAAGTCCCACTAGCATTCTTCGAGGGCATCATAAAGCTTCACTTACCCATTACAAGACAGCTTAGCAGTAAACAGGTTACAGCAGAGTCAAATAACAGAGCTGAACACACCTAGATTTATCCTTCAAAGTCGCTATTTCAACACTGAAATAAAAAGACTTGACTATGCAGCAAGCCCTGGCTCTACCAGCCACACCAATACCAGTGGCATACTCCCTGTGAAAACCGAGTGAAAGCAGAACACTTAAATATTTGTCTAAGATGATTTTTTTGATAGGACAACATCAGAGGAAAAAACAGAAAAGAAAAAGAAAAAAAGAGAATGTAGCAGAGTTACTGATTTAGGTAGTCTTTCATTAGCTCCCTAAATGATTTCCTCCCACCTACAACGAGTAGTGCCAATAACACTTTTTCACAAATTGGCAGTATCTGCCTTTTACAAAATGGGAAAGAAAAAAAAAAAAAGTTTTTTAAAATGCACCCTGTACGTGAGGACAATAAAAAGAAAAAACAACTAACAAGCAATACACACATGAAATACCAAAACTAAACCAACTATTTGAAGACCACTCCACCAGCCCCATCCCATAAAAAATAGAGGTTACTTAAAACGGTTTATCTGCTTTTTTCTAAGTAGACTGACTTGGATACATCACCACCAAATGAAAATCTGCTAAGCTCCTGTTTCTGAACTACTACACATACTCTGGACTACAGAAAAGTATTTCTCTCAGATCTCAAAAACTGTTTATACAGTTCAGGTAAACAAGACCGCTCTTAACTTCAAACTATTTTATTTTTTACATTAATTTTTATTTTGATTATCTTAAGGAAGAACAAACCTTACAAAACACATCATATTCAAAAAGGACTTCAGTATGGAAGATCAGGGCAAGACACCATTCGCTTGAAGGGTTAAGAGGGGAAACAGGTAATTGAGCTCAAGTGAAAATTTGTTCTCAGGAAGCTTTAAAGGAGTAGGTGGAGTTCCTTTAGCAGTTGGGGTTTGATGAGAATAGCTGCATCACGTGGGGCCAATTAAAAGACATGTTATCAGTCAGCACAAGAATTACTGAACATGAGCCACAAGATAAAGTAGCCAATAAAAGTAACAAAGAGCTTTCTGCATGTAGTAATAATTCAATGTTTAGTAGTATTACCAATTTCATGAGAAATTGGGTTGTAATTTATGAATGTCCTGTTTAAGTCTTGTACAGAAACAGTCTCCAAAGTCTGTTGCTGACTACAAGAAAGAAGACAGGTATCATTTTACAAAAGGTGAGGGAAAAAAATATATACATATATATCCATACAAAAATAAGGCTATGATTTAGACAGAAAATGTACTAAGTATAATATAGAAATTTCCAAATTCATTCAAAAAGACACATTTTTCTTATGGGGACAACTGAAATCTTGACTGGAAATGCTTTGGTGATAATGTACTTTCTATCCTGTGGAAAGAAAGTTTTCTTGAGAAAACGCATCTGAACTGCATGCGGTAACTGATAAAGTTCAAGGCATGTACAGTCAAAAAAAAGAACTGTCCAGTAATTTGTAACAAAGCATGAGACACCAAAATACTCAACAAACAATGATGCAGTCTGTAACCAGTTACTTGGTTCATGCATTGTTTTGCCATTATATTGTGATTTATATACCCATGAAACAAACAGCTCTCTGTTTTAGCTTAACTGGTTAGAGATAGTTACAGTATTTTATTCCTGCTTGCCTAAAGCACAACCATAAATACAGTACTCTGTTGTGATGTGAAAAGCTATTGGATCAGACCTGTCATCACTGTGTGTGATCTCCTCCTGGCATTGGGAACCCTCATCTGTTTATATGAAAATTTCTCCTCTATTATCCTGAAAACGAATCACTTTTTCTCTCCTCTAGTACATCCTCTCCTCCCAGGAAGAGGCAATGTAGACAATGTTTTATATAGTGCAAACCAGTCTTACAATAGCCCGTGGTGGAGCTGTAACAATTATATATGGTGGGGAGAGGATGCAAATTCTGTCCAGCAAAGAAACTGGCAGTTTTCTAGTAGCCACAGTGTTAAATCACAGCCTCAGGTAACTGCAATAGGTTAGACCTTTGGCAGTACTAGATAGTGGCCTATACTATGATCCATACCTTTACCACCAAACAAGCAAGCGATTCATTGAACACAACCCAGGGATATCCATTTAAGCTCTGTGTTGAAAACCATAATTTTCAAGCAAGACGAAGAGCAGTTCCTCGTTTTCCAGGGAGCACAGTTGTCAGCAGCTTGCTTTCCTCCATGTATCACCGCAGTGTGCTGCTGAATGTGCACAGAGGATGTATCTGTTCTCCCTTCTGCATTTCATGACGAATACTACTGAACTGATCGGACAGAAAGTTAAATAAATCAGAGCAGGAAGTTAACATCATATATTCATCCTCCCAGGAAGCTTGCAAGATCTGCTGATGATAACACTGACACCTTATGCCTTCCTCCTTACACCTTCCACTCTAAACCCGTCTGTTAATAAAATACTGACAAGGAAGGTGGAAGACCGCTCACATAACCGTGCTTTTGTTACAGGCAAGAAAACTTCTGTTCCGATTGGATTGGAGAAGGTATTGAGAGAAACTTCTGTTCCTTTCGGGACAATGGCAATCACTGGACTAAGAAGCTGATGTGCTGGATTAAATTACACCTGCACACAACACAGAGAGGTAGAAAGAGTCTGGAGGGGTCCTGAAGCACTGCTACCTAGCTATGCAGCAGGCGCTGAGAGCAGGCCCTTGTACAGGGCACTTTCCCGAACCACCCGCCCAACTTTTTTGCATTCTTTTTGTTGAAAACAGTCAGCGCTCTCATTGCTAATCTCCTCTTCATCCTGCCCATTAAGTGCAGCCCCTACTTCAACACAGTCAGTGCAGCTGTTTGATTATTCTCTCACCCACTTGCACTTGTTTCAGGTAGCTTGTGTGAATTCAGTATTCCTTGACATCATCAGTAGCCATGCAATAGAACAAGAGATACTAATCATGTAAGCCCGACTTGCTTCAAAACACCCTGAAATCTTGAAGTGACTCAAAAGCCTCTTGAGATTTACTGATTTTTTTCTTTCCCAAACAAAAAGGAATCCAACCCATCCAGCATGCTTTACAGAAACATTCTTCCTTTCACCCCCATTCCAACCCCCAATTCAGCTACAGAAAGGAACACTATGTCCCTGCTTTTCAAACATATCTCAATCTAGGCTATTTGTAAGTTTGTTCTTGAAAAAGAAACATCATTTAGCTGTGCAGTCATCATCATGTACACTTACTTTAGATGTATGATAGAAGCTAACAGGAAAAAAAGCAAGAGAACTCTAATACTTAAAAAAATAATAAATTAATGTTAGCCCTGCTTTAAGAATTGATAAAATCGGATTAGACAACAGGCATGTATGTCCTAACTTTATATATGGAGTAAACAGCATCAAATTCTCTACAATCCTTCAACATATTCAAGAAATCATTTATTTGTACTTGGGGTATGAAAACGGTGACTAGCATTTTCACAACATCCAGTTCTTTTAAAACTCTGTTATTTGCTAACAGGCAAATATTAATAGTAGGAGACATGGGACTAATACTAAACATGCAGGGCAGTTAGTAGCAAATGTGCTTCCATGAAGTGACAACAAGCAAGGTTGTAAGAAGGGCCACATTATTCATCTCCCCTTTCCTCATATCTGAGTTTACAGAGAAGCATACAGTGAGAAAAGATATCCAGAGCTAGGGAGGTCACCAGAGATAACTGGGTCATTCAGGTGCATGTTTATGTGACGTGACAGTCCCTACTACCAGGCAGAACCATATCTACTAAAAACACACGCTGCAGCAGTGTATTTCAGGAGACTCTGCTACTGGATGCCTAGATTGGGGCTGTCAAGTGTAACTGAGAGTTGCAACTAAGTGGCTGAAAACTGAACAGTCATGGGAGGACTCAAAAATAAGTGAAGTTAGGCCTATTTGAATTCTACTCAAGTGCTCAGCGGTACTGACCAGAATCCAGTGATGCCTGCACACAAACCAGAACAAACAGGAGTCATTACAGTACTTGCAAAACAGACTGGCAAGAGATTTTCTTAGCAATGTATTTTGCTAGGCTTGTATGCATTTTGCCACATGACAACAAGCTCAGTTCACAAAAACAAAAAACAAAAACGGAACAAAAACCAAACAGAAAGACCTGAAAGAAAAGTGCTTTCAGGAAGTACTTCAGAATTTTTTACATTATTGAGTAACTTAATTCAGCATTATGCTTCGTGCCTAAAGGTTGGTCTATGAATCATATTAAACAAAGCAAGTTTCTCAACACTACCATAAGTTTGAAAAAAAATCCTGAAATCCAGGAAATTGCCACCTCAATCATAAACCACATAATGAAATGTTCTACTGGTAATTCATATGTCAGTAGCGTGAAGAAAGTCATTTGTGTTTGTATAATAGAGTATTTGTATAATTGTAACACTAGCAAGAAATCCTACTGGAGAGAGAAAGAAGAAACCCCTTCACACCCCACCTTTGAGGGTCAAAAGGTCTGGCACAAACATCTAAAGGGTTTGTGCAAGCTCTGAAAGGTTTGCTCAAGTTACCAGGTGCTGGACTAACTCCTCCCCTGTGGACAATGAATTATAGCAACAACTGCTGATTAATGTCATTTCACCACCACAAGCCATTACTCCTTCTAGAAATGTAGAACAGTGTTGATTATGCTTCTTGTTGGGGGAAAAACGTGAAGTGTGAACATCTAATACATCTTGCTTACTGCAATGCTTCCGTGGGACACGGTTCGATTTCTTGACACTACCCTAGGACTAATGTTTCGATCATTGCAATGAGTGCTCTGATACCTAGGAAAAAAAGTCACAGTAAAAATAAATACATAAATAATCAGAAAGTCACTTTGAAGACAAACCAAATCTCTTTTCTACCCTTCCTGTTTCTAGAGCAACTATATGTATTTTTCATACATTAGAAGCCATGACAGGATGTGCAAAACATTTTTAACTGCCTTTTCTCTTGTCACTGTGTGGCTTGACACCATGTCCGCAAGCATTCCCCCAAATGGCCATACTGCAAGCCGCCACAAAGATGCTGACGTGCTTATCAGGTCAGAATTACCAACAAGCTTCAAAGTAATTTGTTTTGTGTGGTTATATGGCAGTGTAAGTAAATTGTCTATATGCTGTTAGTGAAACACGTTTTATATCAAAGATCATGCGTGGTACAGCTGCAACATTTCTGGAAAATTACACCTGCCAACAGGTTCAGTGCTCTTCACCTTCTGTTCCAATGGATTACAAATATGTTATAGACTGTATATTACATATATATATATAATATGTCATAGACTGTATATTACAGTTTTTTGATTCCCAGTCTATACATCTTTGGTCTAAATACACAGGAACTTCACCAGGAAGTTTATTGAATGCAGAATAATTGATCTCCTGCAGAAGGGAGAACACCCTTTCCTCAGAGTGGAAATCAGATAGGAAATATTAGCAAGATTTTAGGTATTTTAGGTAATTTTAGGTATTCAGACAACAGTATCCAGATTCTAGTCTCTCACCTAAACTGATGGGCAAAATCAAATCAAAGAGAGGAATGAAGTATGTAATGGCACAAGGATTTGTGTGCATGCTGGAATTTATAGGCAGAGCAAGATTTCACTGCTGCTGTGAGCTGCTACTTCGATCACTAACGCTGGGAACAATTTGCCGAAACCCCAGCCTGCAGCACGTTATCTACAGCAAACCCCTTCCAACCTTCAAAAAAGAAATAAAAAATCATTACGAGAGCAATCCAGCTGTTTCACTACGCCTGCCCAAGCCGTACCCACGAGCACCGTGCCTGCCCCAGCCCCAGCCCCAGCCCCAGCCCCAGCCCCAGCCCGCTCCGTGCCGCTGCTGTCCTTGAGGACGAGGTCAGGCCGGTGGCCGCGCAGCCCCCGCCAGGTGCGCGGCGCTGCAAACCTCAACTTTCCGCGGCGAAAATAAATAAATAAATAAATATATAAATATATATATATATTAAAAAAAAGGGGGGGGGGGAGGGCCCCTCCTGAATGAGCGAGCGAGGGAGCAGAGCTCACGGCCTGCCGAGGAAGCCGCCCGCGGCCAGCCCCGCACCTGACAGCGCCCCCGGGGCTGGGCGGCACCGGCAGCGGCACCGGCACCGACCCCGCCACTCACCGCCGGGCTCCGCTGGGCTCCGCCGGGCTCCGCTCCTTTGTCTGCCCGCCCGCCCGCCGCGCCCCGTCCCCGCCGCCCTCCGGAGGAGGCTGCGGGCGCTGTCGGCGGGGGAGGCCGGCGCGGTCACATGCAGCGGGGCGGGCGCGGCGCGGCGCGGGGCCCCTCGCGGGCTGCCGGCGAGCCCGGCCGGGGCGGAGGTGAAGATGGCGACCTCGGCGGCGGCGGCGAGGGGAGCGGATCCCCGCGGCGGCCCGCACCGCTCCGCACCGCACCGCACCGCGCCGGGATGGGCTGGGCTGGGCTGGGCTGGGTTGGGCTGGGCTCGGCGGCAGGGGAGGGGACAAAGGAGGCCGGGCGGCGGCGGCGGCTGCCCCTCAGCCCTCCCCGCGCACCGCCCGCTCCTCCTCCGCCGCCGCCGCCGCCACCCGGTGCCGCCCGGTGCCGCCGAGCCGCCGCCGCCGCCGCAGCGCCCTCTGGTGCCGGGGGGCGGCCCCGCGGCGGAGCCCGGCCGCGGGTGGAGGCCTCAGGTCGCTCAGACCGTGGGCTGTCCTCCGAAACGTGCTGCGAGTGGCACGCGTGGAGTGTTTTTCACATACGAAACATGGCACGTTGACGCCTCGGCTCCGCCGTGTTCACGGTCCCCCCACCGAGAGGCCGCCCTCCTCCTCCTCCGTCTCGCCCATGTGCTGCTTGTGCTCCCCTGGCGCAGCCTGCCTGCTTCAGGATAAAACTGGAAAGGTGGCAGGGCTGAAGAGTTTCCAGTTAGCTGAGCTTGGGCAGTGCCTCGGAGAAAGAAACTGGAGAGACCATTTCTCTGAAAAGTATATTTTAGTCTGTGTTTTCAGCCCGTATGAATCCCTCTGACGTTTACGCTTAATACAGATTTCTTGTCTTTAAAAAACTGCACCAACTGAAAACTTATTTTGTTTTCCAGACATTTTTTCGTGATTTTGCATGTTTCCCATAGATGTCTTTATTTGCACCCACTGAGGTACCAGATGTGCTTATGTCCAAATTGCCTTCTGCAGGGTACAGCGTGAGGGGTGTTTGAACAGACCCCCACATCCAGCCGCTGACCTGCCCTCCGCAGCCCCGTGCACCAAAAACCACCAGTCCCAGCCCTGTACCCTAGCGGTGGTGCTTCTGTTGCAAGTGTTTAGATGACGGATCATTATCCGATGCCTGCAAAGAACAGCTGCAATCATTATTACCATTCTGTTTAAGCTTCTCATTACTCTTAAAGGACTTTAGTTCGCAAGAACCCTGTGATGTAGAGAAGTATTATGCCTATTTTCAAGATGAGAAATTGCTGCATAAAGAGGCAGTATAGCTTGCCTCGGGTCATACGTATAGTATGTGGTAAAACAAGAAACTTAACAGAGTTTGGATGCAGATCCAGTCAGTCTAGCCACAAGTTCATCGTCTTTCTCAAGCTCTGTTTCTCAGGAGTCGACTCCTGAAAAATTCTTGGGAATAATGAAGAAATTCTGAAGAAGACATGCTAACATGTATTCTGTTGAGTGGCAGCTTATGCAGGAAACTACATAGTTAAATGGAAATGTTGTGAGTAGGCATATTTGCACAGAAAGATTTCTGCGGAAACATTATTCTGTTTTGCTGAGTGTATAAACCAAGAAGGGGAATGGGGAATGCCACGCAACTTGTCACTTCAATACTGTGCACTTAAGACATGATGTAAGTACAAACTTCCATGCAGAAGTGGGTGAATCACAGCAACGTAGCAGGATGTTAGGCCAAAAATGCTTACACAAGAGTGATTCCCATGAAGGACTGTCCGCATTAGCAATATCACTCTATTTGAATGTTGCGGCATTTACAACAGACCCCGTCATAACACATGGTCTGAATTGTTTCCTATGGCAATTTCTGGTAAGGAACAAGGACGGGTAAAGTGTGTGCATCCACAGTTATCCGTGCTAGATTGGTTCTGGCAATATTCATTGTTTCAGGCGTTGTCCCTGCCACGTGCCTCAACAGACACTTGAGTGCCCAAAGGCACCTTGTGTAGCCCAAGTAGCATAAAGCAGCAAGAAGCCAATGTCTCCAAACCAGGTTCAGCAGCACAATCAGGAGATCCATCTACACTGTAAAAGCATGTGCCAAAGAGTTGTCAGAAGACAGTCATGTGCCAGGCTGCTTCTGGCAGCGATGGTACATATTTAGCTGCCATAGTTACTAACAAAGAACTAATCATGTTGTGTATGAGAACAAACTGTGTACAGAGCCAGCCATGCTTGCAAAAAAAAACTCAATTAAGCCTTCAATAAATTGAACTGAGTTGGACAAATGTGTTCTGACCAAGTTTGTACTTTGCTTCATTACAGTTAGTTCCTCAGAAACACAGCCACGTTGTCTTTAGCACTTTCCAAGTACCTCTCTTGTGTCCTTCTGACTGAATACTGACTGTTCTCCTAATTTCTTTCCCCTGTGACAGTCCTGACAATATTCCTATTACTAATTACTTCTTCCATATCCAAAATTAGGAAAGAACTTTTATCTTTCAAAAACTTGTTTTCCCTCCGCTGCTTCCTCAGGACCTCATGCCAAAGCATGAAAAAATGCAAAGGCAGAAATAACTCTATATTTGTATGAACCTTTGATAATAAATGACATTCTTCCCACCCTGTGTGCCAGAGTGCTTGGCAGTCAGCATTCCAAACACAACAAATATTGCTGGCTTTGATCTTGTTTGTGAAAGAATGATTGCTTTTTAAAAGGGAAGAAACGCTTTATAATTCCAAATCTAACAATGCGTTGTTCTCTTTTTTAAATGAACAATAAAACAAACATGTTAGCTGTGACTAAGCATCAGTGTGTGGGTATAACACCCATAAACACCATGGGATTCCTCTACTTCTGGTGTTGCCATGCCCAAGTCAGGGAAGGTGTGGACAAGCAATTGCAGGTAGTTCAGTCAGCTATTCACCGAGCTGCAGCAGCTGACCATACCTTCATTCCTGACCTGTGGCAGCCGTGTACCTCCATGACGGCAGTCTCAGCAGAGGTATTTTCTTTTGCTGTTGCCACAGGCAAGGAATTAGGAGTACGGTCATTTAATGTGGCTCGGCTAGCGAGAGGCAACGTGTTCAGCTCTGATTGCTCAGCCAGATGCAAGGATCTGTTCATAACCCATGCCGAAGATGAGTCCAGCCCTAAGGGTCAGAGTTAAGAGGAGCTCAGACCGATGGGTGGGGCACGGGGGTGGAGAAGCAAGTTTAGCCTCATCTTCTCTTCTGCTGAAAAAGAAAGCTGCTGGGGATACCCATCTGCCAGTGTTTTCTCTAAATGGTTCCTCTCTGTGAACAAGACAAGGTAAGGGAAAAACTTGCATTTTCCAGTAAAGGCAGAATTTTTACCTGGAAGTCCCAGCAAACCCTCTGAATCAGCAAAGATTTTGGATACTAGCCACGCTACATGTTCTGTCTGTGTGAAGGCTCAAGCCTCGTGCCTACCCCCTCATGGCTTTACAGGGAGCATAGGTTTGTTTCTGAATTAGCTCCATAGGGCACAGACTTGAAAAACAAGCTAAGGTGCTCTTCCAACAAGTAGCATGAGGCAGATTTAACACTCACCAAGAAGGTGAGAGGAGAAGTGTAAAGAGCACGTGTCCTCTCCACTCAGTCACTTCTCACTCAACATGTAAAGACCTGAACTGGGCGATGTAGCTCAGAGCTTTTCTGCATCATAAAAGTAAGATCTCTGAGCAAAAGAATCTCACCTCTTATAAATACTAAGGTATTTTCTCAGATATATTCTTTATCAGCACTTTCTGTATCAGAAAGGAACCTCACTGAATAGCTGCAGTGATATAGTTTCTTCATTGTAAGCTTGCAGTGACATCTCTGTAAGATACCCTCATTCTTTTTTTTTTCTGATGGAAATGCAACTCCCAAAAGAAAAAGAGAAAGAGAGAAAGAAAGAGAGAAAGAAAGAGAGAGAGACAGAGAGAGAGAGACAGAGAGAGAGAAAGAAGGAAATAAAAACATTTTCAACATTAATTATGCTTGCAAGAATAATAATTAGGTTTCTAATATACTTTCTGTAACTTCCCTTAGTTCTCATTGTATGCATGTATGTGATCTTGAAAAGTTGCAATTATTTAACTTGCTTCTCTGTTTCGTCTCTCACCCTCTGGGTGTCTGGTCCGCTTAGGTTGCATGTTTCTGTTATGTTTGTGCTATGTTTGCACATTGCCCCATATTAAGCAATTTCCACTTTGTTTGGCTTCTCTAGATGCTATTGTGATACAAATAATAAATATTGCTATGCATTTTTTTTATAATATTGTTATTTCAGAAGCTCTGGGGATTGACTTTGTTTTCCTGTTTATGAAAATATGGGTTTTACTGGTTTTACCAGAGCTCGAGGGCCATTCCATCAGGCACCGTGGAAAGCAGTCTTTGCTGCAAGATGTCACTCTGAAACTGGGTGGAGACTGGTTAGAGGATGGGAGGAAAACCCCCACCCCTCAAAAATCCTCTTTAACATCTAATTTTTCTCACCATTACTGCTAATATTTCTATGTGCGTTACTGGTGGCATGGAGAGTTTTACAGACTTATTAGTAGTGCTGGGTAGCTTCAAGTATTTTCCTATTTCTAGGATGCTTCTTTTATTCATCCTGTAAAAAGTACTCTGAAATCAATGAGAACTTCAGGTAAGTGATTTACTAGGTCTCAAAGCACTTACAACCCTTCTCAGCATCCAGCTTGCATTTGAAAGCTCACATTTCTCCCTTTATTTTGTTCTTTAAATTAATTTTCTCATTCCCTTACAGTTTCTTTTTAATTACCACCTCCATCAGATTTGTACTCACTGCTTTTTTTGAACAGGTCTGTACCAGAGCTGTTCTGAACTGCAGACCAGGTGGACTCATATTCTCACTACTGTTAACCTGCCTGTCCCTGCAGCAGAGCTACTTCAATTTAATGATGATGAGATGGCATCTGTTCCTGGTAACATAAATGGCCATTTCTTTCTCTTTCTTGAAACTGTTCTACCCTTTCCTTTCCTTTCCTTTCCTTTCCTTCCTTTCCTTTCCTTTCCTTTCCTTTCCTTTCCTTTCCTTTCCTTTCCTTTCCTTTCCTTTCCTTTCCTTTCCTTTCCTTTCCTTTCCTTTCCTTTCCTTTCCTTTCCTTTCCTTTCCTTTCCTTTCCTTTCCTTTCCTTTCCTTTCCTTTCCTTTCCTTTCCTTTCCTTTCCTTTCCTTTCCTTTCCTTTCCTTTCCTTTCCTTCTTATGCCAGGAAATTTAATGTTCAGCTTCACCTAATAAATTGCAGTGTACCTTTTGCACTGTTCCTGGATTTATTTATGTTTGCATTTTTAGTTATGTTATTTATTGTAGCTAGTTTAACTAGATATTTAAAAACAGATCCTTACTTGGCTGATGGATAGGTGGTACTAAAAGCCTGCTTGCAGCAGTGTTTGGCTGTGCAGCAGCCATTTCATTACAGTACCTTCCTCATTTATGTAACTGGCAGTAAGTTGCATCAGCTTTTATATTGTTGGTATTTTTGATCTCTTTCCAACCTGCTAGATTAATTTGGAATAACTTTCAGTCCCAAGCCACCAGAGATTGACGGCATTTGTTTTGAACAGGACATTCATATTCATAAAAAAAAATAAAAAAAAATGCAACCACCCTCAGCATATGAACAGTGACTGTGTGCCCTGAACCATATGCTCTTTGAACTTGCAACTGGGATTTCAAACAGTATGATCATTAAATACTGATGTTTATTTCGTGTTCATAGTACTGGTCAAAAGAGGTGGGGCTCTCAACAGAACTAGATGATGTGGTAGGAAAAACACACTGAGCTTTCCCTAAAATAAGAATCCCACTGAACACCAATAGTTAGAATTGGGAGAATTTAGAAAACCCTTGGGTCAAGCCAGAGGCAAGATATATAAATGAAGTTGCCTCAAAAATTAAACACGAATACCATCCATGCCAGCAAATGTATGTGTGAGGTTACACAGCTTTTTATCACCACGCCATCAGTCTCACTGATTCATGCGTGGGCAAAGTGCAGTTTTGCACGTCCAGCTGCCCTGCCAGATGCAGAGAGTTTGCCACAACAGGGCATGGTTTTGTGAGTGGGGCTGGGCCCAAACACCTGCCTTTTTGTTCCTGAATTGAGCAAGGCCACCAATGCAGTGAATGACACTGGGGACTGGGAACAAGATAATGGCGACTGAACATACTCTCTAGCAGCAGAAAGCTCCTCATAGGTGAAGTGGAAATGAAAACAAAATGGTATTATCTCAGCAAATAACAGAAAGCTCTAGCTACGTGTGATCAGCAATGTTGTATGTGTAATTAAATCTAGATTTCAAACTACATAGATGTTGCCCATAATATTGGACAGAAGAATGTTTTCCTGATTTGGAAATTGATGGTAACATCCATTCTTAATTCTGGTCTCAGATATGGGAAATGAGGTCTTGATCTTTTGTAGTCAGAAAACTTCAAAAGGAAAGGACAAAACTATGAATACAAGTTGAAGTATTACTAAGATACACTAACAGTAAAAGAATAGTATGAAGGTATGAAGTTACATGAACGCTAGAACTTAAAAATTCAAGTGTCTATCCCATGATCAGTTCCCTCTGGTCTAGAAAAGTCAAATGACCAAATTTTTGTTGTTGTTGTTATTGTTGTTGTTGTTGTTGTTTTGTCATGTGAACCATTCTTATAGTCTCTGCTGTGGGATTTATCTGAAGTCTAGTAAAGCAAAATAACATTCAGTGCATTTTTGTCCTCTGGACAAGGTTTCTCTCATCTCTGGAGCTACCCGTTTTAATGAAACTTTTAGTAACTTGCAAATCTGTGACTTTACCTTTTTATGACAAACACACAGACATACAAAGCATCACAGCATTTACAGCTTGAAGTAAGGTAAGAGAAATATATTTACTTCAGAAAAAAATGAGAGAGAGAAAATGGAGCATTAAACTGAAAAGAAAGCAAATAGAAGATTGGGGAAATAACTTTAGTGAAATCTAAGATTTTCACATTTATGTCTTTGGGAGAATTAGCCTTGAAAACAGGACTATCCAATTACCTAATTCACATGATGGAAATCATAGCTGCCACAGGCAGACAGAATACAATTTATCCAGCTTTATGCCTTTAGCAGTATATGACGGCAATAAGTTCTGCAAGATGATTGCACTGTAAATTCAAATATTCTCTGAAAGTCTATTTCCTCTGGGTCTTGAGTGACTGCCTTTTCTCCCCTATGGCACGAAATTGAGAAAGGAGCATTTAATCAACTGTTCTCTTTCTCTTCACAGGTCTATATTTAATCTTAATTTATTTTCTTTCCTCACAAAACCCTGGGATACATCAGAAATTTTCTTCAGATGTCATTGTTGAGCTATCTGTACTGGCATCACTGTCTAATTTATCACAGCATTGGGATATTTAACCTGAATTAAGTACAATCCCATTATATACAAAGACAAAAGTAAACATTCTGGAGTAAGGGGGTTTAACACCTTGGAACTCACGTTCTGGGGGAAAAACAAACAAACAAAAAAAGTGTTCACTCTTTTAACTTAATTGGAAAATTTCAAACTTAAAGGTTATCAGATATGTGCTTCTGAGAAGAGTCAGAGGTGTGAGCCCTGACTGGAGGTATCTCATTGCTGTGCCCTGAGCATTTTGCCTGGGAGCCAGCAGCAGGAGCAGCTGGAGCTGGTGGAACAAGAGCGAGATGGCCAAAGCTTCCTTACCACTGCAGTGGCCTCCTTCTAGTGAGATGAGACCTCAGAGAGGCTGTACCTTTATTATGGTGATGAAGACTCACTGAAGGGAGTTTTAACTGAGGCTTAGTGCTGTGTGCTTTATTTCACATGCTCCTGGAAACCCCTTCTCTGTGAGCACTGTGGCACAGCAGGAGATGGCTGCAGAGCAGAGAACAGTTTCCCTTGCAATCGTTCACAGAAGTCCTGGGCCTTCCAGAACTCACCATTTGCAACTAAATCTTACCTCCATAAAGTCATGGAAGTGTTTATAGAAAATATTTGAGGTGAAAGTAATAAAACACATAGACTAACTCATACAATTAAGTTTCTGTGAAAAATTGCAGGAACGCACACCTGATTTTCACCCGTAGGTAGGGAGATTTGGCTGCTGCTAATTCGCATACCCATATCCTGGAATTTTAATAGAGTTTGGTGGCTTCTGAGTAACTGCAAAGAAAAATTAGGCAACATGTGACAACACTAGTGGACAAACTTAAAAACAATCTAAGCTTTAAATGGATACTAAATGTAATTTTGGTTCTATGTTAGGAGCTGGATCTTGGAGCTGCTCCAGATGCTGAACTCCCACTGAAGTTTACAGCAACTTCAGCAACATCTCATATTAAAAGCTGTAGGTCCTCTATTGTACTTGAGTAGATTTCAGCTGTTTGTTACAGAACAGTTTGTTTTGTAGACAAAAGACACTAGTATAGGCACTATTCATGAACAAAGCAAATATGTTACCGGGCCAAGTTCAAGAGTTTGACATGCTGCCCCTTGCTTGCTAATATAGCTGTTACTTTTCTAACATTCCAAAAATAGTCAAGTAAAATGTTGATGAATTGTTTTTCACTTCAAAAGTCCCTGACAGAGAGACTGATTATAGTGTGCGTACATCAGAAAAAGGCTATAGTGAAAATGTGGAGAAGTACAGCAGGGAACAGCTATACAAAATGTACCACCTATTTATACATCTAGGAAAACATTCCAACATTACTTCACAGAAACTGTCTTTTCCTCAAGCAACCCACAGCTGAGCAGTAAACGGCAAAGACACATAAATAGGGCTGTGCCCTGGAGGATATAAGTAGGTATAATTTTGAAAAGTTAGTATGTACTTTAGTGCTTTGTGTCCACCATGTGGATTGCTTCCCTTTTCAGTTTTGTATTTTTAGCCCTTTTGGTCCAAGTACACATTTGGAAATAGATTAACCACCACTGGTTTCATTGGGAGCATAGGCAGCCTACCTGCAGGACAAAGCCGGAACCACCTACAGTGTCCTGGTTGTTAAAGCATTGCCTTGTTCTACCCACGGAGCCAGGGGTTCAAAGCAGGGAGTGACATCAGCATATCATGCCAGCTGCTTTTACTGGCTTCCTTCTGGTAGCTGTATTGGGTAGAAGAGGGTCTGCAGGACACTAAAAGCCAGTGACTCACATCAGTGTTCAGGGGACAGAGAACGACACGCTGCTTCCCTGATATTTACTATTTTGTCACCGTCAGAACATACATAGCAGCTCTATTTTGAGGCTCAGTCCCTAAGGCATTACAAGCAGTGTGGGCTTAAGCCAAAATCTTGCTGAAAAATTGCTTTATTTGTGAGATGTTTATAGTGGTAAACTGGGTTTAGTATATGGACTTATGCTTACAGGATTCTAAACAAAAAACAAAAAAAAACAAAAACAAACAAAAAAAAAGTCCTAATTCTTTTGGGTCATAGATTTGGATCTTCTTCTTTTTTGTTTTTTTTTTTCCTCGGAAGTGAAACCCTTTACTTATCTCCCATTCTACTTCCTCAAGAATGCAGGAAGTATTTATAGTGACAAAATCTGTCAAAAAAAAAAAAAAAAAAAAGCAAATAATACAAGGATGCATCCCAGTGAAATCAATTAAGAAGTCCCAGTGACTTCAATGGAAGCTGGATTAAGTCCCAAGAGCTGTTAGTTTTAGAGGAACTGTAATAGGAGAATAGATGTCTGCCTTGGGCAAAAAGAGAATGAGGGTATTTCAAAGTATCAAATTGGAGACATGAGGCTCATGTTCCATTTATTATGCCCAGACAATCTAGTGTGGGAACAGAACAATTTAATAGTCTCTGGTCTTCCTTTAGAAATTCCCTGGTACTACTTCCCTCAGATGAGACTTAAAATGAGCACACACAAAAAACAACCCCAAACCCTCCCCCTGAAGCTATAAAATCCCTCCCTCTCCCTTTCCCTCCCTCCCCCAAACTCCCTTTGTATGAAACAGTTCTTCTGCACAAGCACATTAATTACACAGAAACAGGCCAGATTCTGTTCCAGAAAGTGCCTCAGCTTTGCTGATAATTTCATGTTTACCCACTGCCATCAGTTCCCTGCATTTCACCATGCATTATTCATGGACCCGTTATTGTCTTTATGGTGTCTCAGCCTACGGGTACGCACAGGCTGTACCCCAACTCCATGTCACGATAAGCCTCGGGAGCACACCATGCTGTGCCTGCCCCTTGATCCCTGCTGCACCTTGCCTCTTACACAGAGGTGACCAGGCTCAGCAACCTGCTGGGGACGTGCAGTGTGCTCCTGCAGGTCCTCAGCTGGGGCATGCTGACCTCACAGTGAAGGCAGAGCCTCCTTGTTCTGCACCAATATTGGAAAATCTCACAACTGTCAAATTTCCATTTCTCAAATTTTAAAACTACTAATGTATGTGTTCCTGAACAAGGTATCAGTTTCTCTGGACTGTTTGCCCATTTGGAGTTCACCCAAATATGACCACTTCATATGCAATTTTCACAGCACAAGACTGAATCTACAGAAGCAGGAAATAGGTATGTACTCATTCATGTCCCAGGGTGGTCAACTGCATTGAAAATGAAGCCAGAGCAGGCTGAAAATGTAATGGAAGCACCGGAGATATTAAGTATAGTTGCTGTTAGTTTTGTTGTTTACTGTTTGTCATGGGTCAGCACCCAAAAACCTCACTATGTTGTCTTTATCCAAAGCAAGACTTTTCTTACATACGCAGAAAGAGAACCTGCCTCAATGTCCATGAAGAACAAAACAGAGCAAGCTGAACCTAGAAATAATCAAGGTGAGGTGAGGATCATTAAATGATGGGCTGGGTGGCTGTGGTACATTCTGACAGATCCAGGCTACCCACTGAAAGACACATACTTGCAAATGTGCAAATTGCTGCCATGTTTATATTTTTTATTTATTTTTAAATCAAAATTGTCACTTTCAACCTGATCTGACACTGAAAAAATGTCTTCACTAGTGCTTGGTCTATGCAGCATTTGTCCTCAGCACCGAGCATATTGCTCAACTGCTCTGCTGCAGCTGCACCATACTACTTGTTCATGTAGAAACTGTCTTTCTGAACTATTTCAGATCTCTGATTTAGATCTAGCACATCATGCACCAGACTGCAGCAACGCATGGACAAAACTTGGCTGGAGTGTGTTAGGCTTTCTGCCTCTTCCAAGTAGCCCTGGAATATTAAGTACAGATTTATACATGTAGCTTTGTCATCAAATTTAGAAAGTGACTTCTAATCTGACTTGGAATTCAGTACTGTTGGCTTCCCACCCTACACTCAGGACATCTTACAATCTTACCCTGCCCATTGGATATTTTTTAATTTTCTCTTATTCTTTTGAAAAAAGAGAACAGCTCAATCCCCAGCCAGCAATACAGAAAACAGCATTTGCATACACTTGTTTGAGTGTCATATAAACCTACTGTGACACAGAGACTGCAAAATGTAGAAGTGCCCTAAAAATTAACTTAGACCATCTGAATTCAATGATGTACAATAGAACATGTAAATTGAACTGCCAGGCATGGAACATTTTGCTTCCACATTATTCAAAAATTAGACTGTCAGACCTTGGCCATTCAAGTTCTGTTTGATTCTGTTGTATTCTCTACAGAGAATTAATAAATAATTACATCAAATCTTTGTGCACACTTGCATGGTTGACAGAGAGAGAACCAGTTCCATGAAGCGATGAACTCCTGTGACCACATAGAAAATAGAGAAGTGTCTCACAAACTGTGTCACTGGTGCACACGAGCATGAGGAGATTTGCATATTGCAGCACATTTATATGTAGTAATCAGAAAAATAACTTTTGAAAACCATCTATAATGGAGCAAGCAGGTCATTAAAAACATCCCCACTGTTTTTCTTTATTTTGTTCTGTATGAGCGGTTCTGCTGTAATTTGTTTTGTATTCTTGAGTCATTGCCAATGGTGCTATCAGGAAAAAAAGAACTGAAACAACTTTTGAGATTACTGTCTTTATATGGCCACAAGATGCTAATACTGCAAGGCTGTTAATTCTGCAAGCTTTCTCTCATTTCATGCTTCTATTACCCAAGAGAAAAAAAAAAAAAAAAAAGATACTGCAGAAAATGTTGTGCATAGCTCCAGAATTTCTCCTCAGGCGGGTGGCAATGTGCTGCAGAAAGCTCTGCTCTTAGCTCCTATTCCCTCCTACACATCTTTCCCAGTCGTCTCTTCTCTCTGCTGTCAATTGTGAAGCAGGTTAGCAATCATGAGCAGTTACAGACCTCCTGCAATGATGCAGAAGAGAATGGAAGAGACCTGCTGACAGGGATGAGTGAAAGCACCCATGGAGGATGGGGACCCTTCCTCAGTGCACTGTTCCAGCAAGGGAATCACTTTTGGCTGGGCTAGACAGAGCAAACACCCATTCTTTAATGACATAAAGGGTCTCTTTTTTTAGAGGGTTTCTTTTTCTAAGGCATTATTAGGGCCTTATCCCTGCACATACCCATGCCAAACCTCACACACAGGATTTGTGACATTTCATTCATTTGGCATGCTTGAAAATGCAAAGCTGTTCCTACCCAACACTCTCTGCCATGGTGCTCACCTGCATGCTGCTGGCCCTCACCTCGTGCTGTCTCCAAAGGGTGTGCAGGTGGCCCAGGAGTTAATCCCTGCCTGTATGACTTGGCAGTTCGCCTTCAGAGCTGCAATTTCACTAAACATGTGACCTGTGGGTATATCTAAAAGTGTCACTCTGCTTCATGAGCTAGAAAGATGGATTCTTCTTTAACCCGCTGTTTGGGAGCAGCTCGATTATCTTCAGCATGGCTGTTCACAAAGCTACATGTAGCCTACACAGAGAAGAAAATAAGAAATGCCGCTCCTGCTCCATGTTGCTCAACTTCTCCATTTGATGGAATAACTGGGACATAGGGTTTAGGTTTTTATCAAGGTTAAAACCTTCAGGGTGAGAAGAAAGTCAAGCGTGGTGAGAAAGAGCATCCGTTATATCCAGAGCTAAACGGGTAAACGTGAGAAGAATCTCAGGACATCGCATATGTTTTAAGTCTTGTCACTAGCCAGAAACTTCTCTTATGCAAAGAAATACTTTTCCTTCCTTGTGTAATCTGACATAGTTTATTGAAAGTCTAAGTTTAACAAAGCTATTTTTATTTTCAGGAAGTCATAGTTTATACAATTTGAAACATGAATGCATGTAAGACAGCCCTGGGGAAACTAAGCCCATATCTGGAAGTGCAGCAGCAGATCACTTGTGCCAACTACCAATTTAACAAAGTCTATTTGCAGAAGTCATAACTAATAGTGTTTCATGCTCCCAACTTACTTGACATTGTATTCCTCTCAGCAGTGAACACCCTCATCTAGTTTCTTGTCACTTTTAGCCTTATTCTTATAACTAAACATTTCTCATGGTTTGCCTTTAGTTGGAATTATATAGCTCTAACATACAAAAAAGCATATTGAGATGCTTTCCAAATGAAGCATCACTTAGACCAAGGTCCTGTCTTGAAGCAGGTTCTCAGTTCTGCCACCTACTTCTTGCAAGACCTCAGATAAAATGCATCTGTTTCTCCACATGCAAAATGAGAAGGGCAATGCCTCCCCAGCTTGCTGATTGACATTTTGCAAAGTACCTTTGCAACTTGTGAGGACAGAGCATCCTGGCAAGTACCAGGAGTTATTCACCAGCCTGCTATGAACTCAGCACAGCATGAGGGATGGACACAGCCCTGGTGTGACCTGGGGACAGCACAGCTGGGTGGCCATGGTTACTTGGCCAATGATACCTATGGAGGCCTGAAGTCACTTTACTGCAGAACCTGGTTACTGGGTTTGTACATCTGAAGGTTATTTAGAAAACAATTTTGTTATCAAGTGTATTACAATAACATGACAGGGATTAATTCAAAACCCCCACACAGAAGTACAAGCAATTTTTATTTCTTTATTTATTTTTAGGGATTTAATCTATTAAAATGACCTGAGGCTTATATTTGGTATGTCTTGAAAATGAACGTCAGTTTTAGGATGTATGAAACTTGGCTAGCTATTTGAATATTGTTTGGAATCAAGAAACACACAGAGGCCTTGGGGAGTGTTTATGATTAAAAGTAGGCACTGATGGTGAGAAGAGATGCTCGTCCCTCTGTGAATCTTCACTGACTCACTCATTACTTTTCTTTCCCTTTCCCTTCTGAACCTCTTTCACAAGAGCCAGCCTCTACTGATCTTTTTTTCTCCCATGCGTCTGCTGAAGCGCTCCAGTCTTCTTGACCCTAGCAAAGAAAGAGTTTCAGTGGTTTCTGCACTGTATTATGGCACTATGCTGAAACACTAGGTGGTAACAGCTGGTTGAACAGATACTTTTAAATTTGGCCATTTTTTAAAATGATAATAAAAAAGGAATGTTTCCACTCCTGCATTAGGAGTGTTTTATGAAAAGGGATTAGGAAAGGCAGATAGGTGCTTAGAGGCCCCATGAAAGACAGAAAACCACCCAAACAAAAGGAACACACAAATCTTGGTACTTGTTTTTTCCTGCTTCTTGCTTACATAGTCCTACACACAGAACTAACTAATGATGGCTTTTATAAGCCCCACTCCTAAGCACACAGCTCATCTCAGTCACTGAAGGGAAGGCTGAGGGTACAATCCCAATTCCACTACTAAATTAGGCACCAAAAATGTAGGATTACAGCATTCAGTGGTAGAACAGCTTTGTCCTTCTGGGGAGATGTATTTTCTCGAGGGACAACAGCTGGGAAACTGGAACAGTTCCACCATACAACCTAGGACTTACTGAGGCTCTTTATGCTGGGGAAGGGAGGCAAGAAAGAAAGAGAGAAAGAATCACATACAATTCACTAGAATCATATATTTAATTTTTATCATCTATTTAAGTTTTGTTAGTCTTTATTACTGCCAACTTCTATATATGGAGGCTTCTGTTAGTACCTTTAGTGGTCTTATTTTAATCATCTGCCCATATGCTTCTTTTACATCAAGCATGCCTTCCTGCTAATATTGATTATGAGTCATTGGATTCTGACAGCTATTCTGACTACAGCTTTTACAATACCATGATTTCCTTTCTTTCCCAAGGTGCTTCAAGCATGAAGAAAAATTAATAGTATAAAACTTAGGTTTTCTACAAGCTCAGCTATAGGGGAAAGAGATAAACTGCTTCGAACTGTAACTGAGACAGAGTTATTTTTGTCCAACAATATTCAATTCACCATAAGGTAAGCAAGAAAATCCTTATGTCATAGATGTACATAATAGCTCTTTGTGGGGTCAGGCAGTCAGGGCCAAAGAGCAAGACATCAGCTCCACAAAAGTAGGTGCTATGATAATTTTAAGCAGAGATGTAGGCTGTGAGGACCGCTGGGAGGGCTAGGTCTACTGTTCATTTATTTTCCCTTATTTGCTTTCCCTTAACATGGTTTAACTCTGACTGTGGCTGTGCCAGTTTAGCTAAAACTTCCATAAAAACTGCTATTACCACCGCAGGATTTGAATTCAACCTGAAAATGCCCACAGCTGTAGCTGAAGGAACTTTAAAAAGAAGCATTCAATTAATAACAGTCACATGAGAAATCTAGTTTGTGAACAAGCTCTCTAAGTCTTGTCCAATGGCTGAATGATTCAAGAATTACTTATATATGCATATGCAAATAACCTAGGCATTTTACTAATAATATAACTGTAACTTTCAGAGCTTCTGCTAAGACAAGCCAAATGCAAACATGCTATGTTTTTTATGTCTATGCTGTAGAAGTGTACAATGTCAAACAGCACATCTCACAACTGTTAAAGTGACCTATAAACTTCTAGCATATCTTTCATGTAATCATTGCAGTGTCATTGTGGGTGCGAGAAAATTCTCCCCAACTTTATTCTAGAGAGTCCCTGTCCGCCAAATATTTATTGTTCAAGGTATTTTCCATGTCAAATGTACATTTTGTAGCATAGTGAGGATGTATGTGATTCACCAAAGAACTGCAGTTCTCACTGAATCAACTTCAGTGAGTGATTTCTAGCTGAAATTCCTGCAGTGAGTGGCAAAAAAAAAAAAAAAGAACAGTATTGGATCACTACAGGTGTACTCTTCAGTTCCCAAATTTGCTATTCCACGTATAAAGCCCTAGAAATACTACTGTCTTACTATTAAAAACAAAACAAAACACCTTGAAAATAACGTTGTCTAGTCTAACTAACATATGACAAGATGACAATAGTGCTGTAAGCATGACTTTTTATGTGTAAGGTGTGTTTGTGTGTGTGTGTACGCCCACACACAACTCGCATACATGGGTACTAGACTTACGGCTTTACACTTGTGCCTCTTCACATAAGGGAGGAGGGTACTAAAACTGGGGATTACAAAAGAGGAACAAGACAAGATACAGTTCTCTGTATAAAATTTAAAAAAAAATAAAAATAAAAAATGGAGAAAAGTAATAGGTTGCCCTGTGTCTGTTACCTTCGGCTGTCACTGGTGCATGGGCCCGAGCGCTCAGGAACATCCAGCGCGTCCCAGTCACCTCTCACAGCCCTCGGCTCCGCTCAGCCAGGCACCCGGCAGCTCTGTGGCATCTGGTCTGGGCTCATACAGCATGGTCAGGCCGTGGTCAGGCTGCGTTACGCTGCTGGTGCCCCCGTGCTGACAGACAGACAGGCCCTGCAAGCCCCGAGGAGGTGGTGCCAGGTGGGTTAGAGCTGGCCATGAGAACAACCCAAGGCTCATCTCTTGGAGGGAGGAGGGGAGAGAGGGAGCGGGGTTGTTCCTGTGAAAACAGCTTTGTGCTTGCAGGGAAAATACTTCGGATGTAAGAACTTCAAAGTAGGACAAGAGGGATAAAAAACAGATCTCAATCAGAGATTAATTTCCTGTTTTCTATTCAAAACAGTCCCATGTCACAACCAGTGCAGTATTTCTACATTAACACGGCCAGAGAGGAGATGTTATCTGAAACACTTACCCATTGCTATAAGCAGAATATGAAGAAATAAAACACACATCTTTTCTGTAATTAAGATGTTAAGACCCGCTGTCTTTCTGCTGTCCTAGTAACCAAACTGAGAGTATCAGTTCCAACTGCCCACTACCAAGATTAATTAAATGTCCTTCTTTTTGGCTCACCAGTGCCTTTTAAACTTTAAAGCAGATCCTGCAACTGTTCTCTGGGGCCACCAGAGTACTTGTCTGACCCTCTTCATGCATCCATTTCCAAGCCAGGTGTAAGCCAGCTCCTCTCCAGAGACTGAGCCTCTGCCCCACCTCACCCTGCACACCGCTGGGGTGGTAGCCTCATGTCACAGCTTTCTCAGCTGCTGCCCTCAGTTTCTTCCAAACCATCTCTGCTGTTTTGCTGTTTCTTCAAGAAAATATCTCCCCGGGTTCCTGTTTCTAGTTCATATTTCAATCTCTGTTCCTGTGACTTTGTTAACAGAGTGTATGTACATGTCCTAAAATAAAACTTTCTGTTGTTAGGCTGAGCAGTCAGGTCAAGTTCTTGCTGTACACAGCTCCATTTCTGCCTGTGTTGCATTACATTTTAAATTAATTAATAATCTCCCAAAAGCAGTGATCATACCTTTCTTTGCATTTTAAGGTCTCACCTTGACATTTGCTTTTGTACTGTTAAAAATTATAAATAATCGTAACCATTATTAATTTATGCAACAGCTCTTGACTTTGCAAAGCATGGTCTGAACAATAAATTTTTCTTTTTGGAGACCATAAGGAAGCAGACGAATATCACTAAATAATGAAATTCAACAGACTACACATTTTGAGACCTTACACATAGTTTCTTCTTACTTTCTTTGCCCATTTATTACTTACAACTCTGCCCTCAACACCTGGCCTACCGAGACTAGAATAAAAATCCTCCACTGATGCACTCAGTGTAACTAGTTTTTCAGTTGTGACATGCACAAACCCTAGCAGATATGCACGTCTTTTGCTTAACTTCTTGCTATTGACATTCAAAGTAGAATGCAGTCAACCCCTTTGGCAGTTTGCCTCCAGAACAGAATATACTGAAAATGAAAAAAGAGCCACAACCCCTTCCCTAAAATAGTTTCTAGCCTGGAGTACTGCTGTTATCAGGGAGGAATAATGAAGAGATCTTTGAGGAAATGACTGCATCTGGTCCTCACCCTGTATGCTGGCTTCAGAATGCAAACACCATAATCTGTAAATCACACAGCATTTGCAATTTACAAACAGTACTTGCCGACACCTAATGCAACAGCAGGGGCGAATCTGGGCTTCCTGAGTCACACATGGCTTGCAAGCAACTCAGTTGTGCAATGAGAAGGGCTACAGGGGCCCAGAGGCTGCTGGATCACTGAAGGAGGAAAGAAACAAACAGGAGTTTCTGTGGTTGGTATCATCACATAATTGTCTGTTCCCAACTGATCCTCAAGTTACTGCACTCACCTGGGTTGACTGACAGAGAAAATCCAAGTAGGAAACCCTTATGCCAATGGTACACATTACAAACCCACTGTGGATCTCCACAGGTCTGGGGAGAGCTACCAAGAAGCATTCCCATCCTTCCAGAAATCCTTGACATCTGCCTGGTCCCGTTTCTCACCCTGGAGCACAATCTGTCTCCCACAGACTCCATGCCCTCCTCAAGCCCCCAGGAACTGGTCAGAAAACTTTGTCACTTCAAGCTCTGAGAAAGCCCTTCTAAAATCAGGCTTACAGCTGGAAAGCCAAGGATCAATTCTCCCTTCACGTATTTAGTTTTCCTGTCTTTTCTACAAGGATATCTTGTTACATACAATAAATGCACAGACAGAAAATCAGAAAACACCTATGCTTTTGTTTGACGTGTTCGTGTCCATCTAAGGCTACCTGAGAGTGGTCACCAACAGAGAGAAAACTAGAATATTTTATTATGTTACATTTATTGCTCAAAAAAACAAACACATTTTTAAAATCACTCCTTCAGTCAGGTAGAATCTGTAAAATCACTAATACCCTATGCTTAAAGGCACAAAGATGAGCACAACAAGCCAAGATGATGAAACAACTGAAGCTGCAGTTAACTCTGCTTTTAGAAGCAGCATGTTCACAGCAGCATGGTTGTACTTTGCACCTTTGCTGAATTTCTTTGACACTCTTGTTGCTTCACACCAAAATGCTGTATGTAAATGCAGGTTAGAAGAACTGAAGGCTTTACCAGTGCTCTCTGCAGCTGCTTCAGTGACTGTATCCTGTTGGACTGTTAAAATCCCATATATATATAGTTAACTGTACCACATATGCTTCTTTGATAAGAGCTGCCTTGTCAGTAGAGATAGAAAACTCAAGATACGAGCCACAGAGCTATTCTCTGAAAATAAACCAATCACCATGGTGAAGATCTATACCAATCTTCTCCAGGGTGGGGATTTAAAATGGGTTCAGAAATAGGGTGGTCACACACCCTTTCTATTGACTTCTGTATTGCTTTTAACCTACTACTTACCAAAGGTACCCAGCACGTACATGAGCTTGGCTCATGTAGAAGATTGTGCCACATCCTACTTGCTTTATATGCAGAGGTGAATTCAATGAGATTGCTTCTGTGCATAAGGCAGGGGAGATTCGCTCCCAAGTTCCTTATTTCCCTGGCAAGCTACCATTACAGAATGAGCTGCCAGTTCTGCAAGCGTTTAGGCACTGCATTTTATTGGGCTGTTTATGTAAGCAAGAACATGTATTTACTTAAACACTGACCAGATCATACTGTAATATGCAGCATTGCTGGAATTTTCATATAAAGTCATGCTTTAAGGAGGTTAAGACACTCCTCGGTAAAAGTCCTCTCCCATTACTGCAGCAGTAATGGCGTGGTTGAGGGCTACACACGCTGGGGTTGTAAGCCTGTATTTCCATTCAGATTCTTTCTACTTCCTTGTCGTGAGATTGATGGTTAAAGATAGGGCACAAGAAGCTCTGGCCTTTCTGGTTTTAATGGACTTGGGATATGATTTACATGTTTACATATACATCCATCTGGCACAGAATATGCTGCTGTTAACTCCTTGAAGGTCAGCAGAGGCAGAAAAACCCATCAACCTCTGTATCTTGTCTTAAGACTGCTGTAATTACAGTATGCAAGCCAAAGCTTACCATGGGCTGACATTACACAGGTAAGCAGAACCAGAGCTTAAGCCTTTAGAAGAAATCCTCTCACAGCCCTGGAACAGCTACTAAGTGAGCCTCAAGCATGTGAACACTTCCACTGATATAGCACATTTCCCACACATTTAGCTTGGTGGAAATATCAGCAGAGTGCCTGCTGAAGATTTCTAGCTGAGTTTTTTTTCAGGGGTAGAATATGCAGAAGCCATCTGCTGGGTAAGGATTAGGTAACCCAGGTTAATACAATATTAGCAGATAGCACTTGACAGCATCTGTGAAAAGAAAAAAGACTTCCTGAAGGGCACATACAGGAGAAGTCAAATGCACAATGTTCATAAATAAACTATTATGAAAAAAAGAAGCCTAGTGGCTCACCGAGTTTTCGTCCTAGTCACCTGGTACGAAGATTTGCTCTATGGACACTAAGGGTCTACTATTACATAGGGTTATGTTCCTACTCAATTAAGTAAGTGCAGCACAATTTCTGCCTTCCCTTTCCCTTCCCCTTCCCCTTCCCCTGGTAAGCAATGGTACAGGCATAACAATCTTTTTCTTTCAGCTGCTCGTGCTACAAGGGTGGATGAGCACATTGCTTCTGAATTATTTTAACGTACATACAGTATAGCTGGTACAACCTATTATTTATTCAGCATCCAGATGAATCGTCATTCCTACTCATTCCAATGTGCATCCTGTGTATGTTTTAGTACTGTGGGAGGTGTGACCCGAAATGTCCCAATAAGAAGTGTGTCCACTTTCCTGGAGGCAATACTTCACTACAAAGATATGCTGAGCAGACTCTAATTGCCACCAATGAGAACATTCCAGGTTTTTCTTAATACCCCGACTTTATTTTCTTTCCTCCTTCTTAGCCCCAGGTATAGGATGTCAAACCATCCCAGTCTTACCTTTCTTTCTAAAGGCATGCATTTGAAGGGTATTCACACTGCAAAAGCACGGCTTACACCAGCCAAAACTAAAGCTCATTCCTCTGCATTTCTTTATGCATACAGATACTTCCTTGGAATAAATACTGTTTAGCTAATTGCTGTTTATTCCTAATTTCACATTGGAAAGGCTATAAAACATTCTTCCTTGATCTGCTTAATAAATATTTATGGTAGCTTTTTGCACCTTTGTTCACTAATATTTAGTGGTTTCCAAATATAACAGTCCACTAAGTTGTTAATAAAATAAGAAAATTCTTAACAATTCTTTTGTTCTTGCTAAAATTTGCATTACTCCCACAAAAGTTGTTTTCCTACTATTCAGTGGGATTTAAATTTTAAAACTGTTCCAAACATTACAGGCAGTTTAGTTCAGATGTTATTGTGCTTTTTTCTTTCTTTAAAATTCAATTCTCACTATTTATTTTTTCTTTGACAGGGAGTAGAGGGAGTGGCATTTAGAAGTTGTTCAGAGATCACCTGACCTAATTTCTGTGGTTTGAGTTAATGTATATTTAAATAACTTACTTAGGTAACCACTTCATCTGCTTGAAAATTAAGTTCTGAATAAATGGAACCATACAAGAAGATGATGAGGAAATCTGTAGCAAGCTTTACAGGATTTCTTGATCCCAGAAACAACGTATTAAGTATGTTTTTTTTTTTTTTTAAATATATTTTTTCTAATACACACACTTTTTTTTCTAGCATTTTTGGGGTCCTCTGCCCTCAAATGATGATGGACTGCATCAGTTTTTTGTCCTTTTTATACTGTGGCACCCAAAGCTGCACCCAGTGGTACTCAAGGTGAGGCTGCACCTCACCTGAGCAGGACAGAACAATCCCTTCCCTTGACCAGCTAGCAGTGCTGTGCCTGATGCACCCCAGGGTATGGCTGGCCCTTTTGGCTGCCAGGGCACACTGCTGGTTCATGTTCAACTTGCCATTGACCAGAACCCTGAAATCCCTTTCTGTGGGGCTGCTCTCCATCCTCTCATCCCTCAGTCAGTATGTACAGCCAGGGCTGTGCCTTCCCAAGCGCAGAATCTGAGACTTGTTCTTGTTAAACTTTTGTGGTTGGTGATTGCCCAGCTCTCTAATTTGTGAAGACCTCAAGGACTCAATCTCTTGAGATTATGGTTGCAACATATCAGTGAAATGTGGTTAAAAATTGTGAAAAAATTGTGAAAGAAACTTAAAATTCACCTTAAAGCAGAATTGCAAACTACAAATACACTGCAGGGGAATGGGAAGGATGCTGAACTACATGCCATCACTTGTCATTTAATTTGTCATTTTTTGTCATTGATTTGTCATTTAATGTAACTTGTATGTCATGACCTAAGTTTCCACTCCAACAAAGCCAGGTAGCATGCCCCTTATAACTGTCCCAGGTCTTCTGCCCTTGTAGTCAGAACTTCCTTAAACTGACTTTGTATGCAGCAGCTAAAGCAAAACAGTAGTGAGCAGAGTACCTGACATCGTGCTGCCTGCCTGAAGCCTCTCTCCATGATTTCTCTAAACACACATTAAAGACAGTGCAATGAACATCAATTTCTAGAGCTTTTTTCTTCTTAAGAACATACTGATATAGCGCTAGTCCCACATTAAGTTTCCATGTTGAATTTTCTCCTACCTTACATGGTTAAAATCTACTTAATTCCACTACACCATGTCAGCCAAACTGCTGCCTCTAGCCTTGGAAATCACATCCAAAAGAATTACAGTCTGAAGGCCATACTCTTTGTGTTGTGACATAGTCAGACACAGCTAACTGTGAAAAGTGCAAACTTGTCCCTTCTCTTTAAAACCACTTGTTTTTCCACAATCTGAGTTTGTGCTGACTCTTCAAAAATCCCACCAAAAGCTGACTTCAGCCTGTACCTCTACATATTGTAATTTGTCCCCACTCGTGGGACAAAACAAGAACACAGCCTTTCCAAACAGAAAATGTATGAATGGAAAGATAAAAATCTTCACAGGAACATCAACGCTGTCTCATCTGCACATGGACAGCAAATAGAACAAAGGTTTTTATCCTAAATACACACTTGGAACAGAAAGGAAGTGTTGTAATGACCTTTTGATTTTTTTTTTCCCTTTACATACTGTCTGGAAAAGGTACAGAGTATTGCACAGGTCACGTTCTGCTCTTTTTCATTACCAGGGCTCTACTGCAAGGACAGCAGAACAACAAAATTCTCATGCTCAGCTCCGGAGATGTCTTTCATCTGGTAAGTGTAATTCAGGGGCAGGTGAATCAACCTTTGCATAAAGCCACTGACCTCAGGGAGAAGGTTACAGTTACATCTGCAACTACTACAGTAGCAGATGTAACAGGAGAACTGTTTCCATTTTTTTTATGGCTTAATGTAGGGAACACCATCCCCCTCCCAGCTTCTACAGACCTTAGTTTCAGGGGCTGTTTATTTAATCCTAACTAGTCCTGGACTCAAGCCATATGCTTTTGGGTAGGTGAGATAGAAAACTGAAGGATTATAGAAAGAAAAGATTATTTAAACTTACTGATATTTACTGAAGTATAAAGATATGCCCTTCCTCTCTTTTCCTCTCACCGAATTTACTGTTGCTGAAGAAAATGCAAAGTCACAGGAAACATCAGCTTTTAAAGAAGTGAATAAAGTTTTCATAAACACTTCAATAGTGCAGTCTTCCAACAGAATTCAAAAGGTCCGGATGTTTACGTCACAAGTTTAAAGTACCCCATAGTGGCAACATACACTTGCCTTCAAAGATCACTGGATTTCTACTACAGTTATCAAAATATCAGACCTTTGTAGCTGTAAAATACCAGCCTTAATAGTGAATTCATGTTGAAATTTGTCCTTTGAGTGAAATAAGTAATTTCTGTAAGTAATAAAGTTAACAATCTAAGATTTGACAGCCTATTGAATTCCAGAGGTTAGGATAAATTGTTGTGAGTAGTTTGGAAAGAGTTATCTAAGGCAGGGAAGTACTAGGACTCAGATCTTCCTGTAAGTTGGTCAGCCTTTATTTTTAGCAGTTGTCAATATTTTTTTCCCCTTTTGTAAAGGAAGCGTAAAGAACTGCCAGTACTTGAAGCTCAATTACTTTATTTACAGGTCCAGAATGATACAAACATGACTGATGATGCTGTCCGTGTAGGATTCTGCACCTTCAGCTAGCACGACCTCTAAAAAATGCTAATGCTAGATTTAGTCACTGAAGTTGTCGTAGGTTTTTTCATCTCATATTTTCTGAAAAACTGCTCAAGTACTCAGCACTGTAGGGAAAGCACAAGCCACTTTTCCAGATTAAACTCTTAACGCTACTTCTAGATTGACTCTTGTGGAGTCACGCTGTGGTATACAACAGCAGTCCCTGTAAAAATAGCAGCTAAATGCTTCCTTTAACAAAGTGCACAGAGAAAAGGATTAATTTGGCACTGCTAAATTAGCACAGCCACCTTCACTTGAAGACCTTAAAAACTTCAACTCAAATCCTATCATGCAAACAAAATCAATTCACAGATTAAATCTGTCACTGTTTCGTGAATCTCAGCCTGCAGCAAACATACTATGAGTATGCTGAAAGACTATGCTTTTTTTGAAGAAAAAAAAGAAAAGGTAAGAAGCCATGATAAATAAAGTGGAAGTAAAGGTGGTTAGAACAACAAAAAAAATGTAGTATTTAAACAGGAAAAAATGCTTGGCTGTATTTAATGCTTTCTTTAAAGCTGCAATGCACACAAAAAGATTTCACTAGGAGAGTACCAGGGCTGAAGGCTGCAAGAGACATCTTGTAGATGATGTCAAAAACAGAAGTGCTTTGAATTTTCTTAAATGCAATCACTGAGGTGACAATTCTTCTATCAAACTCTGACTAAGCATGTGGCTACCTTGAATAGACCTGAAACCAGCCTTTAAAACAGCTAATCCACAAACAACTAATAGGCCCATCGCTCTTTTACTTTATTAGTCTTTTGTCTATCAGTTAAATTTTCTTCATCTCAGCACTTTAAAATTCAGTTCATCTCTGCTGCCAATGAATGCAGGGCAGCAGGAACGTGGAATGCTAATATCCAGAACCATAAACATACTACACATGAGTGTAAGGAAAATTGTTCCTATGACCATTGATTTCTGTCAATTTTTTTGATCATATTCTTTATTTTCAGCAGCTGTGTACATTATTCTTGTAACACATTCTGTATTTTTGCTATGAGTTTTCAGGATGTAGGCAAAATGAAACAAGTGCCTGTCGAATTCTAGATTTACTATTCCCATTGCTATTCATGTGTCAATTCATACGAAAGATTAAAACCTAATAAACACGTAACAGCACAGCAATAGCAAAGTAATAGTCACATGCAAATCCCTTCTCCACTTGCAGTTTCTTCGAACATCACGCGAAAACACTGCCATCTACTGTTAGCATCACTGAGTTTTTCAGTACATAGTTTGCATGGTAATGGGCAATACTATTTTACATCATTATCAAAAGAATAAAGACCTCCCAAGACACACAGTTTTATGAAATCAATCTGAAAGGTAACATCATTAATACACGGTTTCTCTACCCTAAAGGGATGGCTTTACCAGAGAAGAATTGTCTCCTAGTTTCAGTATGGCACAGGACCTGTACCTTAATGGCTAGATATTTTGTCCTTCTTGCCAAAACACAACTAAATTATTTCTGCTTAAAAACTAGTCACTTTGCATATCGTAATGATCTGTTTTGTCTCCTAATTGCAGATGTAACTACCTTCTATTTTTCCTCCCTTGCTTATTCCTCTCTTAAGCTCCTTAAGTAAAAAAGGCAAGTTCCAGAGGGATGGGAAACCAAAGTATAATACAGCTTGTCCTTTTGAAAGTGACGCCAAGAGTCTACAATAGCACATCTGCTACAGACCAACACACCTGTTTTGTACTGCAGCCTCCAGACCACAGCAAACAGAAAGAACTGCAGGCATTTCATTCTATCTCCAATCATTTGTGTGCTAACTTCTAGCTATGATGCAGAAAACATCAGTGCAGTTGAAAGAGGGTTACTGACATGTATTTACTGCTGGCTATGCTGCACATGGCAGCTGGAGGCAATAGTTTCAAAAAAAGAAGAACTTGCCCTGTTGCCACACTATGTGAGGGCAAGATTTGATTCAAGCACTACTTTTTTTTTTTTTTTTTTTTTTTTTTTTGTTTTACACAGTCCATGTTCCATGTTGGAAAATACAGGAGATATATGAGATACTGACATCTTTGATACTCATGAAGTAAGTTAATTTGGATCTGAAATAGTGTAGTACATTAGTATTTGGCTACCTCCTTCCTGCGTGTTACACTTACATCCTAGCGCAATACCTGCTACTGATTTAACAGAAGATTCTGTGTACCACTGTATGGCTGGCTCCAATTAAAATGGAAGTGAACGAAATTCTTTGGTGAGTTCAGTGAGAAACAAATGAGTTTTCTTAAAAAAAAAAAAATAATAAAAAAAATAATTGATAAGGGCTTAGTAAAACAACATAAATTCAGTCTAGGCAAGTCAGGTCACTTGCAACTAAGTAACAAGACACTTGCCTTTGGAAAATGCCTCATTATGTTACTATAATACTGTAATAACAAGATAAACAAAAACAAAATTACTCACAGACCCTGATATCTACAGCAATATCCTGAGGTGAGGTTATGGTTAAATTCTCTTATTCTACTGTCAACCACAAGCTCAAACCCTGCTAACTCCGATCATTCAAAGGTGTGAGCCAGAAGAAAAACATTACACACGCTTTCCCATCTGCAACACCAGAATAATTTATTCAACCTTAAGAAGTCTCAAACATTACAGTGTTTTAGTGTACAGTTAATAACAACTTCAGAAATCATGCTTTTGGGTCAAAGCATAAACCTAAAGGTAAGCTCCACAAGATAGTTTTTCAGTAGTTCAAAGCAGTATATGATTGATGATAAACTTATAAATATCAGGATTAAGAACTGCATTTCACTTGCATGTAGTTTCCAAAAACTCTGGATTGCTAGGAAACAATCTCTGTCTGATAAGTATCATAATTAAAAACTTCCTGGCTGAAGTAACACAATTCAGCAGTACATACATACACACACACACGTATATATATATGGTTATGTACGCTTTTTTTTTTTTAAGGGAACTGTGTGTCTCAAGCTTCTGTGGAAATATTAGTATCTTCCACAACAGAAGTCCACGATGATATCATAACAAACAGTAAAACTGGTGGTTTGGTTTTAGTCCATGTTCTTGGCAATAATAATAAAATTTAAAACTTGAAAAACAGTTAAGACAGGTATCTACTGCTGTTTTTCACATGTCTTATAACCAGATATTATCATACTGGGGAGAAGGGCATACTCTCCTCAGGATTCACGCTTTTTTGTTGGTTTATCAAGGTAAGGAGTATTGTCTTGCAGCAGATCCTTCCTGGGTATGAGCACTGTTAAAAAAAAAAAACACAACAAAACAAAACACAAAAACAAAACACAGAACTATTAGAAATATCATCTTATGGCAAATACTACCTAAAATCATAAAGTTGATTTAACATTTACAAATAAAAAATCATGTTACTAAAATAAGAATTAAACTTTTGGTACACACATAAGCAGCATCATGGTAACTATCTAAGACAAAATGATACTGCTTTTACCTTCTGCTAGATAGAGTATTTCCATATTTCCTTCACCTTTTTACTTTTAGTAACACTGAAAATATTTTAATACCATTAATAATTCATAAAAAACGTCAAACTGTTACAACAGCTTTTAACAAGAGGGAGAATGGCAATTTTAACGCTCCTGAGTCAGATTATGTTTACAGCAACAATTCCCAAAGTTAAGACTAAATTTGGCATAGCCTTCCACTTCAACCTCCCGAAATCTAATCTGTAACAATCATTTTGTCACAGCTGCTTTAAAGGACAACAGAGAAGAAAGCATCAAATGACAAAATGCCTGCTATATCCTCACAGAACTGCATGAGGTCAGTGTTTGTCTAAATACACATCACTTTAACCTGTTTCTGATCAGTTCTTGCCTTTTAGGTCTTAGAAATCAGCCCGTCCTTGCTTCCTGAGGGGAAAGAGCTGTGTTGTGTTGGATTTGCTCAAGCAGTACAAACTAAAGCACAAATAAATCATAATGCTGTACTTTGACTAAGTTGAACATCAGCTAAGCATATAGCAAACGTACGTGTGTGCACATGTGCAATGACAAACATTCTGTCCCAAGTACACTGATACCCCGTGTACTGTAAGAAAGAAAATTGATTTCCTTAAGGTTATGTTCTTTTTGCCTTTGTGGACTGTCAGCAATCCACTAAAAAACTTTCTAAGACCTTGAAATAAACTTGCAATTCTGTTTCTCTTACAGAGAAAAGACTGATAATTAATCTTATGTCAAGTCATATCACAGCTGGAACAGATAACAGAAATTAAAAAAGACAGAATTTGATGTGAAGCACTGAAAAACACTAAGTACAAACAGATAGTGACTGAAAGAACTTTTAAACCTTCCTTAAAAAAGCTAAGTTTTGAACATATGCTATGCACTCAGTACATCAAAAGAATCAGAACATGTAGCATGTGTGATGTGTTATTAAAATGTAAACTCTACTTGTACCATTAGAAATTAAAATGAATGCACATGACAGCCAAAAATGAAATATTCCAGGTTTTCCCATAGCCTGATGACTGCAGTTAGCTCTGATGCCCTCCTCACCTGAACACATGCAGGAGAACTGGAAAGAATGCAAAGAAGAGTAACAGAATGATCGCAAGCATTCAGTTGTTTTTTCACAGAGAAGCTGTTCCATAGATGACGAAAATAAACTAAATAAATTAGAAATTAAAATGAAAAGAATAGAATTGAACATGCTGGGTAACATAACTCATACTGGATCATTTGGGGAAAAAAAAAAAAAAAAAAGAAAAGTTGTCTAATGGGACTAACAAGCTCTTAAATGAAAATGTCTTATCTCTAGAGACGAAAGCTCAACCTAATTTACCAGTAAATAGAAACTTGACTATACACTGCAGTCCCAAATTCTTTTTGGAAACTGTAACATTGCCCTGTGCACTGTTTCTAAAGTTATGACAGCACACAACGATATCATTGATTAGGGAAAATGTTCCCCTTACCAATCAATATTTCTTCTCACTGTCTAAGACCAGAAATGTAGGATTGCAGAGAAAGAAAAACAGCAGATGTAACTAAATCATATATTCTCAGCTAAAATAAAAAAAGTAAGAGTCAAAAGATTATGAACTCAGTTAAGGAAACAAACTGCAGCAATAGGCTTCTGAAACATACTTTGTCTAGTTTCTTGTTCCCCTCTCTTCTTTCATGTGATGGAACAAATGACTTCAAACACTCTCCCCCCCCCCCTTTTTTTTTTTGATGAAGCAAGAAAATTAATTAGTAATTAATTATTACTAAGTTTATACAGTCCAAATGATTAAGGATCAGAAGATTGACCTTACTCTACTAGAACTTTTTAAATCAAAGGTGTATTGGAAATGAATACCTGTTCAATTTACTACTTCAGTGGACTCATATACCTACAGAGGCACTTCCCTCTGTAAATTGGCTTGCAGGTATCAAAAAGCAAAGGGGAGTAAAAAGAAGGTGATTATTTTCATCATGTACATGCTTGCTTTAAGTTAAAAGACAGCACAGTTAATAAGCCAAAAGATACCACTTCCTTAAACATGCAAGTGTTCTAAGCACTGTTTTTACAGACAAAACTCTGCTTGCAATGTCGGAAAGGAAAAATAAAACTAAGAAGCCCTCTAGACAGTTATCCATAGACAGAACTGACAGTTAAAGTCCCACTTCCAACTTTTTCCTTTTTTTAATCTTAGACATTTCTTCTTTACAAAGAGGCAAAGATGAAAACAGCAGTACAACATACTCAAAAAAATGGAGCAGCAATGGAAACCACACCCAATATAGGCACATACCGCCTAATCATGCTACTCAGCATAAACTGTTACCAAACTGTGGTGACAATCACTTCAACTCCCTTAAAATTCTGGATATGGTTTCAGGAAATTTCTAATGGCACACTCTCTACTACCAGTGACATTAATACTACAGTAAAAGCTATACTAGAATTGCCTCTATCACAGTCCTATCTGACTAATCAAAGCTGGATTCTTAGGAAAGACACAAATACACTAGAAACCTGCTCAAACAGTGGTACTTAGGAACTAATGTTTTGTTACTGATCAATATACGGCGGTATAAATGTCTGTATATTCTCTCTAGAAGGAAATTTGCTTTTACTCTTTCTACTACAATATCAAACTGTACATCTAGTTTCATTTCTGCTTTTTTTTGTATTTTGACTAATAACATGCTTCTGGCCACAAGGATTTTTTTCATTGCCATGACCTTTATGAATTACTGTGTAAAATTAAAAATGATTTTTTTGTATTAGGTGTAAATGTAAATTCCAGCTTCACTGAATACTCTCTGTATAATTAAATTGTACAACTAGGAATATCTACCCACTCTTGACATTTCTAATAGCGTTCATTCTTATTCTGGGAACTTTTAACATAATGATCTGCACTTTTCTAAGCATTCCCGATCTTTTACTTATGACTCACTACCTGTCAAGATTAAATATTTCTCACTTCAATATATATTCCAAACACACACAAAACACATGGCTCTCAAACTGTGATGGCTGTTTTGAAATTACTATTTTATTCTTATTACAGAAATATCAAGCATAGCAAGAAGCAGAGCTTAGACCTATCCAAAACATACAGAGAAAAAATTAATAGGCAAGTAACTGCATAATGACATCCTTTGTGTTCATAAGGTCAAATACACCCTGTAGCATTTCTTGCTAGATGACAAAGTTTTCTTGGCTAGTACTAGACTCTGAAAGACCTCCATCTACCATGAAAACTTTGTCATCACCTTTTCTCCAAGAAGTCTGTAAAATCAGGCAGGGGCAATTCTATTACTGTATTCTTATGATGTTACAGGGGACAGTGCTGAAAGCTCTGCTAAGGTCAAAAGAGACGACAATCAATGCTCTTCCCATGCCCACTTCATTTAAAAACCTAAGTTTTGAACATATGCTATGCACTCAGTACATCAAAAGAATCAGAACATGTAGCATGTGTGATGTGTTATTAAAATGTAAACTCTACTTGTACCATTAGAAATTAAAATGAATGCACATGACAGCCAAAAATGAAATATTCCAGATTTTCCCATAGCCTGATGACTGCAGTTAGCTCTGATGCCCTCCTCACCTGAACACATGCAGGAGAACTGGAAAGAATGCAAAGAAGAGTAACAGAATGATCGCAAGCATTCAGTTGTTTTTTCACAGAGAAGCTGTTCCATAGACGACGAAAATAAACCAAAGGCAACAAGGGGCTTAAAAACCCATGAGAAGCTTGGTGAAAATGGATAGTGATTCATAAGCAGGACTTTGCTCAAAACGCACTACAGTAAGCAATTCTCCATGCAAACCAAAGTAAATTCTCTGATAAAAGCATCTAGATGCAAGAAATTTGCATGGGATGATGGAAGCAAGTCCACGATAAAGAAATTCCCTGAGGATAACTAAAACAGAAACCATCCCTGGCTCTGGAGGTGTTGTCAGCTGTAAACACCTGGAAGATATGAAATGCACTTGCTTTGTTCCTACTCTTCTACTGCCATCTGCCCAGGATCACTGTAGAATCATTCCCAACACAGTCTAGACATATCTTTGCCCTTCATCGTTATGGTTATTCTAGTGTTAAATGCTTTACCAAACATAAACCTGAAAATAATCACAAAGATGTACAAACACCACTAACTCATAGAATAGCTTGGGTTGGAAGGGACCTCAAAGATCATCCAATTCCAACCCCACCGCCATAGACAGGGACACCTCCCACTAGATCAGGTTGCTCAGGGCCTCGTCAAGGGTCTTGAACCTCCAGGGATGGGGCATCCACAATCTCTCAGGGCAACCTCAGACTGTGCCTCACCATTCTCTAGGAGTAAAGAATTTCCTCCTAAACAGAAGAGAAAGGAAATGATGCATACACCTGAAGACTTCTCCTATAATCCACCACACAGCTGTTTGGTGTAAACTGAACCTACTATTTCTCTTCTATCTGCCTACGTGATAAGAGGACTTCCAAACCAGAAGTCAATATTTCAGAACTGGATAGGCCTTTCCATCAAGGTCATCATTGTGTGGCATATTCCAATGAAGAATCTGAAACTTACGTTGTCAGAACAAGGTTTTGGATAGAAAACAATCCTCTACAAAAAAGTTCTATAGGTAGCATACACACTGCATTTGTTAATTTTCCTCACACAGCTTCTACGAATTTGGCAGAGCAAAAGCCTAGAGAAATTGTGGTTAATTCCTTCAGACAGACACTGACCAATTGGCCAGTACACGCAACTTGACTTGCTAACTAATTGCTGTCACTCCTAATGGTTAAGGTACCAACTAAAACTTATTTTTCTCCACGAGGACATTAAAGACAGTTTGTGCCTCTCTTCTACCAGCTTCCATATTACAAAACAAAACAAAACAACACAACAAAAAACAAAACCAAAAAGCAACTGTGTAGAAAATGCATATCTTTGAAACTTCTACTGGTTAAATTATACTATACTATACCGTATAGGCAGAGAAACGAACAAGAGGCAGACTTCTGCCCTCTCTATCCCTCTAATAAATGCATATAAAACTTGAAAACTAAGCAAACTACAACATTTTTAAACATCTTTAAACAAGCAGTGTTACTCACATATTTTGTCAGAATCTGTGTGAACTGCCTGAATAACAGAAGTTCTGAGGATCACTTCAACATCTGAAGCTATTTTCAGAAGCTAGTAAAGGAAAAAATAAAAGAGTAATTTAAACAATACACAATTATTCCTGAAGGTATTTTCTACACTGGAGAGCTATTCAAATACCCAAGTCGGTCAGTTCTATTATTCAGTAAGCTACCTACTATCTATACAGAGCTTTCACTTTGGAGGTCATGGAGCACCAATGGGCTGACATGCAAGCTACAGCATGAGAGGAAGGAAACGAGCTCAGTAGCATACAGCAGTATAAAATCTATACACCCAATTAAAACTGCAAAGGAATAAAATATAATGCAATTACCACAAAAAGTAGCTCTCTTCCAGTGATCACAGATATCAGTGAATGCCCCAATAGCATAATTCAAGTACCCTTTAACGAAAGCACAAGCTGTCTCTTTTAACATTCCTGCTCTTGAAATAAGGACACAAAAATAGGGGCAAAATGTAACAAGAACACTGAGGGTTAACGAAAAAAACATAGAGGACCATGATTAGCAAAGGCATTAATATCTGGCAAAAAGCCCAGAATTCCTTCCCTCATCAAAAGGATAAACAGAGTAATCCTTGCCAATTTTGCTGAGCAATTACCAGAACTGTAGTACTTGTTTGCACGATACCTTTGTCAGAAATAAATGAATTAGCACAAGTGAGTCGCTCTGGGAGACATGCCTACACTAGGAAGTAGCGCGTACCAACAGGAGAGGATTTTTGCAAAGTACAAGTAGGAGCTGAGGACTTGGCATCTACACAAAATTTCTTTGCACCCTCTCCCTTTTAAAGGGTTTGGACTAGGTATCTTCTGGTTCCCCCTTTGCAATGAGGATTAGCAGCCAGACTGCATGCTCTTGAAGCACACCTTCCATTTCAGCTTCATCTTAAAGGAATTCTCCTGCGCTCTGAGACTGCTTCCCAAAAGAAGCCAAATCACAATAAGTGGAGACAACCAAGGTAACTTTAAATGTGCACTCCTGTTCTGAACTAAAATGCTGCTGTAGATGCAGCTGCATCTCACATTCTAATATCGCAGAGAGTAACTCCTACCTCCTTATGTCACTACATACTTTTATATATGATGTCATATTAGAAGATATTGCAGCTTTCAACTCTGGCAAAGTAATGAACAGTGGTTGCTCATCATTTACTTTTGTTAGTTGAAGAGTAATTCCCCTGGTGTTTATTGAAGTAATTTTCCAGATTCTTAAAAGTCTTGTAGGTCATTTGATTCGGTTCTTCTGCATTCAAGTCACTACAGTATATATATAACACCCAGCCTCTATGGTGTTCTAGGATACTGCAGTTTTGATGAAAGTCAGGAATTTCTTCCACTGACTTCTTTAAATCAATGTATCAACTAAGCCAGATTTAAGAAGTTACATATGTATTTTGTTGGTTGCCACTCCTAACAAATACAGATTTAAAAACTACAGGAAGTATTTTTTCTGTACACCTATCACACACAGAACATACAATTTAACAAAGCAGGTACCTGGAACAGAAACACAGAAATATTAATTCTAGGGCCTGACAACAAGCAGAAATGCTACAAAGTTTGAAAGGTTTAGACTTTTTTCTGCAAGGGACAGAAGGAAGAACGTTCTTACAACACATTATTGTCAGCGTTAGAGCTACACACTAGCACCCAGTGAAACTGGAGATGTAGCCCCTTGCAAGGCTTACTGGAAATGTCTAAATTATTCTTCCAAATAGATAGTAATAACTAGAAATAACTAATAGAGAAGTTTCATTTCACATCTCAGTGAAATTTAAAAGAATTACTCAGTAAAATGTGTTAAAATAACTGAACAAAGGTAATGCAATGCTCTATTCCTTTCAATGCACCATGAGGAAAGAAGTGAGAACAAAAACAGCCAAAAAGGCCCAATAGTATAAATGTAACTCTCTGAGTTACAATAGTCATGACCATTTGCCTGTTTTCTACCTCCTACAAAAGAAGCCACCTGATTTGTGATCAAATGAGGGATCAAATAACTTCTTGTCTCTGCCAATAACTGTGCAGATTATTTAAACCTTCTCTCTCTTTCTGTGCTTTTCTGCACAACAAACTTAACAGGTAAACTTACGTGAACAAAGCTCAGGTGTGTTATAAGGAAAGCAAATATTTTCATGAAAAATAGCAACATAAAACACTAACACTAATATTGTTCTAAGTTTCAAAATAAGCATATTGAAATACCAGAAGAAGCCTTCTCTCTATATATTGTTGTATGTGCAAAATTCTATGATATACTATATATAAAAAAAGATCAGTGGAAAAGCCTTTTCTGACTCACCTGGCTTTTGTAATGACTCAGTAAGCATTTGTGTTGATTTAGAGATCTTTTACGTAAAGACTCCCCTTTTATCGGTATTTTTTATTCAAATTGGAAAAACAAACAAACAAACAAAAAAACATGCAAACAAATGAATACCTCATTTATTTTCTCTTCAGATGTCTCATTTTGGTTATTTTTGAATTCTTCATTTATCTTTTGTCTTGCAGCTAAATAAAATAAGCAAAGTAATAAAGCATGAACAAAGTCATAATCGTATATTTGTCACTGTCAAAGCTCACAATCCTACAACCATTTTATTTGCCTTGGGGTTGTTAACCTGACTTATGTCTACTTCCCTTTGGCTACCTACTCCTTTCCCTTAAAAGAAAGGTATCATTCCCTTCCTGGTGCATTCATTCCGAAGTCTTAATACAAGATTTCCATGGACTTCAGGTGATGTCATATTTTGAGTTGACTGATGCAGCAGTGAAATACAGTGCTTTGATTGTTCATCTAGCATTATGAGCTTTAAAAAGAACTGACATACAGAGGCCATTACTAAAATGTCAGTTATTGTAGAAGCAGTATTTATCCCCTGAAGGCAGCCATATATAAAGAGGATAAACTCCAGCACTTAAACATGCTCTGGTTGGACTGAAGAGAACGAACGAGGGAAAAAAAGCTAAAAAAAAATCCCAGAAGACCACCACAGTTCAATAAAAAGAGATGATTTCCTTAAGAAGCTTGACTCTAACAGTCAATTTTTTATTTCAATTTAAAGGATGTCTGTTTATGGACACAAACAGGTTTCCCCAATAATTGCCTATAAAATGTGGAAAGGAATCATTTAATGAAAGATAATTAAGAGTTTTCTCTTTGTATGTTCTTTTGCCTACTCCTTAAGCTCCTTCTCTCTTACAAAATACGTACATACACATTTCACAAAAGAATGAAAACATCTGAACATAAATTCTCCCCTCTCCAACTATTTTTCATAAAATGGCATTGATATACCCTCCCTCACAACAGTAGCATTGTTTATGTTAACAAGTCAATAGAAATAAAGAACATTCATGGCTTCATATTGCTTGTCTTCTCTGTATGCTATCACAACAAACAAGAAATGGAAAAAAAATCCCCAAATTTCCAAAAATGGGAAAAAGAATACAGAGAAAGAACAGAATACAGTTGCTATTTCTCTTGAAAAGACTGTTTGGATGAGACAGGAAGATTACTACTGAAATTACAGTTGCTTAAATATATGGCCTATATAGCCTATATATTGGCTATATAGGCCAATACTGAGAACAAAAGAAGTACTTCCATCTCCTTCCCTTGCATTTTTGGCTCTTGCATCACATACTCACTGGTCTTGAGAGAAGAATTAGCACAGCTAAACACGAACAGGAGCTGCAAAATTGTCTTGAGTCAATACTATGCATTATCACCTCCTCTGGAAAAGGCAGTATTATTAGGTCCCTTCATCACTTTTACACCCCTAGTAAAAAGAGCACAGGTGCAGCAGCATCCCTGTAACATTAACAAAGAAGCCCTATCAAGTCTCCGCAGACACGACAATGACTGTAAGCATCTATCTTACTCAGGCATATAACATGCAGAGAAGAAGTTCCACAGAAAGGTAGGTAAGCATCCACCACACAAAAATCAATCTTACCTTCAAGGGCTCTGGTATCATTTTTAAAAACTTCTTGCCGGGTTCTGTGTAGCAATTTAAAAAGCTTCAAAACCTGTCAATACAACATCAATAGGATTATCTTGTTTGCCAGCAAGATTCTCAGTTAAAACAAGCATGTTGCAATTAACAGTGTTGTGGCTTTCACATTGCTGCCTTTTAGTACAACATCTGGTATGAAATCAGTATCTGAAACACTTGACTTCAACTCCTGATCAAACAACTTGCAGCCAAAGCAGATGTAAGGAATTAAAATTCCTAGATGGTTCTAGATGCTACAAATCAATCTGAGATGCTAGAGAGTACTAGCAATACACTTCTAACTAATCATTTGGCATGGTGGGGTTATAATCCTGAAAACACTTTCTTGCAAACTTATTGATTGTGTCAATATCAAATACAAACAACAGAACAAGAATACCTGTGCAAGGACTTTCATGGTTACATTACTGGATATTCTCCAATTAAAAAAAAAAAAAAAAAGAGATAAAGTATTCTCACACTTAAAAGCCATCATAAAGAAAGTGAACTTTCAAAGGATGTCAAAATGGTATATTAATTAGAAAAAGTATTTTTAATTTCTCCCTGTAATACATAGTTATAACCTTCTACAGGTAATGGGGCAAAACCAAAAAAAAAAAAAAGAAGTATTTCTCTAAATGTAACTGCCAGATCGGTAAATTAAAAATATCATTAAAAACAACCACTTGAAAGATTAGGATTTACAATGTAGAGAAGACAGATCTCACTATGGATGTAAAGCAAAAATATTGATAATCACTGCTCACAGGCATATAATTTGGGCTGTTTATTCACACGGATTGTCACGAATTACAGAAACCCTCTGAAACTCCTGACCTCATGTCCACCTGTGACAAGTACCAAAAAAAAAGTCCATTAAGGCGACACCTTTTAAAGCTACTTCTAGCACTTCTCTTACGCTGAGGCACCACTAGAAGGCACAATTCTCAGTATCTCACAATGAACTTGAACTGTTGTCTCACAATTAGTATTCCACAAATTTCTCTGAAGGAAACAGAGGAAACGCAGGCCTATAGCTGAGAAATGCCTCTCTTACACCATTGTGCTTCGTACCTGTAAGCAAGCCTATCCTCTGGAGGTTAAAGGCCAATGGTGGAACAGCAGCCAATAAATACATCCTAGCAAGGCCCAGGAAAAAGTGCTGTCTCTTCTTTCAGTCTTTCAGTGACAGAGAAAGAAGCAGCAAGCGTCTCTGAATGCTTTTACTTCCACCAGATGTCAAGACATTTTTAGATTTTTAATCTAAGCCCTCATCCCTCTGCTCAGCTGCTCACTTGGCTACATTTTAAGGTAATTCATCCAGAGACACAGGAACAGAAAAAGACAGAGGAGATGAAAGAAAAGCTATGAAACAGTAAGAACCTTCAAACAGTTTAGCAGTGCTTCCATAAATTTATTGCTATTAAGGGACACCTTACAAAACCCAGCAAGTTCAAACCTTGCTTCACCTCAGTGGAGTGGAGCACTTTATAATTCCTGAGTAAGTACACTGTTGTCGAGGATATAGTACATATGAGATCAGAGAACGTGGACTCTGCTGACTCCTTTTCACTTCCATGCCCTTAAAAATTCACAGCCAACAAAAAACATTCCCTAGGTGGCTGAAACCGTGGGAAATAAACCAATGCTGTGGAGATTCTGCGAGTAAATTTCTTCATCTGTTGATGCATTTTAGGCGATTTGACTATACTATTTGGACAGAGATCTTTTACTATATCAGCTCCACATTCTTCCACTATCTTTGCAAATAACACAATTGCCATCACAAACAGCTTTGAGTCAAACGTGGTGACGCCAGAGGACGCATTTTATGACTATTTTGGATTCCTGGATCAACATTTCTCTCCACCTGGACAGCTCTTCACCACACCGAGTCCCACCAGGGTCACCTCAGGCAGCCTGGGGGCAGGGATGGGTTCACCCTTCCTCACCCCACAGTCCCACCCCAGCACCCGGCTCGGACCCCCTCCGCCCCATTTCACCCCCTTGGCCACGATTTTCTACGTTAACGCCTTTAACCGCCTACACGGCTCCTGCCTCGCAGCTTGCCCCCTTCTCCCGCAGCCTCCCCGCGGGCAGCAGGGAGACCACGCGTCCTCTCCCCTCAACACCACCAAAAAACAAAATAAAAAAAAAATCCATTAAGCACACTATTTGCTCCCAGCCGCTATTTCGCTATTTCCACCCCCGGGCTGCTAACCCGAGGGGGGGGGGGGGGGCACCGCAGGGCCCCTCCGACCCCGCACCCGTCCCCAGTGCCCAGTGCCCAGTGCCCGGTCCCCGCCGCGCATGCGCGCCGCTCTCACCCGGCCGCGGCTCGCCATGGCGCCGCCCGGCTCTGCGGGCGCGGGGGAGGAGGCGGAAGGGGCGCGGGGCCGGGGCGGGACCGGGGCCGGGGCCGGGAGGCTGCGGGGAGCCGCCCGCCCCCTGCATCGTGAGGGGAAATGCCCCGTCCTAACACCTGGCACCAGCTCTTGTGCTCAGCAGTAAAGCTCTGAAAACTCTTACAAAAAAAAACAACAACAAACTCTTAAAACCAGCTCCAGCTCCCACAGCCCTGTCCGGCCTGGTTCTGGTCAGGCTGCACCAGGTTCAGGTTCTGGCACTGCCATGGCTCCTTGATGCCCCTACCCCACTCAGCCACCTCCCGGCTGGATGGATGCATCTCAGATACACCCAGAGGCCTTCAGCCAGTGATGTGCACTGGGTGTTCGTGGCAAGTGCTTGGTAGTGAGGGACCTGCAGGGGTGACCTCTGTGAGCAGAGCCCAGTGGCTGCCCCATGTCAGAGCAGAGCCAGCTCCAGACGGCTCCAAAAGGGACCTGCTGCTGGCCAGAGCTGAGCCAGGGAGAGACACTGGTTGGGCCTCTGGGAGAGGAGATTTAAGAAAAGGAAAAAAAAATATGCGCAAAATCAGCTGGGAGTACAAGGAGTGAGAAGCAGCCCTGCAGCCCCCAGGTGAGTGCCGCAGGAGGGCAGGAGGTGCTGCAGGCAGGCAGCAGCAGTTCCCCTGCGGGCTGTGCAGGGAGAGGCCCCTGGTGGAGCAGGCTGTCCCCCTGCAGCCCATGGGTCCCACATGGAGCAGATCTCCACGCTGCAGCCCCCCCATGGGTGGAGGAGCCCCCGGTGGAGCAGGTGGATGTGGCCTGGAGGAGGCTGCGGCCCATGGAGAGCCCCCGCAGGAGCAGGGGGCCTGAGGGGAGCTGCCGCCCACCCGTGGGGGACCCGTGCTGGAGCAGTACAGGGGAAGGTGGGTTTTGCTTTTAGTTTCTCACTTGCCTAATCTAATTTATTGCTTATTACTAACAGGACAGTCTCCCCATGCCGAGTCAGTTTTGCCGCTGATAGCGCGCACGGCGACTCTCACAGCGCCCCACAGAGCCGCAGCACCCCCCCGCCCCGGCCGCACCCCCCCCTCCCGGATCCCTCCGCGCCGCATGGCGCTCACGCTCCAGCATCCCGGCGGGGCGAGGGGCGTGCTCGACCCCTAAAAGACAAGCGAGCCTACCAATCACGAGCCGGGATCGGCCGCGGCGCTGTGACAGCGGACCAATGAGCGCCGCGGGGGGCGTGGCGGCGGGCCGAGGCGCGGCGGGCCGGGCGGGCGGCGGGCAGGCAGGCGGTGCCGCCATGTCCGACGAGATCAGCAAGGCGCAGGCGGCGCGGCCCGGCGGCGACACCATCTTCGGGAAGATCATCCGCAAGGAGATCCCCGCCAACATCATCTACGAGGACGAGCAGGTGCCGCTCCGCTCCGTGCCGGGGCTTGGGGCTGGGGCCGGGCCCGAGCCGGCCGCGGCTGGGTTAGGCCGGAGGGGCGGCCTGGGTGGGCAGCCGTTAGGCGCGAGGTGCCGTTAGGCGCTCGTGGCGAATTTGAATTCGTTTCGTTAACTGTACTGAAACCTCCCTTCAGGGTTACAGGGAGAAAATATCGATCGAAGGGTTTCAAGGTTGCAAGGAGAGGGTATTGATTAAAGGGAGACTTGTAATCATTAATCGGCACGCAGAGAAAAATGTGTTAGAAGTGCAGAGTCTCTCTGGAATAAAGCCTTATCGGCATTGTTTTAGCCACATCTAACATAAAAACAATTCAGCGAGGTGAGAATTGATTGACTGTGCAGTCAGGCTTTCTGCATCTGCTTTGTTAGCTACTGCGTCTGCTGTCTGTCCCACAAAAAAATATTTGCTGCTGGTGTTCAGCTCATTAAACTACCCGAGTCAGTTCATCGTTTGCATTCTCTCTGTGGTACCACTTGGAACAAAAAAATTGCTTAGGAGATGCTAAATCTAAAGTAAGGTTTATGTGTAATTATGTGCAAATTAGTTTTACTTACCAGTGCTTTTTTTTACCACTCTTCTCTGTTCAGGAGAAAAAAAGCAGCTCACCAAAGAGAGGTTTAAAACCAGACTTTTCCTTAGTTGTAGTTTAAGATAGGACCAGTTGGAAGACAAGGTAACGCAGTGGCCTCTGTCAAGCATCAGTTTAACACTGTTTGTCTCAGTAGGATTGAAAAATCAGTAAAGTTGGAATTGCACAGGAAATTTGGTACTGATTCACAGATAAATGAAAGCATCTAGAAAGTGCACATTTTGAAGAACATCAAGCATGTATTCCAACTCAGTCAGTACCTACTGCAAGTTTTGCTGTGAGGTGTGGTTGGTAAGTCAGAGATGCCCTTTCAGCAAGCAGCAGAGTGCATGCGCAGTGTGCGCATCTGTAGATGGTGGTGGCTGCAGCACTGGGACTGGATTCTACTGCCAGCTATTTGCCTCAACAGCCATTGCTCCTTTTCTCTTTCTCCACCTATTGGAACTTCCTAATTTATTGTAAACATCTGTTTCCTTGTCCTGATTATGTTGCACGCTGAATCCTGCTTTTGGAGGTAAATGTTTGCATTGAGATTTATTTAATGTGGTTTAATGAGGTGTTGCGTGCAGTGTCTGAATTAATGTTGATACTTCAACAAACTTCATTGGAAATGAACTACTTACTATGCACAGTTGTTGATGTTCCATAAGAGATATATTTTCCTCAATTTGGGAATGTTTGAAGTAGGTCCACCCTTAATACAGTGTTTTGAAATAGTCTTTCTCTGAAATACATGGCGTTACTGAGAACAGAAATGTGATACGGCTTCGACTGCATAACTGCCTCGTCATCTCTGACCAAGGCAATACTCAGACTTCATGGAATATGGTTAGCAACTGTTTGCAATTTGTTTTACTGAACAGAGTGAATTCAGAGAGGGAAATAAGCACTAATGTACATTTTTTATAGATATGTATCCCATCAACTCTTGTTAGTTGTTATGTGGAGATGACAAGTCACTAAGTTAATTGCTTGTTAACTTGTTGAGAAGACAACAGCTTTTAAGTAGCACTTTAAAAAATCATTGTTTGCTGTTCATGTAAGCAGGTATTTCGTGTGTAGAAATTTGAGTAATATATCACTAGAAAAAACGAGGTCTCTACTTATGTTTAGGGTACCTGATAATCTGTATAAATGTGTGTTCAGTGGGACGCGTTGATGTGCTTAAACTCTTACCTTTCTCTGAAGTAAATTGTTTTTCACCTGTGTGTTCATCCTCCAGTGCCTTGCGTTCCATGATATCTCACCCCAAGCTCCAACGCATTTCCTCGTGATTCCTAAGAAGCCAATTGTCAGGTTATCTGAAGCAGAAGATTCTGATGAATCTGTAAGTACTGTTGAAGCTTTCTGCACCCCAAACTGTACCTCTAAATATTTCAGAATTTAGTAGGTTCTCCCACTTTTCCTCTTGGCATTACAAAGAGGTAAAGTAGTTTTCTCACATTATAATTATCCATATATATATATATATATATATATATATAAAACACCATATATTCCTTTACTTCTAGCTTAGAATTGTAATGGAAGTAAGATTGTCCAGTAAAAGTACTGATTTAAAGCAAAACAAATCCCTGGGTATGGATTTGTAGTGCAAAATACATTGTTGTGTTAGAGTATAGTCTGATGTCTGTTTCTACTGTTTACAGTAAGTAGTATTTAAATACGGAGAACAGGGCTTGGGTTTTTTGGCAGATGAGAGGTCAGTAAAGGAAGATTAAACAGAGGGGTCCTGAATACTTCATCTTTAGCTATATACACTAAGTACAGAGATTTTTGTAAACCTTTACAAGGTAAGAAGTTTTTTTTTCACCTGAACCAGAAGTTTTTTCACCTGAACTACTCATGTTGCCTGAAGAAGTAAAAGGGGGCTTTAACCATGAGACAAATCTAGCTTCTGCATTACTTCTGTAGTCTGTTACCCATAGCTCTTTTTTGCACCCCTCTATATTATGCTTAGTCAGTCTTTATAGCTTTGCTTGGAAAATACCAGTTGGCTGACAGCAGTTTGAAGAGCCGTGGCTGAATTTCTTAGAATTGGCTAACTGACCTCTCTGAATGGTTCTCTGCTCTCATTCCTTCCCTTCTTGCCCTCTCCCTTTTTTGTGTGTTTTGTTTTTTTTTTTTTTTTCTCCTCCAGCTTCTTGGGCATTTAATGATTGTTGGCAAGAAGTGTGCTGCTAACCTGGGCCTGACCAATGGATTCCGGATGGTTTTGAATGAAGGGCCTGAGGGTGGGCAATCTGTCTATCATGTACACCTCCATATTCTGGGTGGTCGTCAGTTGGGCTGGCCTCCTGGCTAAGATTTTTGCACCACAAGAGATACCGCATGCATGCTAATCACTAGCAAATAGATTTGTTGCCCATCAATCTAGCCACTGTTAATGTCAATTTTTATGGGGATATGTGTCTATGAAAGGTAATAAATGCTCTGAACAACATTCGCACAATAAAGATTTAGCATGTGAGAATCATCTGTCTCGTGTGTCTTACTGATGGAATTGGTTCTGCAAGTTAAAATGTTGTTCCCCTGTAGTGTGAATGTGAGTGTGTTTCAGTCTGCTGTTAAAAATGTTCTGTGGATAGCTATTTGCCCTGAAGATGCAACTGCTTAGCAGTCTTTCATGTCCTTTAGGAAGAAAACTTGGGCTTTTTGAGGATGGTGTGTAAATATTCATAGTCTGCTGCTACAACTTCAAAAAAAGTACATGAAATTACAAATACACCATGCAAGGCCTGTTTCAGCAAAGTGCAGTGTGTTGGAAACCTGCCACTCCTTTCGGAGCACTCCCTCAGCCTTTGCTTTATAAGGCCCCTTTGATGTCATCCTTCTTTCTGTTGGGAAAGGATTAAGCAATAGGCTAAATGTCATAGAATCATAGAATATCTGAGTCGTAAGGCGCCCACATGGATCATCGAGTCCAACTCCTCCATTCCCCAGAGGACCACCCAGAAAATCAGACCCTGTGTCTGAGAGCATTGTCCAAAGACGTGTGAACTCCGTCAGGCTCAGGGCTGTGACCACTGCCCTGGGGATCCTGTCCCAGTGCCCAACCACCCTCTGGGTGCAGACCCTTTCCCTAACCCCCAGCCTGACCCTCCCCTGTCCCAGCTCCATGCCGTTCCCTCGGGTCCTGTCGCTGTCCCCAGAGAGCAGAGCTCAGTGCCTGCCCCTCCGCTCCCCTCGTGAGGGAGCTGCAGGCCGCCATGAGGCCTCCCCTCAGCAGGCTCTGCTCGGGGCTGAACAAATCAAGTATAGGAAGAATATTTGGACATATAACCAGGGTTACCCCTTTCCAGGTGCAGAATCTGGCACTTACTCTTGTTAGACTTCATGCTGTTGCTGATTGTCCCGCTCTTTAATTGTTAAGATCTGTCTGCAAAGCCTTACCACCCTCGATGGAGTCAAGAGCTCCATGCAATTTGGTATCATCTGCAATCTTAAAAAACCTTCAAGTCCTTAATCCAAATTGTTTATGAAAACATTGAAGAGGACCGGTCCTAAAATGGTCCTGAGGAACCTCATTAGTGACAGGTCACCAGCCTGATGTAACCCCATTTACAAGAACCCTCTGGGCCTGGCACTTGAGAGAATTCTTTACACATCCTACTGTGCTTTTATTTAACTGTATTCCTTTGTATAAATTCCTATTTACACACTTTGTCCAGAAGGATACTCTGCGAGACAGTATCAAAAGCTTTACTAAAACCCAGAAAGATCATATTGAATAGCTTCCTTTCTTCAACTATCTGGGTGATCTTGTGGAAGGAAATTAGACACCAAATAGATCTTAAGCGGTGAGCCACAGAAGTTTGAAATGGAAAGTTACTGCTGCAAAAAAACTTGCAAATCAGGTATTTGTTTTTCTTCTGTTTTTAAGGTCTTAAAAATGGAGTAATCAAGGGATATGTCTACGTTAGTGTTTTAGTTTGCATCAGAACTTTCCTTTTGAAGTGAATCTGGCTGTATTATGGTTTGCATTTTTGAAATGGGCTTGAACTGTGTGTATTTCATTCATTTTGGATGAATTGGAAGATGTACGCCAGGACAGACCAAATATATTCCAGACAGAAATAGGCCTTTGGTCCCTGTGGCCAAAACAGAACTTTTCAAAAGAATTACAACCAAAATGCTGAAATGTTTGTATTGTGGGTGTTAGATCCTTACATTGGCTCTACAGATTTACCCTTATTGTAGTAGTCTTAGTCAAGATAATATCCATGGGGATGGTGATAAAGATGTAAAGAAGGCAGAGCTTACACAAAAAGTGTGGTATGAAACTCAGAAGATCTTGCACGGAGTAGGAGAACTTAGGGTTTATGAGGGCATCATGTAGAGTGTGAGCTTGGTTTAAAAACTCCCATCATTGTCAGGAAAGTTGAAAAAATGCAGAGAATAAACTTGGGCTACTTCAAAGGATGTGTACAGCCTACAGAGTAATCCAGAATACTTGAGCACTCGCGTGAAATGTTATGTCAAGTTTATTATTTTTGTCCAGTTTGAAGTAATGGTTATGAGGTCAAGAGAGCATGGCTGTGTTCAAAACCTCTGTGTAATCCTTGTCTGTGTTTAGGTTTCTTTGTACATGCTGTGTATCTCTTAGGCTCGGCAAAAGGTTGCTACTTTATGGAATGAATGATGAGGACATGTTTGAGAGTCATGGAAGATATTGAAGGGTTTGTATTAGCTCTGTATTGCTATGGAGCTATGAGTTTTTTATGCCAGTGACTAAGTTCTGGTTCTAGGACGTAAAAGCAAACAGAGACCCAAGCAGCCTTCTGAGTGTCCAAAAAATAGCACTAAGCTACACATTTCTGATATTATTTCTGTTTTAAAAAGTCAGTTTCTGACTTTTCATGCCTCAAAATGTTGGTTCAATATTGCACTCTCTCAAGTATTGAGCTCTCCAGACTTGCTTGGGCTAAGCTGGGAATATGTGCACATGTGGTTCCTGAAACTTCCATGAGGTAAGCAGTAGCCGCTCCAGATTTAGACAAGCCTTCCCGACTTTGTCTGGTGTTGTCTTGCTTCGTCATTTTTGTTTGTGAGTTTTTTGTAGGTTGGAACTCATTTCTGCGGACCAGATTGTATTTAAGTGCACAACAAACACAGCCATAATCTGGTAAGAGTAATTCAGTGTTCATGGAGGAAATTGAAAGTTCTCTCTTCTTTCTGTTCTCCAGTTATCAGGTAGAAAAGAGCCACAAAAATTTCTTCTCTCTTTTTTGTTTTTCTTCAACAGACAGGGAATGTATTAAAAAACTTGGCAAAATGTTGTCTTGGTTTATTGTTACTTCCAGTTACAAATTTCTGTCCTTGTTCAAAGAAAAAAAACAAAACAAACAAACAAACAAACAAAAAAACACAACAAAAAACCCAAGCTGTAAAACTCTAAGTACTGTACTCTAGCCAGTTCGTAGCTGTGCTTGGAAGAAATTGGGGAAAATGTTCAAAACCTGGGTTAATACTAGTGGGGAGAGCTGTCTGCCAGGGCTGCTCACCAGGTAAGTGCCCCTATACTGGTCATGAAGGAGTTGAAAAGGAGATGTGGTTTTTATTTAATCATAATATACTACAACCTGACATCTAGGCTATCTACAGAGTTGCAAAGAGGAAAGAACTTGAATCTAACCTAAAATGCAGATTGTTCTGTGCAGAAGTTGACGGAGGTTGTATGGCTTAAGGAGAGGCCACTGCTTTAGTGATCAGGGCGGTAACATGAGTGGAGAAGAGAAACTCAGGAAATACCTAGGGATCCAGCCCCATTGAAGGAGAAACTTCAAGAGAACAAATAGTTTTTCTGAGAAGGTTCCTGCAAGAAAAAAAGCATCTAGATATTCCAGAAGAAAGAGGCTACCTCTTCTCAGCTGGTGGTGAAAGTGAAAAGAACTGGAAAACCTGCATGCAAAGGGTAAAAAAATGTAAGTATTAGCCTGCTGGATGCTCTGTGTTTTGGAAACCCAGAGCAACGCTTGTAAGTTACTGAGCAGATGTGAGCTGCATTACCTTGGTCTTTCTAAACTTGGTTAAAACTGTTATAAATGGCTCAGGATTCAAATTAGGATTAAATAAAAAAATAGGATTTATTGAAAGAATATAAAGGAATAGAGGTAAGCAAACAGCGCTGGGTGCACCGGGAGTCTCCGCTCTACCAGGACGCACACCAGTTACATCAAGCAGCTGATTTTTATGCTCCTAGACTAATACATATTCATTACTACTTCTAAAAAAAATAGATTATTAAAATTAGCTTCCGGGGTGCAGTCCCTCCTACTGGAGCATGCGCAGTCTCCTCTGGGGTCTCTTCTGGGGGTCTCTAGGGGTCTTTCATGCTGAAGGCTCGTAGTCTTCCTCTCCACCTTTGTACTTACTGGGCACCATACCAAGTTTACGGAACATCTTCTTCAAGTCTTGTCTCCCAGCTGCCCTTCAGCTTCTTTCTCCTTCCTCTTTATCTCTCGTCCCCCCCTAACCAGATACCAAAGATCCACATAGTATCCCATAACAGTCACTAGTTGTTATCAGTTGTTCTGAAACTCCCAGACACACGAGTAATTAAAACATTCTTCCCCAGCCATTCACAGACACATCTATAGCAGTGTTAGAAATAGAAGTCCGGAATAACAAAAGCAAACAGGTTCATAAATTTAAGAAGTGATAAATTGACTAGAATGAGGGGGAGACTGGGACACACTGCATCTGTGGTTCAAGAATTAAATTGCCAGTGCAGGGCCCAGAGGCAGACAGGATTCAAACAGAATTGTTCTTTATGGACACGAATTGTTAAAACATTCCTCACAAAACACAACCTACAAGAGAGAATGCCTTGAGAACATGAAGAGATAAAGCTACGAGTAGTGAGGCTGGAGCTGCAGTTCCCGATCCGTTTTACAGGAACAATTAAGACTGAAGGGTAATGTTGGTTTGACTGAAGGTCAGGGCCTAAGCAGTCTTTTAAAACTGAGACTTTGGTGGTAGAGGAGACTCAAAGCTGAGAATAGCTGTACTCCAGAAAAATGGGGTATTTTTATCTTGTCGTGGTAGCTGTACTTCTCTTACATTCTGTCAGTGAAAAAGGTCTGTTTTTGTGGAGAAGGTACAGATTATCCAGAAACTTCCTAAAGCATTGTTCTTGATATTAAACATTGATAGTGCATGTCAGGTGAAGGATGGAAACTAGATCTGGAAAAGCCGCACATGACACTGTTCTGTGCCTTGGAAGTGCAGCCAATCTGTAAATGCTGTTTTACATAAAATGAGGAGGTATTATCAGTGCTTTAGACTGTGGCAGCTAGCAACTGGTTGGAGTCACTGCGTTTTAGTCTCTTACAAGATCATTTACATTTGCAGGGCTGAGATAAATCTATTTATCCCTATGCCTCTGTTTTGTTTTAGTAGTAAAGTCCACAATTCATTGTGTGTGGTGTGGATGGAATAACAATTCAGGAGGGAAATGTCTGGGGAAATGTAAAGCAAGAGGTGAAGAGAAAGAGTAAAAATAAAGTGAATGTGGTGATGCTGCAGTCAAAGCCCATGCATGTTTGTGTTTTGTTAGGGCAGAGAGTGGGAAGGATGTTCTCATTAAAGGCCCCTTTTGCTTTCTTCTTCCATGGTGACACAAATTTGCATATGCGTGGCATGGTTCATTTCAGGTTGTTTGCTCTGTGCACAGGAGTAGAAACCCAATGAAGAAGCCAGGTAATTCGAGAGAGTGTTTCTTCCCCTCTGATTTGGCTCCACGAGTGCAGGTCTTTCTGTCAAATCACCCAGTGCAAATCCAGGGGGGCCCAGCACCTGGTGTTGCATCAGAGCTCATCCACCTCTGTGAGTAACATCGGTGCTGTTGCACCGCAGGGAGGCTCCAGTAAGCCGTGCTGACAAACCTAACATCACACTGTTCATGTGGGTCTTGCTTTCCGTCTTCTTTTGATTGCAATGCTCTGAATGATTAGATTACAGATGAGAGTGCTTCCTATTGCTCGTGTTCTTTCTTCTTTACAACAGCTTCTGCAATCGGATTTAACTCGATTTATTTATTAGGACCAACACTTTATTCCATAAATTGCTTCTGGATATCTTCAGTCAAAACGCTCGGTGTTCTGTGTGATGGAATTATTCAGTGAATTGTAGCCTGTTATTTATTTATTTATTTTGTAGTTAGAAGAACCTAATTTGTTTCTTAATATTGTGGCTGTTTATCATTTAACAGCTCAGCAGTGCCCACAAAATTGCTAACGCTTTCATTCACAGTAGAGCAAACAACATGCATTTGCTTTTCCAACTGTGACATAGGAATATTCATGTTCTGAATTGGAAGATGTGAAGTAAGTGGGAGACTTGTTACAGTTCACTTTTCACTCTGAGACACCTCTCTGGACTGCATCTCAGTCTCCTTGGAGACTGCTGCTGTCATTAAGTCATAAGCTAGCCCAGGGCCCTCCTGTCTTACTGCTGCGTAAACAGAATGGAATTTCAGCTCTGCGGCCAAACGAGATGCATCATGACTGTAGTCCACGAGTTAGGGCACTTATTTATATCCAGTGAAGATCAGCTTGGAGAATCATGGAAAATGATTCTCTGATCCCAGAAGAGATGTTGAACACCAGCGTGAGAGTCAGGCAGTTTTGCAGAAGAAGCTGGGAACAAGAAGAGGATGTAATTTCATGTATGTTCCTGTACTTCAGATGCAAATCCTCTGTACCATTTAAAAATACATAGGATATGATATGCTGACTACTTCAAATGCAGGATATAGGATGTGAGGGCAGACGTTTTGTATTAATTAACATTTTCCTTCAGATAGCTTTTCTTAACTAAATGAAAAAGAAAAAAGTTCTGACTGCATTTTGTAAGCGTTCTGATCTTGGTGGTCTGTGCATGTGAGGCACACTGTAAGCAGGCTTACCCTATGCACCCTCTTTCAAAATGTGGGTAAGCACAAAGCCCTCTGGAGATGGCCAGAAAGCTTGTAGGTCAAACAGGTGGGTTCCTTGTACACTTAAGCAGAACAAAGGTGGTATTCTTCCTGATCTTTTTTGGACGTGGATGAGCTCCCTACTTGTGTCACACTTAGCATCTTTGCCTTCAAAGTTGAATGAGAGGCTGTGCGTGTTATGGAAACCGTCTGCAAAATCAGAAGAATGGAGTGACATTATCTTCTGAAGAAAAATAAACATGTTTATAAAACTGAAACCTTTCCATGGGTACATTTACCCTTATAAGAGACAATTTTCTGAGTCCATTCTTTACTACTGAAAGAAAACAAAGTGCATAGCAGAACAATGACCCTTGTCTTCGGAAGAATGGAGGTAAGCTTGTTGGAGGCGGATGACATCACACTGTGGGCAGCAGAGGAGAGTAAAGAGGGCCAAGAGAGCTTTTTGATTGTCAAGCATAGTATCCTTCATGCGTAGAAAGGGAATGTTTTGAAGTTTATGAGCTATGCATATGGCAGGAGGTCTCTGTGGCTAAACACGGAGCTCAGGCTGAACTCAGCTGCACTTGTTCAGAGATGGAAGTGGGGGTGGGCTACATAGCATAAACAGACATTGCTAAGATGGCATGGAGGAGCTAGCTGCTTCTGTGGGGGAACTGAAATTTGTGGTGGATGAGAAAAGCAACAAGAAAGGCTGTAACAGCTGCATAAGCAACAACAGAGGGGACTAAGGAATACGTGGACCTGCTGAAGAATAGGGTGGTGGGTCTAGCGAGGGAGGAAGAAGAAATGTCTGGGCTATTCAACAGATTTTCATCTTTTTTTTTTCCTGCAAGTTTTGTTGTCAACTCTTCCAGAGCCATGTGCCTAGAGGCCAAGCCTCGGCCATGGTAAAGGAACTATGAGATGGGGATTCCTTAAGCAATCTGGACACACACAGAAATTCGTGGATGCATCCAGTGCTGCTGAGGGAGCTGGTCAGTGTCATTTATCAGCACTGCTCTCTGTGACCATCAAAAGGGCATGATGATTGGATAAAGTTCATGATGGCCAGAAGAAGGCAAACATTCTCAAGAAAAATGTGGTGAATTTGGGGAACTTCAGGCTAGGCAGCCTGATCAGAGTCTTCAGGAATATTACGGAGCCAGTCTTCCTGGAAGCCATTTCCAGGCACAGCTGGAAAAGGTGACTAGGAAAAGAGAGGACAGATTTACTGAGAAAGATCTTTTTGCCTTCTTCAAAGAGACCATTATTTATGTGGATGAGGGGAGAGCAGAACTTCAAAGGCTCTTTGAAGCTAACATGGAGAATTATGCTGTGGACGGACAGATTACCAGGTGAGTGGAAAATGGGCTGGACCAGTGGACTTAAAGGGTTCAGATGGCAGCTGGTTGTACCTGGCATTGCTCAGAGGCTGATGTTAGGGATGCTCACATTTAACGTTCTCATAAGTTACCCAGGTATTGGGCTGGAGCGCATCCTCAGAAGTTCACATCACACCAAGTTGGGTTGTGGAGTGACTGATGAGCTGGAAGTTGGGCCTGATATTCAGAGGCACCTTGACGTGTTGGAGAAGTGGACTGATAGGGACCTTCTGAAGTTAAGTCAGATGCAGAGTTTCTGCACTCAGAAGGGAAAAGTCTACAGGTTTGCTGGGATTGCCTTGCTAGAAAGCTGCTTGCAAAACTGGATCTCAGAATTTTGGTTGGACAAAAGTCAGCAACATGCCCTTGCAGGAATGATGGGCAGGCCCACCCTGGGCAGCATAAGCAGCAGCATAATTGAGGGTATTCACTAATCCCCTGAATTCTGCTTTCGTGAGACTATATCTGGAATGCTGTGTCCAGTTTTGGGGTCACCAGTACAGGGAAGATGCAGACATACTGGAGAGAGGCTCATGGAGGGCCAGCGAAGGGGCTTGAGCCTATGGCATGCAAACAGTCTGAGAAGCTGGGTTCATTTGTCTTGAAGAGAAGATGTCTTAGAGGGAGCTTTCTGATTTCTGTTTTCTTCTATCCAATGTGTAGTCATGGGGAAGACAGGCTCTTGGAAGTGCACTTGGAAAGGGTAAGAAGTAATGGGCTGATGTTGCAGTAGGAGAAATTCTGACTAGATATTGGGGAAAATAGTCTTCACAGTGAGAAAAATCACTGGTTGTTCAGGGAGGCTATAGTATCTCCATCCCTGCAAGATGCTCAAAGCCTAATTACACAACCCCCTGAGCAATGTGGATCTGGCTTAAAAGCTGGCTTTTGTCTTAATAGGGGAGTAGACAAGACAGCCTGCAAAGGTTGTCCAATATTGTTCTGTGATTCTGTTAACAGCAGCGTAAATATCTGCAAAGAAGATCCAGAACAAAGTGATGCAAGCAAGAAGAAAGCCACAAGGAGGAAAAAAAAAATCCGGAATTGTAGAACTGAAATAAAAAGCATGTGAAAGAGGAAAAAGTCAGTTGTATTTGGAAGTTCTGTAATTTTGAAAGCATAAATTTACATTTATAAGCTTTTGTATGTTTATGTAGAATTTATGTAATTTTTGTTTTGAGGGTGGGAGAAATGTCTTATTATGCTGCTTATTGTTTGCCACAGTTAATTAGAAATCAGTGACTGGAACCTATTAATCAGAAGATGGAGCACACTTCTTTAGACCACTGAAGGAAAAGAAATGGAACAAAAGAGTATCAGAGCTGTTACAAAGAGACTGAATTTTGTTTTGAAAAATTCATGACTGTTTCTTACCTTACAGAACATAAATGGTAAGACGTGTACGGCTAATGCCTTATCCCCTTTCCATCCCCTGATGGGCTTCAACTGCAACGGGAGATCATTCAGCCATTCAGCCTCCGTTAATCCCCTTGTGTGAACTCAGACAAGTGGCGTGGTGGTGACTGAGAAGCCAAAAACAAAACCTGAAGTGGTATAGCTTGTAATTAGTTAAACTTTTCATTTTGTAAAAGATTTTGAGAAGTGTGTGAACTGGTGCCTACCTCAGATGCTTGCTTGGCTTAAAATGTTTGTGTACAATGTACATATGTTACTTGACTCTTTTTAGGCCAAAAATAAAATGTATGTGATTTCTTGTTTGCCTTTTATACAGTAGTGCCTGGATTTCTGACAGTGATCCCAGCACAGTGATCCCAGCTGACTGCTTTTTGGATAATAAAAGGCCAGTGCTGTGCTGCCTTCCAGATTGCTTGCATAAAAGAGAACCTCAGCAACACTTGTGTAGCCAAGTTGGGTCAAAATTTCAGACTGAAAATAGAAGCAGGTCTTGAAAGAAAAGCTCTTGGTCAGATTTATGTGTCTGAGTTTCATGACGTTCTGCTAGGCATTCTCTTCTTTGTCAGCCTCTGATGTTTTATATAGCTGCATAGATTTCAGCATTATGATTTGCCAAAATTGTAAATTGTAATTGGAAAAATAATAGCCAAATGTCTCCACGTGGTTAAAAGGATAGATTCTTACATAGCTTTTGCTTCACATCTACAAAATGTATGATGAAGTGTCAGATACTTAATGAGACTGTTAAGATACAAAGCAGTTTAACTGGATGTTAATGAAGAGATGTCTAGGAGTGCCTAAAGCCAAACAAAAAGCTGTTTTATTAGTGTTGCTATCTGAAACTCGCAAACCCAGATGTCAGACTGGACTGTATTCATCTTGGGTTTTGTATCTTGTACATTTAGTAAAGCTCCTATTTTGTTTGTTTAGGGAAAAATGGAAAGAAAGGTGTAAGTATACTTGTAAATAAACTGTATATCGTGCTGTAAATATTTAGAATGTTAGTTTGGATCACTGATGTTGTCAACTAATAAAACAGCATAAATTAGTTCTTCCTAACATCTAACCTAAAACTCCCCTGGCTCAACTTAAGCCCATTCCCCCTCGTCCTGTCACCAGGCACGTGGGAGAACAGACCAACCCCCACCTCACTACAGCCTCCCTTGAAGTACCTATCGAGAGCGACAAGGTCGCCCCTGAGCCTCCTCTTCTCCAGGCTGAACAAGCCCAGCTCCCTCAGCTGCTCCTCGTAGGACTTGTTCTCCAGGCCCCTCACCAGCTTCGTCGCCCTTCTCTGGACTCGCTTAAGCAGCTCGATGTCCTTCTTGTAGTGAGGGGCCCAAAACTGAACACAGTACTCGAGGTGAAATGATTTTCATGATTCTTTTATAAGGAAATATTCTAATTATTTGTTTATCTTAAGCTGCTAAAACTTACTAAATGAACTGCATCTTATGCATTTCAGATGTGACAGAATGAGAAGGTAAAATGCATTAACAGATAAGTGGAACAGTGTACAGCTGAACAATCACAAATCTAATAATCATGTAGTGAAATGAAAAAGATGAACGTGATTTGCAAGACAGACAACACCTTCTCAAGATATGAGAATTTAATTATAGCTTAGTGACATGATTTCTTGTCCAGATATTAGGGTATTGTAATATGTATATTACATCTATATATAGAGATACATGTAATATGCATATGTGCATCTTTTAAATATTTTTCCAAATTCTCTAACACACTTTTGCCTTTGAAAATTGCACTGGTTTCAGTGGAGACCACGTTCTGCTCTCCTGAGCTCTTTAAAAAGTTCTTTATGACCTGTTTGGTAGTACCAGGACATAGTAAAATGCAAAAATCTTGTGGAAGTAAAAAACGTTTTGGTTCTTAGGGACCATGTTGATTCTAGTGTGTTCTGTAATTGAAGTAGTGTACTTTGTGAATTGGGTGAAATAAAAAGTACAACGCTCAAGTATGCATGGTGAAGTATTCTTGTCTCTTTCTTACAAATCAGCATGCTGTCCTTTCAATGAAATAATCGTCCCTTAAAATTGCAAATAAAACTGCACAAATTATCCAAACTGCACTTTCTAGGCCAGGCCACTTGAGGGCAGGCTAAGACTTTTTTCTTTTTTTTTTTTTGGATTCGGCCTGTGTTACAGAACCCTTGAGTGCTTTAGCTTTTCATTTCATTGTAAGAAAATGTGATTGCTACTATTAAAAGTAGTAAAAATAGCCGATTCAGCTTTAACGGTTTCCTCTCTGAAGCACAGAATTTCTTGTTTGCAGAATGGTATTCATCAGTTCAGCAATGGTTGCTGTGTTTAGACAGCCCTTTTCAGAGTTTAAACTTGTAACTAGCCTGATAACAGAGCTGCTCTATAGCAGCTCCATAAAATTATTGGTGGAGTCCTTGTGCATCATGTATTTGTTGTTCTTGAAAATTTGACACATGCACTTGTGTTTATATGAACATTGTCTTCTGGATGCTCCTTTCCAATTATTATCAGTGCAAGTACTAGAAAAATTATAGTTTCATGTTTTGGAGTGACTTGTAGAAACTTATCTTCATATCTAATAAACTGCAGAGATGCAAAGCGTAGTCTCAAATGTAGAGTGTTCCTATAGAAAGCCTGCTATTGCTGTCTCATTCAGACAACTTTTGGATTGTGACAGTGTATTACTAAATTTGTAGGTCAGTATTCAGAACATTAAGAGGAAAAGGATCATAAAAATCTGAATAATCACCAGAAGCAGCACAACAATCATTTACTTAATCAGGGTTTTCTTATTAACTGTAATTATATGTTGATAATATCAATAATAATATGTGATCTTCCTTTCAGAAACATGTTGGATTCAAGGACAATAGTATAAATAAACAAACAACACTTAATAATGCTGTCAATCCCTTAACTACATCGATCATATTGTTTCATGTCTCTGTGTGCTGCCAATAGAAACACAAATCTATTATATATAAAACACTCTTCAGGTAGAAGTTGCTTTTTAATCAGGAGAGTCATTAAAATATCTATAAAAGAAGAGACTGAATGCAGTGTTATGAATGCTATTCTGCATCTCGCTGGTTCTTTGAATTGTTTTTCTTTCTACACCCTCCCCCCACTCAAATGACTTCTCATATGTGATTCACTGTATACGTTTCATATGTTTTATCCTGTCAGTGCCATGTGTGCTTTAGAACATGACTGGAACATGAACCCAACCTATGTGTGTTGTGGGCAAACACAGTACTTAAGCTAGGGAAGAAATAGTTTGATTTACAATATCTGCTAAGCATTTATGTTTATAGGCAAAGATCTTGGGCTTCAATTATTGATCAAGAAAACAGCAAGCTTTAGAAAGCTGCTATGTGAAAGCAATTTTGATTTTGAGAGAGAATGAGGAAAAGAAGGGAAATAAATGATGCAGTCTAGAGCAAGGTTGTGAATATGAATCTAGAATCAGAAGAGAGTCAGGTTTGACTGGAATTTCTTATTTTTGCCTAATTACTAAGATGCAGTAACTCTCAAATACGCAGAGACCATTTTATTTTAAGCTCCAGTGTCTTGGGGGTCTATGGCTGAGGGTAATACGAGACCATATTCTGCTTCCTTGCTTGTGAAGTTGCACTATAGCTAACTATCTTTCTAAAATCTAAATGATAAAATGTTTGGTGAACTCTGTGGTGCATGGACAAGGTCTCAATTTCTGAAAATGAGAAGATCTGCCTGAATGTTATCAGATTCTATGTGACCCAGCAGGATAGAAAAAATATTGTGACAATTAGTGATGGCCACTTGCTACCTACCTTCCTGTTGCTGGACAGTGGAGTTTTGGAGCTGCCAGTCTGCTCTTCTCAGTGAGTTTCATGCTGGTGTTGAGATGTGTAAATATATGTCAGCTTGCAGGATGAGGTCCTCGAGTTATGTATTCTTCTCAGCACTGGGGTCTGCTCAAACAAACAGAGCGTCATGGCTTTATGTGGTGCTAAATTAATAATTTTAACAACCACATATATCAGTACAGGCTGGGGGATGACCTGCTGGAGAGGAGCTCTGAGGAGAAGGACCTGGGGGTCCTGGTGGATGACAGGTTGACCATGAGCCGGCACTGTGCCCTCGTGGCCAGGAGGGCCAATGGGATCCTGGTGTGCATTAAAAGGAGTGTGGCCAGCAGGTCAAGGGAGGTGATCCTCCCCCTCTACTCTGCCCTGGTCAGGCGTCACCTGGAGTACTGTGCCCAGTTCTGGGCTCCCCGGTACAAAAAAGACAGGGATCTCCTGGAAAGAGTCCAGCGGAGGGCCACAAAGATGATACGGAGCCTGGAGCATCTTCCCTATGAGGAAAGGCTGAGAGACCTGGGTCTGTTCAGCCTGGAGAAAAGAAGACTGAGAGGGGATCTCCTCAATGTGTATAAATACCTGAGGTGTGGGAGACAGAGGGATTTGGCCAACATCTTTTCAGTGGTTTGTGGGGACAGGACAAGGGGCAATGGCCACAAGATAGAGCACAGGAAGCTCCACTCTGACATGTGAAAGAACTTCTTCACGGTGAGGGTGATGGAGCACTGGGACAGGCTGCCCAGGGAGGTTGTAGAGTCTCCTTCTCTGGAGATATTCAAGGCCCATCTGGATACCTACCTGGGCAGCCTGCTCTAAGGAACCTGCTTTGGCAGGGGGGTTGGACACAGTGATTTTTCGAGCATCTTCCAACCCCTACAGTTCTGTGATTTTGTAAATTCCAGATGAAGGGAAAAAAAATGCAAAAGTGCTATCTTTGGTAAGCTACAGATCTGTGTTTGAACAGAAAATACAACAGTGTGTTATAATTGTGAAGTTGAAAGTTGTAGCAATAAGTAATGAAAACTAATGAAAGATTTTTATTTCAGCCTATACTGCTTCATCATCTGTAATTACCCTTCTATGTCTGCTTTTTCCCAGTCACAGTGTATATGTGTATGTCTCTACGTTGCTGTTGTTAAAACCAAAAAAAACTTACTGGAGTGACAAACTGGATGAAGCTTTTAATTTCAATGTGTATTGTATTTCTGGCTTTATGATGGCAATGATATGAAAATGTAAATATGAAATAGAGAAAGATATATTTTCTGAATCTTAATACTCAAATCAAAATACCTCAGGAATGATCCTTTCAAGATATAAGCCATTTACAAATTTTTGTTATAAAAAAAAAAAAAAAAAGAAAAATAACATAGTGAAATCTGAGAGATACGGTTTGCCTCTACAAAATCAGGAGTGATTTCTCCTGTGGCTCCCTCATCATGAGAAATGTAATGACTTGCAATTATTTTTTTTTTTTTTTAGAGATGTGCTGTGCAGAGGTCTTCAGGGCTTACTTTTTGCTTTATGCATGTTTATGGTACTCCGTGAAGTCTTAGTAGTTTGCAGAAAAATGCCTTTCCTTCAGCACTCTAATTCACTAGACAAGATCTTCCACTCTCTGGACACTTTAGAATGTCATGAACTGGTAGGAGACAAGCAAGGATATAGGGACACAGGTGATATAGGGAGGCGACAGACCAGCTTTTCTCAGAAAGCCCTCTATATATTTGATATGAAAGCTGTGAAAGGGTTTGTGCAAGTGTGCTCTATGATTGCTTTCATGTTTCTTGCTGAGAGCCTCCCCAGTTTTCTAAATGTAGTTTGTGATTAGCCATCAGAAAAGGTGTGGTGTTAGGCTCTCTTTTTCACTTTGGAACCTGCAAGCTGGTGACTGGTCAACATGCACAGTTTTTGCACAGGATAGCTTGATTTTATCTCACCCATAGACCAAAGATCTGCCTTATGTGAACATTCATAGGGCCAAAATGCAATCATTGAATTAATGTATGTGAAAAGTAAACATGACAAAATAAAACATGAATCAGAATTAGTGAAAATTTCAGCAGGGTCATATTCCCACTGTTTTACTCATTACATCTGGTCTGTGATTACTCTGAATGGAAGAGTGCAAGCTCTGAGGTTTTCTCTGCTTTGTAATAGTGCAGGAAATGAATGTATTTTAAGTAATGTCTGTGGCCATGAATAAAGAACATATTTCATAATAAGCTGCAGATATGGAATGGTTGTATTTTCTTCTTTAGACCTCTACTTTACACTGCTTAAATGCAAGTTGCAGAACAGAAAGCCCCACCAGTCAAATTTTATGATGCTTTTGACCATTGTAACCAGGAAAATTAGTTTTCAGCTGCTGATAAGTATCTTTTTATATTTTCACAGAGAAGAGATACAGATAAGAGATGGAAAATGGAAAATGAATTTGAAAAAAGTCTCTTTTCATTTAACCCAAAACCTCTAATTACATTAGGAAGGTACTGGACCCTGAGGGGAATACAATGCAGCTTTGAGATGCCTGGCAATCCAGAAGAGAAGATCCTTGAGAGACAGTACCTCTGTAAGCTGACCTGAAAAAAGGATTGCTCAAACATCTGGCTTCTTTCTCATGAGAAATTAAGTCAGAAAGCCACAAGCCTCTATTTCACATCTTTGTGGAATGTGCAAGTTTCCACATTGTTGCTCATTTCTGTCTCATTTTTTGCAAAGCACTGACTTTGTCTCCAGTACATTGGTTCCAAACATTCATCATATCTAAATATGTATATACTTCCTTTTCTTCCCTTAACGATGTGGACTTGAGCCAGACTGCTGCCACTATTTGTTGCTCTTTTAGGTATGTTCTGAATCAAACAGGAGCTTGGACTGTTTCAAGTCTCGCTTGGCTAAAGAAATGGGTTTTGGAGTAGCCCAGATGACTGAAATTTTTTTCATAGCAGAGGCATTTGGGTGAGCTGGTGTCACTGGCTGAGAAGTTCAGGAATCATTTTTTCTTCTCTAGACAGTCTTTGGCTAGTCTTTGCATTCATTTTGTTTTTTAAAATATGAAGTATTTTTTCCTATCATCACTTGATATAATTTTGAGACAAAGCTATTAACTGATTCATAGGGTTTATTTTCAGATGCAGCAAAGTGCCTGTGTGGGAAAACAACATCTATTCCTCCTTCCTGTTGCAAGCTTTCATGAGGCTACATTTGTGTCAAAAAAAAAAAAAAAAAAAAAAAAAAAAAGTGTACCTATGTGCAAAAAGTGGTTTGAGTGTACAAGAATTCTTACTAAGCTATACAGGACCCATTTCTCTAACAAATGAAAATAACCAGGACCCCATTAACACCAGTTCCTGGCAGGGAAATGAAAAGAGCAGTACTTGAGATCAGAAAGGAGACAGACAATTACCTTAGTAAGAGCTTTTTCTTTCTTCTAAGTGGAAGTTAGAGTACTTGCAATAAGGAGGCTGTTAGCAGGGTTATGAGTGTTTTGTATAATAGAGCTATTGCTGCTTTTTTCCAGAAAACAGCAGATATCTATTATAAATAGGACTCTTACACAGACACACCAAAACTATTGATTATTTTCTGTTTATTTTATTCTGCTTTTAATCTGAGCATTGATGTATCTGTATTCACCCAAGTATCAAGTATTACTCTAAGAGCTAAGTGTGTGATATAATACGAGGTGTCTCACTCCTAATATCCGTTCAGGTAATTGGGATTAGTTTAAGGTGTATGAAAGATGCTGAGCCTTCTGAAAGGTTTTGACTTGCTTTATGGGAAAAAGCATATTAGTGTAGACTTTCCAATATTCCTCCCCAATATTCCTGATCATTAATTACAGTGTGTCGTTAGTGAATGCTTCAGTTCGTGACCTATCTGCCACCCATGGTAAGTGATAAAGCCTTCCAGTCTGTCTGATGCAGCTGAGTTCTTTTAGCCCATCTGTTCAGGAACACAAAAAACACACAGACAGAAAGAGTAAATTCCTCTGGACTGGATGGGAGGCTCAGAGTAGCACAAAGGAGCCTGTGTCTGAACATCAGATGCCATTGTAAGGCAATTTATGGGGGACCCCGCTGAGCAGTGCAGGGGGTGAGCCTGAGGTGGGGCTGAGAGCTCGAGAGGTTTGTCAGAAGCAGACCTTGGGCTTTGGCCTGATGACTATGGCTAGAGCAGGCTGGGGCTGCTGCTGTGATTTTGAGAACAGCAAGCACCACTTTATGTACAACAAGGCCTCATGTCTGGAGAACTACACAGAATCAGAAGGCTGCAAAATGTTTTCACGTTTTTTTTAGCATCCTTTCCCAGACTGTTTTGCCCTTTTGATAAGCTCATCTGCATCATGCCCAGCAGAGGAAGTGCTACTCTGGATCTAGCTCAATTTCTAAGGTCTTAACTTGTTGTCCTCTCTCTGCTTCTGTTATCCCCAGCTGTTTTGACAACAACCTTCTGATATCAAGTTTCTGGAAATGACACCCAGTAATAGTGCAGAAAGGGACTGAGCATGTGACATTCTCTTGATAAGATTCACAACAACTACATTTTCTAGTCTGGGAAATAATTTATCCTCTTGTTTTGCTGGCAGATCAAAAGTATCATAATTTAGGGAAATGCTCTTACTTACAGTCTGTATGACTGACCATGGCTGGTGCTTTCCTACAGACACAAGTGAAAGTGATGGCCAAGGATTATGAATAAAACATTCGAGCTAAGGTTTACTGTGGGGCTCTGATATGAAAATTTGTTCATAGTATTTCCTGAATATTAATTAATGCACAGCTGATGCCTGATTGCTCATACATAGTGAAATCTTCAAGGTGGAAATAAACAAAATAATTAGAAAAGATTCAGTGGTACAGGAATGAGACTAACATTTGTTTATCAGAGAATTTCACTTATGCTACTGCCATCCTGTAACTAAAATTCAGTGTTAAACAAAAGCTGGTCTCATCCCCTTAAGATGGTATTTAACTGAGGTGTGCAGTGACCTGTAACAGCTTGTAGCCTAAGGGATTTGTGCACCACAGTGTCTATTACATTACATTAATAACAGACAATATATATCAGATTTATTTTCTTTTTATTATTATTATTATTTTTTTTGCTATTGGTTTCTTCTCTTGGTTAAACCAATGAAGCAATGAAGCATCTGGCCCGTGATGTAAAAAAAGGTGTTTCTATAGAAAAAACATCTCGTGATCCATCTATTGCTTTGCTAGCTCTTAACTACTGTCCCTGTGTAAGGCTGAACGTCATTATCTCAACACCAGAAAAAGATTCAGCCTACACAGACAGAAGGTAATTTCAGTTCCCATCCTAGCCTTCCTCTAAGGATAATTTTACAGTTTTTCCAGTGATAATCTAAAACTGAATTCTGTAATTAGTTTTTGCCTTTAAGCAGCATTTCTAGAATGGGAACAAGTGGTTAGAATAGCTAAAATTTGCTTGGAATACACAAGCATCTTGCCAAGGGGCTAAATGCTATCATGACTCTCCTAATGTAAATATCATATCTACCTTGCAATGCATTATGCTTATTGTAAATATAATAATTTAACTGAATTACATTTTTCATATCTCTATTTTACTTTTGTGAAGACAGTCTTTTTGCTCTCCGTTAGGAGACCAAACCCTAAAGCAATTTTTTTGTGTCTGTTTCTATTATTTTTAATCACCAGATAGTGAGACATACAGACATAACTATCTTAAATTGTTTGAAATCCTCTTAACATGGAACATTCTAAATTGGGAATAAAAAACAGATAATCTTATTGGGATTTGAATCTGTCTCTTGTGTTTATGAATAAATTTAGTTCTAAATGTGTTTATTTATTTATTTATTTATTAGTCATGCTCTTTTTTTTTTTTTTTAAAGTCTTCCAACTTTTTCCAATTTAGGAGAACTTTTAAGTTTCTGAAATATATAAAAAATTTTTCTTTCACCATATTTTTATTGCATGAAGTAGAAATCTTCACTTCTGGAGATAAAGTAGCAAATTAACTAAAGTCTGACTGCTTCAAAAACAGCAAATAGTAAAACAATAATACTTTTGAATATTTTTTGTAATATGTCTGACTTGTAATAAAACATTTTTTTAAGCTTAAAAGAAACGGTGATTCTGTGAACAGATTTCCCTCCAAGAAATATTAGTAAGTTGCTTGTTTCTATTATATTGAAAATTTGGTGAGAGTTTCATGAAAAGTTGCATGATATACAATTAAGGAACACAAGATATAAATAAGAATCTTTTAAGCAAGAGAATAATACAGAATAAAGTAAAGAATGTTGGATAATTGTGCTAAGGGGTGATTTTTCTTACTACTAACCTGGTTTCACTGAAATTCATGAGATTTCATGTGAAATTTATGATCCAGCTGCTTCCCCACACAGATAAATGAATACTTTCACTCAGAACACAGACATTTTAGGAATGGCTTTTGTATTACTCTTTCACATCAATTTGATGTGCCCACCTCTGCTCTCTGGCCCTCCAGTTGAATGTGTGTGGGAATTCATTATTTTTGAGAAACATTAGTCAGAAATATGATGTATTCAGGCAAGGAGTACTGTTAATACTCATGCTGACATGTGGTTGCAACACAGAAAATCTCATGGTAAGGTTCACCTCCTGCAAAAGGATGGGGCAGTGGGGCTTTCCCTGCTTGCTTTCAGGTTTTCATTACTGGAGGCTCATAAAGCTTTCAATCTAGCCTTATTCAGGACACTGCTGATTCCACTGAAGAGAATGAAACTACAGGTCATGTTTTAAGTGCACCCATAGGCAAATATTCTTTTACTGGGAGCCAAAACAGTGTCCTAAGAAAGCTCATGAGAGTTGGGAATCTCCACGTGATAGATGAGATATGGGAAACTCAGCTGGGCACGCTTTAGAATTCAGTTTGTAATACTGCAGTTGTTGTGAAGAATTATGTTTTTCTCATAATTTTCATACAGTCATACATGTTTCTTCCTGGTATTTTCCAAGACAGAAGTGTTTGTGTTCTATTAAGTCTAATTTTTTTGTGGATGTGTCTTGTTCACAGTCCACTGGCCCTTCATATCTGTAATTTAGTGTATGGAGTAGCAATGATGAATATATTATATGCATTAAATACTTTTTTTTTTTTTTTTTTTTTTAATTATGTATATAAAGGTGTAATAGGCTACTGTCTCAGCTCTGATATATCATGAGTTCTGATTTTGACTCAGAAGTGCTATGTTGCTCTGGGCAAACCAACAGACCAGTAGAGGTGTGGCTATGGGATTTGTTGGACAAAACCAACATCCCTCGTGCTTCATGCCAGTCACCTTCTCTGTTGTGCTGCTGTGGCTGAGAGTACAAGTCCAGAGCAGCTTAAACTTGTTCACACATCTGGGCTTCTGTGTTTCATACCAGCCCTTCTTCATGCCCTCTGGTCCCTGTTCTTGTGCTTGTACCCGCACTTACTCCAACACAGGGTGAATTGGGAGGAAATAAGGCTAAAAAAATGTAGTCTTGCAACCCCTAAAACAGGTATTTTTTCCTGTGTCTGCTCCCTATATAGAGCCAGTGCAGGAAGGAGTGTGTGACTTCCAGCATTTGAAGTGCCCCAGGCTGCCCTGGCACCACTCGGCTACCTTTGCCTAAGGCGCAGCCAATAACCAATACCTGTTGTATAAGCCTATATCATTTCCAATTCCCATAAACAGTGGAAATACCTAGGCATGACATAAGCATTAAGACCCATTAAACTGTGTGTCACTGGGGAGGCAAACTGCAGGTGACAAATTATGGCTGCTCCTTTTTCTTCTCTCCCTTTAGCTGTTCACAGGCAGGTTTTACTGTTTTGAATCTGTGCTTTCCTGTTGGGGGATGAACTGGATGGTCTGGCTGTTCATAAACTGCAGGTTCTTCACAGGCTTTTTCGCTTTGCATACTCATTGTCATTTCTTGTGAACAGCTCTTGGACTGGTCAATTCTGCTTTCTACTGAGACAATTTTCAACACCAGTGACATTTCATCTGTCTGTGCCTTGTGGTATGAGTGTTCAGGTCCTGGTCCAATTAAGTGAGCTCTTCTTAAGATGACGGTAGCCTTTAGGTGAACTGCACTTAAAATGAAACAGGTGCCTTACTGGATTAAAATTTTAAATGTTGAGGTGAATTTACCATAGAAACCCTTGTGCTCACAAAATAAAAAAAAAATATATATATATATATTTACAAGTAGATCTGAAGTGCTAACAGTATGCAGGTTTCTTTACATAAATCAGTCCTTTTATTATTTTTATTTTATTTTATGTTATGTTATGTTATGTTATTTTATTTTATTTTTTATATTTTATTTTATTTTATTTTATTTTATTTTATTTTATTTTATTTTATTTTATTTTATTTTATTTTATTATTTTATTTTATTTTATTTATTTTTTTTATTTTGTTTTGTTTTGTTTTGTTTTGTTTATCATTTTGGAAGTACATAAAAATCCCTTGCTTAGCCTTTTTACCTTCTTTGCCTGAGGGAGCACCGATGTGATAAACCATACACGTTAAGGTTATACCTTGGCTGTCAGAATTTTTGTTCTAGATTACTGGTTTGCCTGATTATGATGGGGGTCAAACCACAACTAAGGAAAAAGTGGCTCAGCTTCAGTAATAAAGATAAAGTTTGGTAGGAAAGAAAGGTGTTAAATCAGGCCTGACTCTAAATACTTTTATAGCTTATAGGGGCTGATCTCTGAATGAAGACAAACCTTTTCTAAAGTGTATTACATAAAAGTATAATTCTAATTTTCATTCAACAAATGGAGCAAATTTAGAATTATCTCTTGTGACTTCAGATGTTTGAAATGAGCAGGGTGTATCTCGTGGTTGTCTGTCTTGGTCAACCACACAGAAACCGAAGTTCTTGTAGGGTGAGAAGGAGGGAAATGACATTAAAATATTTGTTTAATAACATAATGCTGGAGACATATCTGTGTTTGCTGTAGCTACTGAAGCTGACAGTTGCTGGATACATGGAAGGAAGCCCTAATTCATCTTTTTAGCTTCTGGACACTCTTATTTCACGGGGCAGACTGAAGAGGTAATCTGATCTGCATTGCTGTTTTCACGTGTGAAATTCTGACCTTCACAGAAATTTTGTTGTGTGGGAAGGTCTGTTTGCATAGACAGGGTTAAAAAACAAAAGCTGAACAGAATGAGGGATTCTCTGACTTCTGATCAAGAGGACTAATTTTTGCCTTCTTGTAGTGACATCCTCATGTTGTCTTTCAAATATGTTAATTAAGGCACAGGGAGAAAGGCTTGTTTCTATGGTTTTATTTTCAGGGGTGATAAGGGACACACCTTACATGCTTCTGTAGAGAAGGTAAAATTGTATTTGTGTTACATGTAAATGGAGGAACGGACCTACATAACTTGTGGTGAAACTAGTAGAGTTTTTTCACTTGCATTACAGCTGCTTTTGTGGACAAATGGTCACCTACAAATGTTAATTATAATTTCTCTATTTCTAGTGATGTACTACATTGCTACTGTTCTTGACATCCAACCATAAAATATAAGGCTGTAAAAGTCACTGTAATTTGCACAGCTCTGCAAGGTGTCCCTAGTACTGCATAATACCCTTTATAATTTATATACGAAGATATAAATTCAACCCAATGCTCTGTAGCTTCTTTTGGGACCAGATAAATAGGAGGCAGGGAATACATTACTGGTTTGCCTATCTCACAGAGGGAATTGGGGAGGGAAGAACTTCAGTGGAAGTGTCTGCACTCAGCTAGGGCAGTTCTCACTCTAATGAATCATGCAATTACTAGCTCCTGTGTGTTGACAGAAATGCAAAATGAAAGAGATTGAGATGCATGTCACCTCCTCTCTCTGCCCCCTTAGAACAGGCAAGTCCTTTTGTAGGCAGGTACAAAGGAAACATCCTTTGGCTTTATGGGAGATAGGTGTACTGGGTCTGGCTGGGATGGTGTTAGTGTTCCCTGCAGTGGCCCATGCAGTGCTGTGCTCTGCACCTGTAGCTACAACAGCATTGGTATCACACCAGTGTTGTGTCTGCTGCTGAGCAGTGCTGGAGCAACACCGAGGCTCCCTCCAACCTCACCAGGAGCCAGCGGTCTGGGGATGGGCAAGAGGTGGGGAGAGGACAGCACCAGGGCAGCTGACATAAACTGACCAAATGGATATTCCATGATATGTGGTGTTGCACTCAGCAACAAAAGGTGGGAAAGGAGAAGGGGGGCTCTTGTTATGAAGATGTCTGTCACTGTGAACAACCGCTGTGTGTGCTGAGGTCCTGCTTCCCAGGATGTAGCTGAACATCACTTGGTGATGGGAAGTAGAGAATATATTTTTTTTTCTTCCATCTGTACTTCTGTGCAACCTTATTATTTCCCTTCTTTCTTTTACCTTTAATTAATTACCCTTATCTCAACCCATGAGTGGTTTTTTTTTTTTTTTTTTTTTTTTTTTTTTTTTTTTTTTTTTCCCCAGTGTATTTTCTTCTTTCTCTCTTCTTCTTCTGAGGATGAGTGAGAGAGCAGTTGTGGTGGAGTTCAGCTGCCCAGCTTGCAAAAACCACCACAGTGGGTGCTCCAGGCTTTCTTTCTCTGGATTTATCTGTGCAGCAAAGCTGGCTTACAGTGCAGGTCTGTGTGCCCACCTGGCTGTTGCCTTGTCCACGCTGCTGGAGAATGTACTGGCCTGCAGGCAACAAGTCACATTGGAATCCTTTGGCTCAAGAGAGAAATGAAGTCTCAGTCTTTTGTCCTGGTCTTAGACCTCTTATCCAGAAATTTTGGGGAGAAAAACAAGTGCATGGGATTATCACCAGCCCGTTATTAACAGGTTATGATGTTAATTGGAATGGTGGCACTTACTTCATAGGGTTGACATAGCTGTTCAAGCTGCGGTTTGATGCCGTGAAACTGCATCAAACCAAATCATTCAATGCCATGAACTAGCTACTAAGACTTCAGCAGGCATTGCAACATGTAATTGTGAATTTCCAATGTTCAGAAAAGGCCAATTAATATATTCTTGCAGAGTACTGAATCTAATTCTGTGGGAATTCTGGGAATACGTGATTCAGTGGACAAGTTTGTGTGTGTGCTTTGCTTTATTCTCAAATAGATAATCTGTGATTTTACTGACAGTTTTCTGTTGCTTTCTCCTATAAATCTTTTCTTTCAACATGCTAACAACTACTCAGAGTATCTTCTATCCAACAATATCTTGCAACTTTTTTTGAAAACTGCATTGATTAACCTTTTCTAAAAATGTTGCCTAGCTGTCATGAGTGAATCTAAGAACCTGGTGTATAAGGTTTGTGTTTCTTCCATTTTTCTTGAGATTTTTTGTTACTGCTGAGTGCACTTTCTTCAGCCAAGAAGATGGTAAAACTTTTCAAGAGATATTTATAGTTATGAGTATTGGAACAGGCTGTTTTTTAGCTGTTTCTGTACTCTGTTCCTGAAAGTGGCCAATGTTTAAAAAAAAGCAGAGAAGGACAGGGAAGAATGTACTGATGTGGTGAATGTAATGACAGACTTTCAGGGCCAGATGCGCTATGGTTTGGGTCTTTCTGACTGTATTTAAGCATTTATTTCCAAGGCATGTAACCAATTTCTTTTTGGATTTTAGTGTACCTTTGTGACATACATATAACATACATATAACATTTTTCAGCAGTGAATTCCATAGTTTATACTAAGTTTGTTGGGTAGGTGTCAAATGTACTTCTAATAAACAACTAAAAGCCCATTTAAGCCTTGTAGTTTATTCTGATGCCCTTAGGTATTTGTATTACATGGAATAGGGAATATTTTTTTTTTTTTTTTTTTTTTTTTTCTTCTGGTAACTCATGATTATACATACTGACCCTTACACTATTCCATCACAATACAGAAACAAAATGCAATTATACATTGGCACATTGACATAGTGTTTTTTGTCAACTAGAAATTAGAGAATATATATATATATATTTAGTACCACTAAACAATAAACTGGCTTCTCCAATACAGACAGAGATAATGTAAATTCAAAACAACAACAACAACAAAAAAGCCTTAAAAACATGAGGAAAGGAGAGGTGGGGAGATAAATGTCTTGCTTAATATAAGTATAATTACAAAGGTCTATAATATCTCTGAATAGACTCTAAATTCTGTAAGCCAATAATTTCTTAATTCAAATTTATAGGCTAGATTTGCTAGTGGAATTTAGTCATCATAATATCCAGCTCATAGATGGCTGCTGCCAAGTGGCTTCTATGGTCCTGAGTGATGTGTAATGTATAAGGAGAATTCATAGCCAAAAAATGAGCTTTATGGCAATCAATATATTGATTCTATCTGCTTCTTAAATCTTCTGGGGCAAAGTGCCTGGGAAAGGAGTGAGATCCTCATCCCATTCTGAAACCAATGTTGAATGCCTAACCACGGAGTAGGAGAGGTAGTGTCTTGCATTTGGAATTCATGCTATGTGTCTTTGAAAAGTTATATAATCAACCTCTTCTTTCTTTCTTTCTTTCTTTCCTTTCTTTCTTTCTTTCTTTCTTTCTTCCTTTCTTTCTTTCTTTCTTTCTTTCTTTCTTTCTTTCTTTCTTTCTTTCTTTCTTTCTTTCTTTCTTTCTTTCTTTCTTTCTTTCTTTCTTTCTTTCTTTCTTTCTTCCTTCCTTCCTTCCTTCCTTCCTTCCTTCCTTCCTTCCTTCCTTCCTTCCTTCCTTCCTTCCTTCCTTCCTTCCTTCCTTCCTTCCTTCCTTCCTTCCTTCCTTCCTTCCTTCCTTCCTTCCTTCCTTCCTTCCTTCCTTCCTTCCTTCCCCTTCCCCTTCCCTCTCCCTCTCCCTCTCCCTCTCCCTCTCCCTCTCCCTCTCCCTCTCCCTCTCCCTCTCCCTCTCCCTCTCCCTCTCCCTCTCCCTCTCCCTCTCCCTCTCCCTCTCCCTCTCCCTCTCCCTCTCCCTCTCCCTTTCCCCTTCCTTTCTGTCTTTTCTTTCTTCTATGTGTTTTCAATGGGGGAGAGGTTAAGAAACATATAAAAGGGTATAAATTAGCATGGTATAACTTACTTCCAACCACACAGAATTTTGCATTCAAGAATTGCAAAAAACTGAGGCAAAAATTAAGGAAGGCTTTGCAAGCATTCAAATGTAGTACTCAAACTTTGAGGTAGCTTTAGAAAACATCCTGAAGCCTATTGCATTTATCTGAGATTGTCTTTTCTTCCCCTAAATAAAAGAGGTTAAGCCTTCAATGGAATGATTTAGTAAAGTTTTCAGATCTTCTTGACCATGGAGACATTACCACTAACATCTAAACTGTATCTCAAAGTTGTTCTTAGTTTGGCCTTTGTGCCATGTCCATCCGTTTCTCTGCCCGCAGTGAGTCAGTTTTTCCATTGACTTATTTGCTTTTAGACCTTCCAACTGTGAATTTATAAATGGTTGCAATCTGCAGCTGAAAGATAACTATAATTGGATAGAAAGTGTAAAATGTACCTTAGAGGCACATAAGTATATCCTCAAAACCCTGGGATCACTGTAATGCATCATCTTTAGGCAGATGCTAGGCCAGCTTACACATAGCCAGTGCAGGTTTTAACACATTCCAATGTTGCAAACTACTGCAGCAGAAGCCAGAAACTACCTTTGGAGCAGGACCTTCATGCTGCAAATGCTTATCCCTAGAAACTGTTATCACTGAGAGACAGGATAGTGTTTGCGCAAGCTGCTCAATTCCACTATCCTGCTGCAGGCATTGAGGTGTGATGGTTCTGTATTTGCTACAGGGACTGACTATAGGTCACATCTCTGTGTTGGAGATTTTTTCTGTTTTGTTGGGTGATGTGGAAATAGAAATGCGATAAGATAAGCCCCTACTTTTTTATTTTTTTATTTTTTTATTTTTTACATATATATATATTTAAGTTGATATGAAAACATCTACTTAGTAGGATTCAACACCTAATCAAAAAGTACATGCTATAATCCTGTGCTGATTTTTTGTTGTTATTGTTAAAGGTTAGGTCTTTGGAGTAGAACCTGTGTTCTCCTGTGTTTTATAAATTGCCCCCCTCCCCCCCCCCCCCAAAAAAAAAAACAAACCAAACCAAACCAAACAAAAAAACCACATTCACAGTAATGTAGAAATTCTTACTCTTCATGAAACAGGAAACTGTAAAAAAGGACCAGTGTTGTGTTCTCCATGAGAAGATCTGTGCACCTGGAAGCACTAAATCTAGCGCAAGCATTCCCAAAAGATTCCAAGTGCATTCACATTTGTAATGTCCAGAGTCAATGCTCTCTCTTTGTACATAGGTTTCAGATGATATTTTCCAGAGTTAAGATTCCAAAATTAATAGCTTATGGGAGCTTAAAACTTGTTTCAAGAAGGGATCTAAATATCTCAAAAATAATTTTACAGACAGACATATATCTATTTACAGATGGGTATGGATCTCTAAAATGTGAAATTGTTTCCTTTTCCCTGACTAATACATTTCTTATTTTTTTTACAGCTGCAAAGATGTTGGCCTGCTACAAAGGGACTTGCTTTTTTAATGATCTAAAACTCTAATAAATTCTAACTGGAAACAAGGAGCTGTATACTTTTAAACTCTGCAATTGACTAAAGTTTACTTCATTTCACAGGTGCATTTTTGCCTAGTCCAAGGAATGCTGCCCTGCCCTTCTCCTTCTCTTCCAAGAAATGCTGCTTCTACTGGAGAAAATAATCACAACATCTGTTGCTGGAGTTCAATACAAAACATGAAAGATGCATGAACTGCAGAGCCTGTTTTCTTTTGGTTCATCTTTGTGTAGATTAAAAGTCCTTTAAAGAGGACTTTAGGAGCTCTCAATTGCTGTACTATCTGGTCTTCCAAAGATGGTTGCTTTTCTTCCAGAAAAATAATTCTTGTTTGTTTGGGCTTGTGGAAGGAATGAGTCGTCAGCATGCTCGTGCATTAGATACAAGTGGCTTACTCTAGGATTGACTGTAAACCTCTGGGAACTACAACCATTGCAAAATGTTTATTTAGGTAGTAAAGAGCAATGCTCTTTCCTGTCTACTTAGAGCTGTCTATAAAATAGACTAGTTACCTGTTTGAAGGTATGCAGGTGTGCCACAAGGAACATGTGTAGTGGGTATGGAAATACTCTGTTGGAAGGATCTAAATTTTGACACTACACTGTAGCCATAATGTCACATGAGAGAAGACCATTATTTAGACTTTCTTTGACCTCACTGATATATATATATCAACAATATATATATAATAATATACAAAAATATATAAAATAATATATGTAATATATATAATATAAATATACAAAATATATAAAACAATATGTATATATACATATATCATAGACAAAGACAAAATATCTAATATTTTTTTTTCTGTTGCACTTAGTGTCTAAGCACTGCCTCTCTTCTGGTCTATGTACACTAAATTTTTAGGCTCACAGTTTGCAAAGTAGAAATTCTCCCCGCTGAAATAATACCTTACGCAACCGTGAATACAATGTTAGTAGTATATAATTATATATGCATCCAACGGCTCAGACTGCAAAAATTTCATTGACTTTAATGTTAATGAGCTAAGTCCCTTTGTGATAACTCCCACAGTGGGGTGTTTTTATGATGAATTATAAGTCTTGTCTTTGGTTGCTCAGAAGTCATGGATTAAATAAAATCCTAGTTGTTGATAGTGAATATCAACAGAGATAATAAAACAAAATATCTGTAAAACTAACATCAAACAAAAATTGAAATTAATTAAAATTGCTATTTTGTATATGCTCTCCACTCCCTGGAGTGGCAGCGACTGATTTACTGTTGTCTGTGAAGCTTGGGATGAGGCTGAAAGTTGAGAGATCCCCGTGGATCAGTGCAATGAATCTCTGTTGTTGAAATATACAGCGAAATATACAGCGAAAATAGCTGGTAGATCTTGGTGTTAGTAATTGGTAGATGTTTGCATGTATCCTGTGTGCCAGCACTTACTTTCCTACTGATTTTATTTATACTTAAAATTCAAATCTTTTCTGTGGTCCAGATAGTGCTCCAAATTGTACATAGTCAGACATGTTTACTCATGCAAGAAATAAATTCATTTGAAAACAAGTCCATTCTAATAAGTACCTGGCACTTGGAGTATCACTAAGTTTTTAGGCAATGTGAATGATGAAGTCTGAATATGATTCAGCAATAATACTGGCAATTGTGTTAAGTGGGAGCAGGAACAGTCTCATTTCCCATCTCTAGCCAAGAACTGTCAAATTTCAGAATAACCAACTTTCAAAATCCATGTCTTTATCTCCCAGTCTTTAGCCTGAGAACAGATTCATCTGTCTACTAGTGATGCAGACTACATCTTTTCCTTAGTTCTTTCTATTCAAACAACTCCTCTATAGTCACACCTTGATTTATTCCTCTGTAGCATCCCTGATTTCTTTTACTCTGTCCCATTCATAATACAAACACCCTGATACTAACTGACACTCATTTTCTTAAGTGAGTGACACCTGACACTCATTTTCTTAAAAAGTACTCCTCTCAGTTGACTGTTGCTCCTTTCCTCTGACCTTTCCTTTTCCACCAGTTCTCTGTCTAATAGCAATGTTTTCTACAAGCTAGATATTGTGTGTTGGAAAGACAACTGAATGCATGCTGTTTTTTTAAGACATCATCTGCATCATAAAAGCAGATTAAGCAGGATAATTGGGTGAATAGCATTGATTGGTTTTATGAGCAAATAACAAAGCACAGCTACTATTTTATAGATATGTCACTGTAGAAGAAGTAGCCATAGGGCAAATCTGCAATGATTAAACAAATTTGTGAAACTCACAATGTGTTTAAAACCATATGTGAATAAGAAAGCATTTATTTACTTTTTTTTTTTTTTTTTTTTTTTTTTTTTTTTTTTTTGGTCTGTGTGTGTGTGTGCATGTGTGCATGTCACAGTTAGAGCAGATATCAGACCCAAGGGGAAACCAACAGTCAGTTAAATATGACTTACTATACTTATCACAAAATCTTTGTATGAGACAAAGGAATTCTCACAGTTGTGAATTAACTTACCACACAACTTCTTGGCTCAGTGGCCTACACACAAAATCAGAAAATCTTTGCGACTTTATCCTATTTCCATGTTATACTTGAATGTGTTTAAGACAAGAATAACATTAATGTTGTAATTATGAACACTTCTGGGAAGAAATAAATGTGGCAATTAGGATTGAATTTATCCTGTCTGATTTTCCTAATCTGTTCATACGGGCTACAAAGGACTTCTAAGCAAACTTTAATGACTTGGTGGATCATAATATTTTATGCATCATCATCTGGTTTTTATATTTATATATACATATTTTATTATGCTTATACATATTGATTATTATATTTTTATTATATATATACATTTATATATATGTATACAGTTCCAAAACAGCTCTACAGATCTACAGGGTGATAATTGTTCAGAAAGAACAATGTTAGACTAATACTTACTATATTCTTAATCAAGACATGTATGATTATATTCTTCTCTGAAATTATAAATCTCTTATATACTACTTTTCATTCGATTTATTTCTTGTGCCCCCATTTGCTTTATTTCTTCAACTATAAACAAGGAAAAGACTAGAATCATGTGATCAGCCAACTCATTATAAGTTAGTAATAAATGTTTAGGTAGCACTTACTGGTTTGCTGAGTAGTTCTGACTTGACACAAAATATTTTTCTCCAAACCAAACAAACAAACAGAAGAGAATATATATTTTTTTATTTCCTCTGTCTTTCCATGTGGCCTTTGCTTGTTTTTTTTTTTTTTTTTTTTTTTTTTTTCTTTTCTTTTTCTTTTTTTTTTTCACCTCTCCCTTTTTCCTTTAATTAAATTATCTTTATCTCAGCTAGCAAACCTTTGTTTTATTTATTATTTTTATTTTTTATTCTCTTTCCAGCATACTGTTTTCTTCTTCCCCTCTTATTTTGAGAAGGGAGAGAAAGAGAGCAGCAGTGGCTGAATTTGGTTGCCCAACACAGTAAAACTACTACACCATGAAAGGAGCTGACATTAATGTCAATTGCTCTTACATGTGATGCTTTCTGTAACTTTAAAAAATTGGATATTTCCAAGTCCATACAATAAGAGTGTCTATAGAATACAACCTCAGCCTGCCTGCCCCACTCCCCAGTGCTCTGGGCAGGGCCAGTTGCTGATGGAGATCTTTTTTAGCCAGTGGAAACTCAACAGCTCTGAAGAAATGTGCCGCAGCCACAGAGTGACAGAATGGCTGAGACTGGAAGGGACTACTGGAGGCCTTCTGGTCAATATCCTTTGTTCAAGCAGGAACACCCAGAAAAGGTTGCCCAGGACCATCTCCAGGTGGCTTTAGAAGAGCTCCAAAGAGGCAGACACCACAGCCACTCTGGGCAACCTGTGCCCATCCGTGAACAGCCCTCTCAGCAAAGAAGGGCTCCCTGATGCTCAGGAGAACCTTCTGTGTCGCTCTTGGTGTCCATTGCCTCTTGTCCTGTCACTGAGCACAGCTGGGCTCAGCTGTGTCCGTGCTCTTTCCCTCCTTCCTCCTGGTATTTCTACACACTGATGAGGTCCTCCCTGAGCCTTCCCTTCTCCAGGCTGGACAGTTCCAGCTCTCGCAGCTCTTCTTTGTGGGAGAGGCGCTCCAGGCCCTTTGCCATCTCTGTGGCTCTTTGCTGCACTCTCTGCACTATGTCCGTGTCTCCCTCCTGGTGGCGAGCCCACAGCTGGACGCAGTCCTCCAGGGGTGGCCTCAGCAGCAGTGCTGAGGAGAGGGGAAGGATCACCTGCCTCGACCTGCCTCGACCTGCTGTCAGTGCTTTGCCTACTGCAGCCTGCCCTTCTCTCAGCCTTCTTCGTGGCCAGGGCGTGTTGCTGACGCCCGTTCAAGCTGGTGTCCAGCGAGACCCCCCAGGTCCCCGTGAGCAAAGCACTTCTCCAGCTGGGCGTGCACTGCTCCATGGGCTTGTTCCTCTCCAGGTGCCTGGCTTTGCCCTTCCCATTGTTTTGGGGTTCCTGTCTTGGCAGGGCACAAGCCCAGCTTGCTACAGACAGCAGCAGCACCAAGGCGCACTCTGTGCAGGAGGAGCTATCTCAACAGCATCATCGCCAGGCCACAGGCAGCAGGGCAGGCTGGCGGGAGGGCAGAGCCTCGAGCCGCGGGGGCAGAGGGGGCGGTGAGCTGGAGGCCAGGCCTGGGGCGATGGAGATGGGCACGCGCTGGCCCCGGGCACCCCAGGCTGGAAGCCTCTCCCTGGGAGCAGCTCTGCGGAGCTGCAGGCCTGCAGCTGGGCAGCACGCGCTGTCAGGGGGAGCACAGCAGTGGGGCCGGGCACCTGGGGAAGGAAGCGCTGAGACGAACACCCCAGCCCTGCTGGGAAGGGGCGGCATCGCCGCGCCCCAATCCCAGCAGACCGACCCCATCGGCCTTCGGGCCCCACAGCCCTGGGAGGAAGCGGTGGGCACAGCAGTAGGAAGAGGGGCAGATGGCAGCAGGGGTGGGGACAGCAGTGCCAACCGTGTTGTTAGCAATACAGAGACTTTTTCGATAGCTTTCATAGTTTTATTTCTTTTGTCCAATAGCTTCAGAGTGCTGTGAGACGTCTGGTCAACCCGATTGCCGGCACGTGCCCCATCTGCTGGCCCAGCCCCAGCTAGGCCAGCTCCTGGGGCGCTGCTCTAGTGTCGTTGGCGGGGTGGCCTCTTCGCGGGTGGGGCAGAGTCCTGGGAAGTGGGGGCCCTCCTCTTAGTGGTTCTGCGGGGCGCCCTCCGTGGCTGGTCCCTGCCCTGGCCGGCAGTGGAGGGACCGGCCTCAGCCTCCTGTGCCTCCTCCGGGGACACGTGCTGATCGGCAGACACGGGCCCTGGGATGGACGGGGGGTAGCCGGAACCCCCACGGAGGGCAGTGGTGGGTGAGGTTCTGGGGAGGCATACCCAGAGGTATGGAGGCAACAGACTTCTGGGTAGGTTGGGTCCAGGCGGCAAATCTCCGTCCCTTTCAGCAGGGAGTCCCCCATGGTGATAACCATTCCTTCTTTCTAGACAGGAGATGGAGTGATGCGGGGGGTAGGCTGCCTTGTCTTTGGCACCCCCTCCAGCCGGGATGGGCTTTCATCTCCATCGTTGTTTTGACTGTCAAGTTCTAGAGCCTCATACCTGTTACGGAAGGGTAGTCGGGAAGGTGAGGTGGGCAGGGAGAGGGCTCACCTACCATGCCGAGCAGAACCCAGCTTCCGTTGCCCTCCTTGACCTAGGTCCCCTCCTACTGCCTGGCGCGATGGGGGAAACCTTGTCTTTTGGGTAGAGGCTGCCTGGTGGGACGGGGGACCCTTTGTTTCTTGTGTGGCGGCTGGCTCCTGTGTCTGTCTCCGGGTGCCTGGAGGATGCTTCCAGCAGCCAGTTGCCCTCTCTGACTCCCTGATGCTCCTCAGCATCACCTCCTCGCAAAGCTCTGCCACCAGGCTGAGCAATTCTTCAGCCTGGGCACACCTCCCACAGGCATACCCAGCGCTGCTGCTGTCAGACACTGACAGAAGACTCGGGCACAGCCTGCAGCCCAAGAGCGCGACGGCCGCGTGTTTCCCCGACACCTCCGTCTGGGTCGCCACGTCGCTAGCTGTGGCTGGAGAGGCCGCGAGAGCTGCGGAGGCCATGGCTTTCTGCGGGGTGGATACCATGGCTGGGCTCTTCCCACGCAGCGGACAAGCACGGATGGCAAAGACCGTTGCGACAGACCGTTAGCAAAGACCGCTAGATGGGGATCCCACCACTTCCCTGGGCAGCCCGTCCCGAGGCTGGAGAAGCCTCTCCAGGAAGAAACTCTTCCTAACAGGCAAGCCTGCTGCAGCTGGAGCTGCACCCTGCGCATTGCACGCTGGCTCCGCTTTGGCCACCAGCGGGTCCCTTGTGGGGGAGCCAGCTCCATCCCGCTTCTGGCAGAAGCCGTCCCTGCAGCTCCCCTTCATGGCCTTGCCACGTCAGCCCAATGCACTTCCCCGCTCAGCATTGCTCTGCCCAGTGCCGGTTGGTTGCTGAGGGGATCATTTGTTTCCTTTGTTTTGGAGGGGAAAAGTCTTTACAAGGGAAGGTAGTGACAGGAGAAGGGGTGACGCTTCTATACTTCAAGAGGGTAGACGTAGATCAGACTTGAGGCAGACGTTCTTTGCTCAGAGAGTGCTGAAGCACTGCAACGGCTTGCTCGGAGAAGCTGTGGATTCCCCTTCGCTGGAAGCAGTCAAGACCACAGTGGACGGAGGTTTGGGCCTCCTCAATTAACGGCAGGTGTTCGTGGCCATGACGGGGCATGGTGGGAGGGGTAGTGTGACTGGGTGGTCGCGAGGGACCCTTCCAACCCAAACCATTCTGCGATCCTATGGTTCCAAGGTGGTGTCCAGCAGGACCCCAGCTCCTTCCCAGCAAAGCCCTTCTCCCCAGCTGGACAGCTCCCAGCGAGTGCTGCTTCCTGGGGCCGTTCTTGCTCAGCTGCAGGACTTTGCCCTTCACCTCGTTGAGCTTCTTGGGGTTCCTGCCTTGTCTGGACACCGGGCAGCTGCAGACGTGCAGGCCTGGAAATGGGCAGCATGCGTTTTTTGGGGGAGCAGCTCAGTAGTGCCTTGTTCGTGGGGAAAAATCACACCAACACCGACACCCCAGCTGGCCCTGTGAAGGGCTGCATCGACGTATCCTTCTGCCACCTGTCTGAAGCCACTGGCCTTCAGGCCCAGCGGACACACGAGGAAGTGGTGGGAATATCAGGAGGCAAAGGGGGAGGAAGCAGCGAGGGTAGGGACAGAGACACCAGCTGTGTTGTCACAAATACTGAGACATTTTCTGCAGTTTTCATGGCTTTATTTGCTGTCTAAAAGCCTTAGACTGCTGTGAGCCCCCCTGTTCCCCCCGGTTGCCGGCAGTGCCCCATCTGCTGGCCCAGCCCCAGCTAGGCCAGCTCCTGGGGCACTGCGCTAGTGTCGCCGGCGGGGTGGCCTCTTTGTGGGTGGGGCAGAGTCCTGGGAAGTGGGGGCCCTCCTCTTTGCAGTTCGCCGGGGCCCCCTGCGTCTTTGGTCCCTGCCCTGGCCGGCACTGGAGGGACCGGCCGCGGCCTCCTCTGGCTCCTCCGCTGGCGCTTGTTGGTTTCCAGGCGCAGGAACCGGGGCGGATGGACGGCGGCTGGGTCCCCGGCGGAGGGCAGCGGATGAGGTGCCAGGGAGCTCCTGTGCGTTGCTTCCCTCGGAGCTCTCTGGGCCGGCTGCTGGTGTCCCCAGCGATGCGGCGGCGTGGCTGGGGACTGCTGCAGGGCTGCCCTCCTGTCCTCCGGCAGCTGGGGAGGCCCCCAGGCCCAGGATGTTTCGGGCCTCCCCGCTGCAGCGCTGCACGGCAGCGGCAAGGAGCCGCTGCACGAAGCCGGCCGTCTGCCTTCCCAGGGAGGTCCTGAGCAGCAGGGCGAGGGCCCCCTCGTCCAGGCCAAAGAAGCGCAGCCCTGAGATGACGTTGCGCTGCGCTTCTGAGGCTGCCCTGCCGCCATCCCCGAGGAGCTGCCCCAGCTCGTGGCGCAGCCAGGGCAGCAGGGGCTGGAGCACAGCAGGGTAGACGCGGAAGAGGGACGCCCAGACGAAGGGGTGGAGGCCGCCCACAGAGGCTGTGGGCACTGGTCCTGCAGCCTCTGGTCGGGCAGCTGGCTGGGCAGGAGCTGCGTCTGCATCTGCCTGCTGGGCGCTGACCGGTGCCTCCGCAGGTGGTGGGATGACGAGCTCCTTGAAGCTGTTGTCCGCCCGCACCGAGTGCACGATGGAGCTCACCCTGCGCTTGCAGAGGGGGCACTCGGGCTTGCTCTCAGCCCACTGCTGGATGCAGGCGAAGCAGAAGCGGTGGAGGCATGGCAGCACGTAGCTGGGGTTCACCCAGCTGTCCAGACAGATGGGACAGCGGGTGTCCAGCTCCGTGGCCATGCTCTCCACCTGCTGAGGTGAGCTGGGGAGAAGTGGCGATGACGAGCCGCTCCCTCTCACCGGCGCTGCAGCAGCAGGAGTCACGCTGCAAAAGGCAGACAAGAGGCCATGGTCATGGGCTGAGCCGGGGGCGGCTGCAAGAGTTGTGCAGCTCCCTCCAGGAGGAAACCCTTCCAGCTGCCCAGGGCCCAGGGCAAGGTGTCCCCACCGCTGCTGCTCTGAGCTCACCTCTGCTGCTCTGAGCGCTCGTCCTGAGTCTCCCGACGGCCCGAACGACGCAGGGCCGCGGAAGAAGCTCCGATGGCTCTGGGAAGGGCACTGAGAGCTACTGCAGCAACTCCCAGGGCACGACACCAGCACCAAGGCCAACCTCGCTCCTCACTCCAGACCTCACGGAACCGCTCAGCCGGAGTGCGGGCACTAGCCGGCGCGGTGGGACTCTGCGCCCGCATATGAGCAGCGAGGGCCACGCAGTCACAATGCGTCGCTCACGGCTCTCACAGGGCATCGCTCGGAGCCATCACAATGGGCCGTCCTGCCCCGCAGCGCTCGCTCTGGCAGGGCTCTGGCCCCGGCACCTGCGTCTGTGTCTAGCACAATGTCATTACCACTCTGCCCCACAAAGTGGTTGTCTTCTTCTCGGCTTCGGTGTTCTCCACCAGGCACTGCAGCCTTGGCCGTGTCTCCCCAGGGCACCATCAGCTCACCCGGACCACGGCAGACATCTCCAAGTCCATTCAACGATAGTGTCCAGTCAATAAAACCTCACGCCTGCCTTTGAGGCAGCACCACACAGTCCCACAAGCTCTCCCCACCCTCCAGCTCTGCTGGCCAGTTCTCTGAGTTGCCCTGGTTCTTCCCATGCCAAGCCAAAGGCAGCCCTTGACTTGTTCTCAGTGTGTTTCTCCCGTCTTTCACCCCTCTCTGGGGTCATCTGCTCTCCTCAGCACTTGTCCTCCTTGGGGTCCTGGGTGGGAGAGACATCAGCAAGCCAGAGGGGTTCAGGAGAGGCCACTGATGCGGTGGGGCTGGAGCACTTGCCCTGTGAGGAGGGTGCGTGGAGCTGGGGCTGGCTCAGCATGGACCAGAGGAGGCTTAGGGGCACCTGACAGCACTGCCTGGTGCCTGGGAGAAGGGATGACAGGGATGGGGACAGGCTCTTCCCAGCAGTGGCTGGCAACAGGAGCAGAGAAAAGCAGCATCAGCTGGGACTGGGGAGGTTCAGGCTGGAGATGAAAAACAGAAAGTCCCGTGAGGCACACAGAGCACCAGACGGGGTTGTCCATTTAGGCAGAGGTGTCCCTGAGCATGGAGGTTTTCAAGACCTGAGCAGGCCCAGCCCAGAGCACAAGGGTCACAAGCCTGCGAAGGGACACACGGGGAAGTCCCGGGAGGGAAAGCGTTGGCAGGGTGAAATGCAGCCAAGCTTCCCAAATGAGCCCATGGCGGCCGAAGCAAGGCACAGAGGGTCTAGAGATGCAGAAGGCTCAGCCCTATGGGACGCTTTCTCCTCAGGACCCAGAGCCCCTGAGAAAGCACGTCGCCTCTCTGCAGAGCTCAAAGCAGGGCACAGGGCCCATAGCCCTCAAAGTGGTGGAAAGAGGTCCCAAGGCCAGGCCCCATGGTGCTCAAGGGAGGGGAAGGAAGCCCTCAAAGACCAGGGCCAGGCCCATGCTCCTTGGATCGGGCCTCTGGAGCCCTGCAAGAGCAGACGGCCAAGTGCTGTGGCACTTGAGACAGGCAAAGGAATCCCTGCAAAACCGTGGTGCCAGGAGTGGTGGGACCCAAGTCAGGGGAAAGAGGTCCAGCAAGAGCAAAGGACCCAACTCAAGAGGTGCTTGACTCAGTGCAAAGAGGCCCCCAAAGTCGATAGGGCCAGGCCCCACGATGCTCAAGAAAAGGAAGAGGTTCCCTGCAGGAGCAGAGGGTCCGGCAGCGGGCTCTGGGGCACAATATACTCGGAGCGCTCAGTTCCAGGCCCCAGGCAGGACAAATGAGGGCAGAGAAGGCTGTGCAGGCGCAGGGGGAGAAGTCCTGAGAGTGCAGTTGTCCAGACCCTGTGGTGCCTCAGCCAGGGCACCTGACCACGCGGAGCTTGGCCTCCTGCAGCAGCACTTGTGCTGTCCTGCCTGGGGGTCCATGGGCTTGCAGCACAAGCAAGCACCAGCAAGAGCTCACTTCCCTTCTCTTCCCGTGGTGGGTTGACCTTGTTTGGCGTAAGGACATGCAGATCGCTCACCAGTTACCATAATGGGCAAATGAAGCTCAGCTTGGTGAAGATTCACGTAATTTATAGCCACTTGTTAACAGAGCAGGGCAGTGAGAACTGAAAAACAAAACAAAACAAACAAAAAACAAAAACAAAACAACAACAACAACAGCAACAACAAGAACAAAACAACAGTGCACTAGGAACAGCTCCCTCCAGCTCTCTGCTTCCTAGGCTCGATCTCACTCCCAATTCTTCAAGCTGAGTGGTGCAAGTGGTTGGGGACTGGGGGTTGCAGTCCATCCATTGGGATTTGTCTCTGCCACTCCTGCCCTTCCCCTGCTCCAGCATAGGGTCTCTCCTAGGGGATGCAGGTTCTGCACAAGTTAACCCAATGTGGGCTTCCCATGGGCCGCAGTTCTTCAAGAGGTGCTCCATCGTGGGTCCATACCACGGGGTGCAGTCCTTCAGGAATGGGCTGCTCCAGCTGGGTCCCCCAGGGGACACGGTTCCCACCAGACTGCCTGATCCTGCATGGGCTCCTCTCCACATGCTGACATCCCCACCAAGAGGCTGCTTCTGCATGACCTTTTCACGATCGGCAGCTTCCTCCACGGTGCAGCCTCCTGCTCCAGTGTGGGGTCCTCCACAGGCTGCTGCATGGCTGTCAGCTCCAAGGACGCAGACACCACAGCCACTCTGGGCAACCTGTGCCCATCCGTGGACAGCCCTCTCAGCAAAGAAGGGCTCCCTGATGCTCAGGAGAACCTTCTGTGTCGCTCTTGGTGTCCATTGCCTCTTGTCCTGTCACTGAGCACAGCTGGGCTCAGCTGTGTCCGTGCTCTTTCCCTCCTTCCTCCTGGTATTTCTACACACTGATGAGGTCCTCCCTGAGCCTTCCCTTCTCCAGGCTGGACAGTTCCAGCTCTCGCAGCTCTTCTTTGTGGGAGAGGCGCTCCAGGCCCTTTGCCATCTCTGTGGCTCTTTGCTGCACTCTCTGCACTATGTCCGTGTCTCCCTCCTGGTGGCGAGCCCACAGCTGGACGCAGTCCTCCAGGGGTGGCCTCAGCAGCAGTGCTGAGGAGAGGGGAAGGATCACCTGCCTCGACCTGCCTCGACCTGCTGTCAGTGCTTTGCCTACTGCAGCCTGCCCTTCTCTCAGCCTTCTTCGTGGCCAGGGCGTGTTGCTGACGCCCGTTCAAGCTGGTGTCCAGCGAGACCCCCCAGGTCCCCGTGAGCAAAGCACTTCTCCAGCTGGGCGTGCACTGCTCCATGGGCTTGTTCCTCTCCAGGTGCCTGGCTTTGCCCTTCCCATTGTTTTGGGGTTCCTGTCTTGGCAGGGCACAAGCCCAGCTTGCTACAGACAGCAGCAGCACCAAGGCGCACTCTGTGCAGGAGGAGCTATCTCAACAGCATCATCGCCAGGCCACAGGCAGCAGGGCAGGCTGGCGGGAGGGCAGAGCCTCGAGCCGCGGGGGCAGAGGGGGCGGTGAGCTGGAGGCCAGGCCTGGGGCGATGGAGATGGGCACGCGCTGGCCCCGGGCACCCCAGGCTGGAAGCCTCTCCCTGGGAGCAGCTCTGCGGAGCTGCAGGCCTGCAGCTGGGCAGCACGCGCTGTCAGGGGGAGCACAGCAGTGGGGCCGGGCACCTGGGGAAGGAAGCGCTGAGACGAACACCCCAGCCCTGCTGGGAAGGGGCGGCATCGCCGCGCCCCAATCCCAGCAGACCGACCCCATCGGCCTTCGGGCCCCACAGCCCTGGGAGGAAGCGGTGGGCACAGCAGTAGGAAGAGGGGCAGATGGCAGCAGGGGTGGGGACAGCAGTGCCAACCGTGTTGTTAGCAATACAGAGACTTTTTCGATAGCTTTCATAGTTTTATTTCTTTTGTCCAATAGCTTCAGAGTGCTGTGAGACGTCTGGTCAACCCGATTGCCGGCACGTGCCCCATCTGCTGGCCCAGCCCCAGCTAGGCCAGCTCCTGGGGCGCTGCTCTAGTGTCGTTGGCGGGGTGGCCTCTTCGCGGGTGGGGCAGAGTCCTGGGAAGTGGGGGCCCTCCTCTTAGTGGTTCTGCGGGGCGCCCTCCGTGGCTGGTCCCTGCCCTGGCCGGCAGTGGAGGGACCGGCCTCAGCCTCCTGTGCCTCCTCCGGGGACACGTGCTGATCGGCAGACACGGGCCCTGGGATGGACGGGGGGTAGCCGGAACCCCCACGGAGGGCAGTGGTGGGTGAGGTTCTGGGGAGGCATACCCAGAGGTATGGAGGCAACAGACTTCTGGGTAGGTTGGGTCCAGGCGGCAAATCTCCGTCCCTTTCAGCAGGGAGTCCCCCATGGTGATAACCATTCCTTCTTTCTAGACAGGAGATGGAGTGATGCGGGGGGTAGGCTGCCTTGTCTTTGGCACCCCCTCCAGCCGGGATGGGCTTTCATCTCCATCGTTGTTTTGACTGTCAAGTTCTAGAGCCTCATACCTGTTACGGAAGGGTAGTCGGGAAGGTGAGGTGGGCAGGGAGAGGGCTCACCTACCATGCCGAGCAGAACCCAGCTTCCGTTGCCCTCCTTGACCTAGGTCCCCTCCTACTGCCTGGCACGATGGGGGAAACCTTGTCTTTTGGGTAGAGGCTGCCTGGTGGGACGGGGGACCCTTTGTTTCTTGTGTGGCGGCTGGCTCCTGTGTCTGTCTCCGGGTGCCTGGAGGATGCTTCCAGCAGCCAGTTGCCCTCTCTGACTCCCTGATGCTCCTCAGCATCACCTCCTCGCAAAGCTCTGCCACCAGGCTGAGCAATTCTTCAGCCTGGGCACACCTCCCACAGGCATACCCAGCGCTGCTGCTGTCAGACACTGACAGAAGACTCGGGCACAGCCTGCAGCCCAAGAGCGCGACGGCCGCGTGTTTCCCCGACACCTCCGTCTGGGTCGCCACGTCGCTAGCTGTGGCTGGAGAGGCCGCGAGAGCTGCGGAGGCCATGGCTTTCTGCGGGGTGGATACCATGGCTGGGCTCTTCCCACGCAGCGGACAAGCACGGATGGCAAAGACCGTTGCGACAGACCGTTAGCAAAGACCGCTAGATGGGGATCCCACCACTTCCCTGGGCAGCCCGTCCCGAGGCTGGAGAAGCCTCTCCAGGAAGAAACTCTTCCTAACAGGCAAGCCTGCTGCAGCTGGAGCTGCACCCTGCGCATTGCACGCTGGCTCCGCTTTGGCCACCAGCGGGTCCCTTGTGGGGGAGCCAGCTCCATCCCGCTTCTGGCAGAAGCCGTCCCTGCAGCTCCCCTTCATGGCCTTGCCACGTCAGCCCAATGCACTTCCCCGCTCAGCATTGCTCTGCCCAGTGCCGGTTGGTTGCTGAGGGGATCATTTGTTTCCTTTGTTTTGGAGGGGAAAAGTCTTTACAAGGGAAGGTAGTGACAGGAGAAGGGGTGACGCTTCTATACTTCAAGAGGGTAGACGTAGATCAGACTTGAGGCAGACGTTCTTTGCTCAGAGAGTGCTGAAGCACTGCAACGGCTTGCTCGGAGAAGCTGTGGATTCCCCTTCGCTGGAAGCAGTCAAGACCACAGTGGACGGAGGTTTGGGCCTCCTCAATTAACGGCAGGTGTTCGTGGCCATGACGGGGCATGGTGGGAGGGGTAGTGTGACTGGGTGGTCGCGAGGGACCCTTCCAACCCAAACCATTCTGCGATCCTATGGTTCCAAGGTGGTGTCCAGCAGGACCCCAGCTCCTTCCCAGCAAAGCCCTTCTCCCCAGCTGGACAGCTCCCAGCGAGTGCTGCTTCCTGGGGCCGTTCTTGCTCAGCTGCAGGACTTTGCCCTTCACCTCGTTGAGCTTCTTGGGGTTCCTGCCTTGTCTGGACACCGGGCAGCTGCAGACGTGCAGGCCTGGAAATGGGCAGCATGCGTTTTTTGGGGGAGCAGCTCAGTAGTGCCTTGTTCGTGGGGAAAAATCACACCAACACCGACACCCCAGCTGGCCCTGTGAAGGGCTGCATCGACGTATCCTTCTGCCACCTGTCTGAAGCCACTGGCCTTCAGGCCCAGCGGACACACGAGGAAGTGGTGGGAATATCAGGAGGCAAAGGGGGAGGAAGCAGCGAGGGTAGGGACAGAGACACCAGCTGTGTTGTCACAAATACTGAGACATTTTCTGCAGTTTTCATGGCTTTATTTGCTGTCTAAAAGCCTTAGACTGCTGTGAGCCCCCCTGTTCCCCCCGGTTGCCGGCAGTGCCCCATCTGCTGGCCCAGCCCCAGCTAGGCCAGCTCCTGGGGCACTGCGCTAGTGTCGCCGGCGGGGTGGCCTCTTTGTGGGTGGGGCAGAGTCCTGGGAAGTGGGGGCCCTCCTCTTTGCAGTTCGCCGGGGCCCCCTGCGTCTTTGGTCCCTGCCCTGGCCGGCACTGGAGGGACCGGCCGCGGCCTCCTCTGGCTCCTCCGCTGGCGCTTGTTGGTTTCCAGGCGCAGGAACCGGGGCGGATGGACGGCGGCTGGGTCCCCGGCGGAGGGCAGCGGATGAGGTGCCAGGGAGCTCCTGTGCGTTGCTTCCCTCGGAGCTCTCTGGGCCGGCTGCTGGTGTCCCCAGCGATGCGGCGGCGTGGCTGGGGACTGCTGCAGGGCTGCCCTCCTGTCCTCCGGCAGCTGGGGAGGCCCCCAGGCCCAGGATGTTTCGGGCCTCCCCGCTGCAGCGCTGCACGGCAGCGGCAAGGAGCCGCTGCACGAAGCCGGCCGTCTGCCTTCCCAGGGAGGTCCTGAGCAGCAGGGCGAGGGCCCCCTCGTCCAGGCCAAAGAAGCGCAGCCCTGAGATGACGTTGCGCTGCGCTTCTGAGGCTGCCCTGCCGCCATCCCCGAGGAGCTGCCCCAGCTCGTGGCGCAGCCAGGGCAGCAGGGGCTGGAGCACAGCAGGGTAGACGCGGAAGAGGGACGCCCAGACGAAGGGGTGGAGGCCGCCCACAGAGGCTGTGGGCACTGGTCCTGCAGCCTCTGGTCGGGCAGCTGGCTGGGCAGGAGCTGCGTCTGCATCTGCCTGCTGGGCGCTGACCGGTGCCTCCGCAGGTGGTGGGATGACGAGCTCCTTGAAGCTGTTGTCCGCCCGCACCGAGTGCACGATGGAGCTCACCCTGCGCTTGCAGAGGGGGCACTCGGGCTTGCTCTCAGCCCACCGCTGGATGCAGGCGAAGCAGAAGCGGTGGAGGCATGGCAGCACGTAGCTGGGGTTCACCCAGCTGTCCAGACAGATGGGACAGCGGGTGTCCAGCTCCGTGGCCATGCTCTCCACCTGCTGAGGTGAGCTGGGGAGAAGTGGCGATGACGAGCCGCTCCCTCTCACCGGCGCTGCAGCAGCAGGAGTCACGCTGCAAAAGGCAGACAAGAGGCCATGGTCATGGGCTGAGCCGGGGGCGGCTGCAAGAGTTGTGCAGCTCCCTCCAGGAGGAAACCCTTCCAGCTGCCCAGGGCCCAGGGCAAGGTGTCCCCACCGCTGCTGCTCTGAGCTCACCTCTGCTGCTCTGAGCGCTCGTCCTGAGTCTCCCGACGGCCCGAACGACGCAGGGCCGCGGAAGAAGCTCCGATGGCTCTGGGAAGGGCACTGAGAGCTACTGCAGCAACTCCCAGGGCACGACACCAGCACCAAGGCCAACCTCGCTCCTCACTCCAGACCTCACGGAACCGCTCAGCCGGAGTGCGGGCACTAGCCGGCGCGGTGGGACTCTGCGCCCGCATATGAGCAGCGAGGGCCACGCAGTCACAATGCGTCGCTCACGGCTCTCACAGGGCATCGCTCGGAGCCATCACAATGGGCCGTCCTGCCCCGCAGCGCTCGCTCTGGCAGGGCTCTGGCCCCGGCACCTGCGTCTGTGTCTAGCACAATGTCATTACCACTCTGCCCCACAAAGTGGTTGTCTTCTTCTCGGCTTCGGTGTTCTCCACCAGGCACTGCAGCCTTGGCCGTGTCTCCCCAGGGCACCATCAGCTCACCCTGACCACGGCAGACATCTCCAAGTCCATTCAACGATAGTGTCCAGTCAATAAAACCTCACGCCTGCCTTTGAGGCAGCACCACACAGTCCCACAAGCTCTCCCCACCCTCCAGCTCTGCTGGCCAGTTCTCTGAGTTGCCCTGGTTCTTCCCATGCCAAGCCAAAGGCAGCCCTTGACTTGTTCTCAGTGTGTTTCTCCCGTCTTTCACCCCTCTCTGGGGTCATCTGCTCTCCTCAGCACTTGTCCTCCTTGGGGTCCTGGGTGGGAGAGACATCAGCAAGCCAGAGGGGTTCAGGAGAGGCCACTGATGCGGTGGGGCTGGAGCACTTGCCCTGTGAGGAGGGTGCGTGGAGCTGGGGCTGGCTCAGCATGGACCAGAGGAGGCTTAGGGGCACCTGACAGCACTGCCTGGTGCCTGGGAGAAGGGATGACAGGGATGGGGACAGGCTCTTCCCAGCAGTGGCTGGCAACAGGAGCAGAGAAAAGCAGCATCAGCTGGGACTGGGGAGGTTCAGGCTGGAGATGAAAAACAGAAAGTCCCGTGAGGCACACAGAGCACCAGACGGGGTTGTCCATTTAGGCAGAGGTGTCCCTGAGCATGGAGGTTTTCAAGACCTGAGCAGGCCCAGCCCAGAGCACAAGGGTCACAAGCCTGCGAAGGGACACACGGGGAAGTCCCGGGAGGGAAAGCGTTGGCAGGGTGAAATGCAGCCAAGCTTCCCAAATGAGCCCATGGCGGCCGAAGCAAGGCACAGAGGGTCTAGAGATGCAGAAGGCTCAGCCCTATGGGACGCTTTCTCCTCAGGACCCAGAGCCCCTGAGAAAGCACGTCGCCTCTCTGCAGAGCTCAAAGCAGGGCACAGGGCCCATAGCCCTCAAAGTGGTGGAAAGAGGTCCCAAGGCCAGGCCCCATGGTGCTCAAGGGAGGGGAAGGAAGCCCTCAAAGACCAGGGCCAGGCCCATGCTCCTTGGATCGGGCCTCTGGAGCCCTGCAAGAGCAGACGGCCAAGTGCTGTGGCACTTGAGACAGGCAAAGGAATCCCTGCAAAACCGTGGTGCCAGGAGTGGTGGGACCCAAGTCAGGGGAAAGAGGTCCAGCAAGAGCAAAGGACCCAACTCAAGAGGTGCTTGACTCAGTGCAAAGAGGCCCCCAAAGTCGATAGGGCCAGGCCCCACGATGCTCAAGAAAAGGAAGAGGTTCCCTGCAGGAGCAGAGGGTCCGGCAGCGGGCTCTGGGGCACAATATACTCGGAGCGCTCAGTTCCAGGCCCCAGGCAGGACAAATGAGGGCAGAGAAGGCTGTGCAGGCGCAGGGGGAGAAGTCCTGAGAGTGCAGTTGTCCAGACCCTGTGGTGCCTCAGCCAGGGCACCTGACCACGCGGAGCTTGGCCTCCCGCAGCAGCACTTGTGCTGTCCTGCCTGGGGGTCCATGGGCTTGCAGCACAAGCAAGCACCAGCAAGAGCTCACTTCCCTTCTCTTCCCGTGGTGGGTTGACCTTGTTTGGCGTAAGGACATGCAGATCGCTCACCAGTTACCATAATGGGCAAATGAAGCTCAGCTTGGTGAAGATTCACGTAATTTATAGCCACTTGTTAACAGAGCAGGGCAGTGAGAACTGAAAAACAAAACAAAACAAACAAAAAACAAAAACAAAACAAAACAACAACAACAACAGCAACAACAAGAACAAAACAACAGTGCACTAGGAACAGCTCCCTCCAGCTCTCTGCTTCCTAGGCTCGATCTCACTCCCAATTCTTCAAGCTGAGTGGTGCAAGTGGTTGGGGACTGGGGGTTGCAGTCCATCCATTGGGATTTGTCTCTGCCACTCCTGCCCTTCCCCTGCTCCAGCATAGGGTCTCTCCTAGGGGATGCAGGTTCTGCACAAGTTAACCCAGTGTGGGCTTCCCATGGGCCGCAGTTCTTCAAGAGGTGCTCCATCGTGGGTCCATACCACGGGGTGCAGTCCTTCAGGAATGGGCTGCTCCAGCTGGGTCCCCCAGGGGACACGGTTCCCACCAGACTGCCTGATCCTGCATGGGCTCCTCTCCACATGCTGACATCCCCACCAAGAGGCTGCTTCTGCATGACCTTTTCACGATCGGCAGCTTCCTCCACGGTGCAGCCTCCTGCTCCAGCGTGGGGTCCTCCACAGGCTGCTGCATGGCTGTCAGCTCCAAGGACGCAGACACCACAGCCACTCTGGGCAACCTGTGCCCATCCGTGGACAGCCCTCTCAGCAAAGAAGGGCTCCCTGATGCTCAGGAGAACCTTCTGTGTCGCTCTTGGTGTCCATTGCCTCTTGTCCTGTCACTGAGCACAGCTGGGCTCAGCTGTGTCCGTGCTCTTTCCCTCCTTCCTCCTGGTATTTCTACACACTGATGAGGTCCTCCCTGAGCCTTCCCTTCTCCAGGCTGGACAGTTCCAGCTCTCGCAGCTCTTCTTTGTGGGAGAGGCGCTCCAGGCCCTTTGCCATCTCTGTGGCTCTTTGCTGCACTCTCTGCACTATGTCCGTGTCTCCCTCCTGGTGGCGAGCCCACAGCTGGACGCAGTCCTCCAGGGGTGGCCTCAGCAGCAGTGCTGAGGAGAGGGGAAGGATCACCTGCCTCGACCTGCCTCGACCTGCTGTCAGTGCTTTGCCTACTGCAGCCTGCCCTTCTCTCAGCCTTCTTCGTGGCCAGGGCGTGTTGCTGACGCCCGTTCAAGCTGGTGTCCAGCGAGACCCCCCAGGTCCCCGTGAGCAAAGCACTTCTCCAGCTGGGCGTGCACTGCTCCATGGGCTTGTTCCTCTCCAGGTGCCTGGCTTTGCCCTTCCCATTGTTTTGGGGTTCCTGTCTTGGCAGGGCACAAGCCCAGCTTGCTACAGACAGCAGCAGCACCAAGGCGCACTCTGTGCAGGAGGAGCTATCTCAACAGCATCATCGCCAGGCCACAGGCAGCAGGGCAGGCTGGCGGGAGGGCAGAGCCTCGAGCCGCGGGGGCAGAGGGGGCGGTGAGCTGGAGGCCAGGCCTGGGGCGATGGAGATGGGCACGCGCTGGCCCCGGGCACCCCAGGCTGGAAGCCTCTCCCTGGGAGCAGCTCTGCGGAGCTGCAGGCCTGCAGCTGGGCAGCACGCGCTGTCAGGGGGAGCACAGCAGTGGGGCCGGGCACCTGGGGAAGGAAGCGCTGAGACGAACACCCCAGCCCTGCTGGGAAGGGGCGGCATCGCCGCGCCCCAATCCCAGCAGACCGACCCCATCGGCCTTCGGGCCCCACAGCCCTGGGAGGAAGCGGTGGGCACAGCAGTAGGAAGAGGGGCAGATGGCAGCAGGGGTGGGGACAGCAGTGCCAACCGTGTTGTTAGCAATACAGAGACTTTTTCGATAGCTTTCATAGTTTTATTTCTTTTGTCCAATAGCTTCAGAGTGCTGTGAGACGTCTGGTCAACCCGATTGCCGGCACGTGCCCCATCTGCTGGCCCAGCCCCAGCTAGGCCAGCTCCTGGGGCGCTGCTCTAGTGTCGTTGGCGGGGTGGCCTCTTCGCGGGTGGGGCAGAGTCCTGGGAAGTGGGGGCCCTCCTCTTAGTGGTTCTGCGGGGCGCCCTCCGTGGCTGGTCCCTGCCCTGGCCGGCAGTGGAGGGACCGGCCTCAGCCTCCTGTGCCTCCTCCGGGGACACGTGCTGATCGGCAGACACGGGCCCTGGGATGGACGGGGGGTAGCCGGAACCCCCACGGAGGGCAGTGGTGGGTGAGGTTCTGGGGAGGCATACCCAGAGGTATGGAGGCAACAGACTTCTGGGTAGGTTGGGTCCAGGCGGCAAATCTCCGTCCCTTTCAGCAGGGAGTCCCCCATGGTGATAACCATTCCTTCTTTCTAGACAGGAGATGGAGTGATGCGGGGGGTAGGCTGCCTTGTCTTTGGCACCCCCTCCAGCCGGGATGGGCTTTCATCTCCATCGTTGTTTTGACTGTCAAGTTCTAGAGCCTCATACCTGTTACGGAAGGGTAGTCGGGAAGGTGAGGTGGGCAGGGAGAGGGCTCACCTACCATGCCGAGCAGAACCCAGCTTCCGTTGCCCTCCTTGACCTAGGTCCCCTCCTACTGCCTGGCGCGATGGGGGAAACCTTGTCTTTTGGGTAGAGGCTGCCTGGTGGGACGGGGGACCCTTTGTTTCTTGTGTGGCGGCTGGCTCCTGTGTCTGTCTCCGGGTGCCTGGAGGATGCTTCCAGCAGCCAGTTGCCCTCTCTGACTCCCTGATGCTCCTCAGCATCACCTCCTCGCAAAGCTCTGCCACCAGGCTGAGCAATTCTTCAGCCTGGGCACACCTCCCACAGGCATACCCAGCGCTGCTGCTGTCAGACACTGACAGAAGACTCGGGCACAGCCTGCAGCCCAAGAGCGCGACGGCCGCGTGTTTCCCCGACACCTCCGTCTGGGTCGCCACGTCGCTAGCTGTGGCTGGAGAGGCCGCGAGAGCTGCGGAGGCCATGGCTTTCTGCGGGGTGGATACCATGGCTGGGCTCTTCCCACGCAGCGGACAAGCACGGATGGCAAAGACCGTTGCGACAGACCGTTAGCAAAGACCGCTAGATGGGGATCCCACCACTTCCCTGGGCAGCCCGTCCCGAGGCTGGAGAAGCCTCTCCAGGAAGAAACTCTTCCTAACAGGCAAGCCTGCTGCAGCTGGAGCTGCACCCTGCGCATTGCACGCTGGCTCCGCTTTGGCCACCAGCGGGTCCCTTGTGGGGGAGCCAGCTCCATCCCGCTTCTGGCAGAAGCCGTCCCTGCAGCTCCCCTTCATGGCCTTGCCACGTCAGCCCAATGCACTTCCCCGCTCAGCATTGCTCTGCCCAGTGCCGGTTGGTTGCTGAGGGGATCATTTGTTTCCTTTGTTTTGGAGGGGAAAAGTCTTTACAAGGGAAGGTAGTGACAGGAGAAGGGGTGACGCTTCTATACTTCAAGAGGGTAGACGTAGATCAGACTTGAGGCAGACGTTCTTTGCTCAGAGAGTGCTGAAGCACTGCAACGGCTTGCTCGGAGAAGCTGTGGATTCCCCTTCGCTGGAAGCAGTCAAGACCACAGTGGACGGAGGTTTGGGCCTCCTCAATTAACGGCAGGTGTTCGTGGCCATGACGGGGCATGGTGGGAGGGGTAGTGTGACTGGGTGGTCGCGAGGGACCCTTCCAACCCAAACCATTCTGCGATCCTATGGTTCCAAGGTGGTGTCCAGCAGGACCCCAGCTCCTTCCCAGCAAAGCCCTTCTCCCCAGCTGGACAGCTCCCAGCGAGTGCTGCTTCCTGGGGCCGTTCTTGCTCAGCTGCAGGACTTTGCCCTTCACCTCGTTGAGCTTCTTGGGGTTCCTGCCTTGTCTGGACACCGGGCAGCTGCAGACGTGCAGGCCTGGAAATGGGCAGCATGCGTTTTTTTGGGGGAGCAGCTCAGTAGTGCCTTGTTCGTGGGGAAAAATCACACCAACACCGACACCCCAGCTGGCCCTGTGAAGGGCTGCATCGACGTATCCTTCTGCCACCTGTCTGAAGCCACTGGCCTTCAGGCCCAGCGGACACACGAGGAAGTGGTGGGAATATCAGGAGGCAAAGGGGGAGGAAGCAGCGAGGGTAGGGACAGAGACACCAGCTGTGTTGTCACAAATACTGAGACATTTTCTGCAGTTTTCATGGCTTTATTTGCTGTCTAAAAGCCTTAGACTGCTGTGAGCCCCCCTGTTCCCCCCGGTTGCCGGCAGTGCCCCATCTGCTGGCCCAGCCCCAGCTAGGCCAGCTCCTGGGGCACTGCGCTAGTGTCGCCGGCGGGGTGGCCTCTTTGTGGGTGGGGCAGAGTCCTGGGAAGTGGGGGCCCTCCTCTTTGCAGTTCGCCGGGGCCCCCTGCGTCTTTGGTCCCTGCCCTGGCCGGCACTGGAGGGACCGGCCGCGGCCTCCTCTGGCTCCTCCGCTGGCGCTTGTTGGTTTCCAGGCGCAGGAACCGGGGCGGATGGACGGCGGCTGGGTCCCCGGCGGAGGGCAGCGGATGAGGTGCCAGGGAGCTCCTGTGCGTTGCTTCCCTCGGAGCTCTCTGGGCCGGCTGCTGGTGTCCCCAGCGATGCGGCGGCGTGGCTGGGGACTGCTGCAGGGCTGCCCTCCTGTCCTCCGGCAGCTGGGGAGGCCCCCAGGCCCAGGATGTTTCGGGCCTCCCCGCTGCAGCGCTGCACGGCAGCGGCAAGGAGCCGCTGCACGAAGCCGGCCGTCTGCCTTCCCAGGGAGGTCCTGAGCAGCAGGGCGAGGGCCCCCTCGTCCAGGCCAAAGAAGCGCAGCCCTGAGATGACGTTGCGCTGCGCTTCTGAGGCTGCCCTGCCGCCATCCCCGAGGAGCTGCCCCAGCTCGTGGCGCAGCCAGGGCAGCAGGGGCTGGAGCACAGCAGGGTAGACGCGGAAGAGGGACGCCCAGACGAAGGGGTGGAGGCCGCCCACAGAGGCTGTGGGCACTGGTCCTGCAGCCTCTGGTCGGGCAGCTGGCTGGGCAGGAGCTGCGTCTGCATCTGCCTGCTGGGCGCTGACCGGTGCCTCCGCAGGTGGTGGGATGACGAGCTCCTTGAAGCTGTTGTCCGCCCGCACCGAGTGCACGATGGAGCTCACCCTGCGCTTGCAGAGGGGGCACTCGGGCTTGCTCTCAGCCCACCGCTGGATGCAGGCGAAGCAGAAGCGGTTGAGGCATGGCCAAAAAGAAATAAAAATGAAAGCTATCGAAAAAGTCTCTGTATTGCTAACAACACGGTTGGCACTGCTGTCCCCACCCCTGCTGCCATCTGCCCCTCTTCCTACTGCTGTGCCCACCGCTTCCTCCCAGGGCTGTGGGGCCCGAAGGCCGATGGGGTCGGTCTGCTGGGATTGGGGCGCGGCGATGCCGCCCCTTCCCAGCAGGGCTGGGGTGTTCGTCTCAGCGCTTCCTTCCCCAGGTGCCCGGCCCCACTGCTGTGCTCCCCCTGACAGCGCGTGCTGCCCAGCTGCAGGCCTGCAGCTCCGCAGAGCTGCTCCCAGGGAGAGGCTTCCAGCCTGGGGTGCCCGGGGCCAGCGCGTGCCCATCTCCATCGCCCCAGGCCTGGCCTCCAGCTCACCGCGGCCCCCGCGGCTCGAGGCTCTGCCCTCCCGCCAGCCTGCCCTGCTGCCTGTGGCCTGGCGATGATGCTGTTGAGATAGCTCCTCCTGCACAGAGTGCGCCTTGGTGCTGCTGCTGTCTGTAGCAAGCTGGGCTTGTGCCCTGCCAAGACAGGAACCCCAAAACAATGGGAAGGGCAAAGCCAGGCACCTGGAGAGGAACAAGCCCATGGAGCAGTGCACGCCCAGCTGGAGAAGTGCTTTGCTCACGGGGACCTGGGGGGTCTCGCTGGACACCAGCTTGAACGGGCGTCAGCAACACGCCCTGGCCACGAAGAAGGCTGAGAGAAGGGCAGGCTGCAGTAGGCAAAGCACTGACAGCAGGTCGAGGCAGGTCGAGGCAGGTGATCCTTCCCCTCTCCTCAGCACTGCTGCTGAGGCCACCCCTGGAGGACTGCGTCCAGCTGTGGGCTCGCCACCAGGAGGGAGACACGGACATAGTGCAGAGAGTGCAGCAAAGAGCCACAGAGATGGCAAAGGGCCTGGAGCGCCTCTCCCACAAAGAAGAGCTGCGAGAGCTGGAACTGTCCAGCCTGGAGAAGGGAAGGCTCAGGGAGGACCTCATCAGTGTGTAGAAATACCAGGAGGAAGGAGGGAAAGAGCACGGACACAGCTGAGCCCAGCTGTGCTCAGTGACAGGACAAGAGGCAATGGACACCAAGAGCGACACAGAAGGTTCTCCTGAGCATCAGGGAGCCCTTCTTTGCTGAGAGGGCTGTCCACGGATGGGCACAGGTTGCCCAGAGTGGCTGTGGTGTCTGCGTCCTTGGAGCTGACAGCCATGCAGCAGCCTGTGGAGGACCCCACGCTGGAGCAGGAGGCTGCACCGTGGAGGAAGCTGCCGATCGTGAAAAGGTCATGCAGAAGCAGCCTCTTGGTGGGGATGTCAGCATGTGGAGAGGAGCCCATGCAGGATCAGGCAGTCTGGTGGGAACCGTGTCCCCTGGGGGACCCAGCTGGAGCAGCCCATTCCTGAAGGACTGCACCCCGTGGTATGGACCCACGATGGAGCACCTCTTGAAGAACTGCGGCCCATGGGAAGCCCACACTGGGTTAACTTGTGCAGAACCTGCATCCCCTAGGAGAGACCCTATGCTGGAGCAGGGGAAGGGCAGGAGTGGCAGAGACAAATCCCAATGGATGGACTGCAACCCCCAGTCCCCAACCACTTGCACCACTCAGCTTGAAGAATTGGGAGTGAGATCGAGCCTAGGAAGCAGAGAGCTGGAGGGAGCTGTTCCTAGTGCACTGTTGTTTTGTTCTTGTTGTTGCTGTTGTTGTTGTTGTTTTGTTTTGTTTTTGTTTTTTGTTTGTTTTGTTTTGTTTTTCAGTTCTCACTGCCCTGCTCTGTTAACAAGTGGCTATAAATTACGTGAATCTTCACCAAGCTGAGCTTCATTTGCCCATTATGGTAACTGGTGAGCGATCTGCATGTCCTTACGCCAAACAAGGTCAACCCACCACGGGAAGAGAAGGGAAGTGAGCTCTTGCTGGTGCTTGCTTGTGCTGCAAGCCCATGGACCCCCAGGCAGGACAGCACAAGTGCTGCTGCGGGAGGCCAAGCTCCGCGTGGTCAGGTGCCCTGGCTGAGGCACCACAGGGTCTGGACAACTGCACTCTCAGGACTTCTCCCCCTGCGCCTGCACAGCCTTCTCTGCCCTCATTTGTCCTGCCTGGGGCCTGGAACTGAGCGCTCCGAGTATATTGTGCCCCAGAGCCCGCTGCCGGACCCTCTGCTCCTGCAGGGAACCTCTTCCTTTTCTTGAGCATCGTGGGGCCTGGCCCTATCGACTTTGGGGGCCTCTTTGCACTGAGTCAAGCACCTCTTGAGTTGGGTCCTTTGCTCTTGCTGGACCTCTTTCCCCTGACTTGGGTCCCACCACTCCTGGCACCACGGTTTTGCAGGGATTCCTTTGCCTGTCTCAAGTGCCACAGCACTTGGCCGTCTGCTCTTGCAGGGCTCCAGAGGCCCGATCCAAGGAGCATGGGCCTGGCCCTGGTCTTTGAGGGCTTCCTTCCCCTCCCTTGAGCACCATGGGGCCTGGCCTTGGGACCTCTTTCCACCACTTTGAGGGCTATGGGCCCTGTGCCCTGCTTTGAGCTCTGCAGAGAGGCGACGTGCTTTCTCAGGGGCTCTGGGTCCTGAGGAGAAAGCGTCCCATAGGGCTGAGCCTTCTGCATCTCTAGACCCTCTGTGCCTTGCTTCGGCCGCCATGGGCTCATTTGGGAAGCTTGGCTGCATTTCACCCTGCCAACGCTTTCCCTCCCGGGACTTCCCCGTGTGTCCCTTCGCAGGCTTGTGACCCTTGTGCTCTGGGCTGGGCCTGCTCAGGTCTTGAAAACCTCCATGCTCAGGGACACCTCTGCCTAAATGGACAACCCCGTCTGGTGCTCTGTGTGCCTCACGGGACTTTCTGTTTTTCATCTCCAGCCTGAACCTCCCCAGTCCCAGCTGATGCTGCTTTTCTCTGCTCCTGTTGCCAGCCACTGCTGGGAAGAGCCTGTCCCCATCCCTGTCATCCCTTCTCCCAGGCACCAGGCAGTGCTGTCAGGTGCCCCTAAGCCTCCTCTGGTCCATGCTGAGCCAGCCCCAGCTCCACGCACCCTCCTCACAGGGCAAGTGCTCCAGCCCCACCGCATCAGTGGCCTCTCCTGAACCCCTCTGGCTTGCTGATGTCTCTCCCACCCAGGACCCCAAGGAGGACAAGTGCTGAGGAGAGCAGATGACCCCAGAGAGGGGTGAAAGACGGGAGAAACACACTGAGAACAAGTCAAGGGCTGCCTTTGGCTTGGCATGGGAAGAACCAGGGCAACTCAGAGAACTGGCCAGCAGAGCTGGAGGGTGGGGAGAGCTTGTGGGACTGTGTGGTGCTGCCTCAAAGGCAGGCGTGAGGTTTTATTGACTGGACACTATCGTTGAATGGACTTGGAGATGTCTGCCGTGGTCAGGGTGAGCTGATGGTGCCCTGGGGAGACACGGCCAAGGCTGCAGTGCCTGGTGGAGAACACCGAAGCCGAGAAGAAGACAACCACTTTGTGGGGCAGAGTGGTAATGACATTGTGCTAGACACAGACGCAGGTGCCGGGGCCAGAGCCCTGCCAGAGCGAGCGCTGCGGGGCAGGACGGCCCATTGTGATGGCTCCGAGCGATGCCCTGTGAGAGCCGTGAGCGACGCATTGTGACTGCGTGGCCCTCGCTGCTCATATGCGGGCGCAGAGTCCCACCGCGCCGGCTAGTGCCCGCACTCCGGCTGAGCGGTTCCGTGAGGTCTGGAGTGAGGAGCGAGGTTGGCCTTGGTGCTGGTGTCGTGCCCTGGGAGTTGCTGCAGTAGCTCTCAGTGCCCTTCCCAGAGCCATCGGAGCTTCTTCCGCGGCCCTGCGTCGTTCGGGCCGTCGGGAGACTCAGGACGAGCGCTCAGAGCAGCAGAGGTGAGCTCAGAGCAGCAGCGGTGGGGACACCTTGCCCTGGGCCCTGGGCAGCTGGAAGGGTTTCCTCCTGGAGGGAGCTGCACAACTCTTGCAGCCGCCCCCGGCTCAGCCCATGACCATGGCCTCTTGTCTGCCTTTTGCAGCGTGACTCCTGCTGCTGCAGCGCCGGTGAGAGGGAGCGGCTCGTCATCGCCACTTCTCCCCAGCTCACCTCAGCAGGTGGAGAGCATGGCCACGGAGCTGGACACCCGCTGTCCCATCTGTCTGGACAGCTGGGTGAACCCCAGCTACGTGCTGCCATGCCTCCACCGCTTCTGCTTCGCCTGCATCCAGCGGTGGGCTGAGAGCAAGCCCGAGTGCCCCCTCTGCAAGCGCAGGGTGAGCTCCATCGTGCACTCGGTGCGGGCGGACAACAGCTTCAAGGAGCTCGTCATCCCACCACCTGCGGAGGCACCGGTCAGCGCCCAGCAGGCAGATGCAGACGCAGCTCCTGCCCAGCCAGCTGCCCGACCAGAGGCTGCAGGACCAGTGCCCACAGCCTCTGTGGGCGGCCTCCACCCCTTCGTCTGGGCGTCCCTCTTCCGCGTCTACCCTGCTGTGCTCCAGCCCCTGCTGCCCTGGCTGCGCCACGAGCTGGGGCAGCTCCTCGGGGATGGCGGCAGGGCAGCCTCAGAAGCGCAGCGCAACGTCATCTCAGGGCTGCGCTTCTTTGGCCTGGACGAGGGGGCCCTCGCCCTGCTGCTCAGGACCTCCCTGGGAAGGCAGACGGCCGGCTTCGTGCAGCGGCTCCTTGCCGCTGCCGTGCAGCGCTGCAGCGGGGAGGCCCGAAACATCCTGGGCCTGGGGGCCTCCCCAGCTGCCGGAGGACAGGAGGGCAGCCCTGCAGCAGTCCCCAGCCACGCCGCCGCATCGCTGGGGACACCAGCAGCCGGCCCAGAGAGCTCCGAGGGAAGCAACGCACAGGAGCTCCCTGGCACCTCATCCGCTGCCCTCCGCCGGGGACCCAGCCGCCGTCCATCCGCCCCGGTTCCTGCGCCTGGAAACCAACAAGCGCCAGCGGAGGAGCCAGAGGAGGCCGCGGCCGGTCCCTCCAGTGCCGGCCAGGGCAGGGACCAAAGACGCAGGGGGCCCCGGCGAACTGCAAAGAGGAGGGCCCCCACTTCCCAGGACTCTGCCCCACCCACAAAGAGGCCACCCCGCCGGCGACACTAGCGCAGTGCCCCAGGAGCTGGCCTAGCTGGGGCTGGGCCAGCAGATGGGGCACTGCCGGCAACCGGGGGGAACAGGGGGGCTCACAGCAGTCTAAGGCTTTTAGACAGCAAATAAAGCCATGAAAACTGCAGAAAATGTCTCAGTATTTGTGACAACACAGCTGGTGTCTCTGTCCCTACCCTCGCTGCTTCCTCCCCCTTTGCCTCCTGATATTCCCACCACTTCCTCGTGTGTCCGCTGGGCCTGAAGGCCAGTGGCTTCAGACAGGTGGCAGAAGGATACGTCGATGCAGCCCTTCACAGGGCCAGCTGGGGTGTCGGTGTTGGTGTGATTTTTCCCCACGAACAAGGCACTACTGAGCTGCTCCCCCAAAAAACGCATGCTGCCCATTTCCAGGCCTGCACGTCTGCAGCTGCCCGGTGTCCAGACAAGGCAGGAACCCCAAGAAGCTCAACGAGGTGAAGGGCAAAGTCCTGCAGCTGAGCAAGAACGGCCCCAGGAAGCAGCACTCGCTGGGAGCTGTCCAGCTGGGGAGAAGGGCTTTGCTGGGAAGGAGCTGGGGTCCTGCTGGACACCACCTTGGAACCATAGGATCGCAGAATGGTTTGGGTTGGAAGGGTCCCTCGCGACCACCCAGTCACACTACCCCTCCCACCATGCCCCGTCATGGCCACGAACACCTGCCGTTAATTGAGGAGGCCCAAACCTCCGTCCACTGTGGTCTTGACTGCTTCCAGCGAAGGGGAATCCACAGCTTCTCCGAGCAAGCCGTTGCAGTGCTTCAGCACTCTCTGAGCAAAGAACGTCTGCCTCAAGTCTGATCTACGTCTACCCTCTTGAAGTATAGAAGCGTCACCCCTTCTCCTGTCACTACCTTCCCTTGTAAAGACTTTTCCCCTCCAAAACAAAGGAAACAAATGATCCCCTCAGCAACCAACCGGCACTGGGCAGAGCAATGCTGAGCGGGGAAGTGCATTGGGCTGACGTGGCAAGGCCATGAAGGGGAGCTGCAGGGACGGCTTCTGCCAGAAGCGGGATGGAGCTGGCTCCCCCACAAGGGACCCGCTGGTGGCCAAAGCGGAGCCAGCGTGCAATGCGCAGGGTGCAGCTCCAGCTGCAGCAGGCTTGCCTGTTAGGAAGAGTTTCTTCCTGGAGAGGCTTCTCCAGCCTCGGGACGGGCTGCCCAGGGAAGTGGTGGGATCCCCATCTAGCGGTCTTTGCTAACGGTCTGTCGCAACGGTCTTTGCCATCCGTGCTTGTCCGCTGCGTGGGAAGAGCCCAGCCATGGTATCCACCCCGCAGAAAGCCATGGCCTCCGCAGCTCTCGCGGCCTCTCCAGCCACAGCTAGCGACGTGGCGACCCAGACGGAGGTGTCGGGGAAACACGCGGCCGTCGCGCTCTTGGGCTGCAGGCTGTGCCCGAGTCTTCTGTCAGTGTCTGACAGCAGCAGCGCTGGGTATGCCTGTGGGAGGTGTGCCCAGGCTGAAGAATTGCTCAGCCTGGTGGCAGAGCTTTGCGAGGAGGTGATGCTGAGGAGCATCAGGGAGTCAGAGAGGGCAACTGGCTGCTGGAAGCATCCTCCAGGCACCCGGAGACAGACACAGGAGCCAGCCGCCACACAAGAAACAAAGGGTCCCCCGTCCCACCAGGCAGCCTCTACCCAAAAGACAAGGTTTCCCCCATCGTGCCAGGCAGTAGGAGGGGACCTAGGTCAAGGAGGGCAACGGAAGCTGGGTTCTGCTCGGCATGGTAGGTGAGCCCTCTCCCTGCCCACCTCACCTTCCCGACTACCCTTCCGTAACAGGTATGAGGCTCTAGAACTTGACAGTCAAAACAACGATGGAGATGAAAGCCCATCCCGGCTGGAGGGGGTGCCAAAGACAAGGCAGCCTACCCCCCGCATCACTCCATCTCCTGTCTAGAAAGAAGGAATGGTTATCACCATGGGGGACTCCCTGCTGAAAGGGACGGAGATTTGCCGCCTGGACCCAACCTACCCAGAAGTCTGTTGCCTCCATACCTCTGGGTATGCCTCCCCAGAACCTCACCCACCACTGCCCTCCGTGGGGGTTCCGGCTACCCCCCGTCCATCCCAGGGCCCGTGTCTGCCGATCAGCACGTGTCCCCGGAGGAGGCACAGGAGGCTGAGGCCGGTCCCTCCACTGCCGGCCAGGGCAGGGACCAGCCACGGAGGGCGCCCCGCAGAACCACTAAGAGGAGGGCCCCCACTTCCCAGGACTCTGCCCCACCCGCGAAGAGGCCACCCCGCCAACGACACTAGAGCAGCGCCCCAGGAGCTGGCCTAGCTGGGGCTGGGCCAGCAGATGGGGCACGTGCCGGCAATCGGGTTGACCAGACGTCTCACAGCACTCTGAAGCTATTGGACAAAAGAAATAAAACTATGAAAGCTATCGAAAAAGTCTCTGTATTGCTAACAACACGGTTGGCACTGCTGTCCCCACCCCTGCTGCCATCTGCCCCTCTTCCTACTGCTGTGCCCACCGCTTCCTCCCAGGGCTGTGGGGCCCGAAGGCCGATGGGGTCGGTCTGCTGGGATTGGGGCGCGGCGATGCCGCCCCTTCCCAGCAGGGCTGGGGTGTTCGTCTCAGCGCTTCCTTCCCCAGGTGCCCGGCCCCACTGCTGTGCTCCCCCTGACAGCGCGTGCTGCCCAGCTGCAGGCCTGCAGCTCCGCAGAGCTGCTCCCAGGGAGAGGCTTCCAGCCTGGGGTGCCCGGGGCCAGCGCGTGCCCATCTCCATCGCCCCAGGCCTGGCCTCCAGCTCACCGCCCCCTCTGCCCCCGCGGCTCGAGGCTCTGCCCTCCCGCCAGCCTGCCCTGCTGCCTGTGGCCTGGCGATGATGCTGTTGAGATAGCTCCTCCTGCACAGAGTGCGCCTTGGTGCTGCTGCTGTCTGTAGCAAGCTGGGCTTGTGCCCTGACAAGACAGGAACCCCAAAACAATGGGAAGGGCAAAGCCAGGCACCTGGAGAGGAACAAGCCCATGGAGCAGTGCACGCCCAGCTGGAGAAGTGCTTTGCTCACGGGGACCTGGGGGGTCTCGCTGGACACCAGCTTGAACGGGCGTCAGCAACACGCCCTGGCCACGAAGAAGGCTGAGAGAAGGGCAGGCTGCAGTAGGCAAAGCACTGACAGCAGGTCGAGGCAGGTCGAGGCAGGTGATCCTTCCCCTCTCCTCAGCACTGCTGCTGAGGCCACCCCTGGAGGACTGCGTCCAGCTGTGGGCTCGCCACCAGGAGGGAGACACGGACATAGTGCAGAGAGTGCAGCAAAGAGCCACAGAGATGGCAAAGGGCCTGGAGCGCCTCTCCCACAAAGAAGAGCTGCGAGAGCTGGAACTGTCCAGCCTGGAGAAGGGAAGGCTCAGGGAGGACCTCATCAGTGTGTAGAAATACCAGGAGGAAGGAGGGAAAGAGCACGGACACAGCTGAGCCCAGCTGTGCTCAGTGACAGGACAAGAGGCAATGGACACCAAGAGCGACACAGAAGGTTCTCCTGAGCATCAGGGAGCCCTTCTTTGCTGAGAGGGCTGTCCACGGATGGGCACAGGTTGCCCAGAGTGGCTGTGGTGTCTGCCTCCTTGGAGCTCTTCTAAAGCCACCTGGAGATGGTCCTGGGCAACCTGTTTTGGGTGTCCCTGCTTGAACATAGGATATTGACCAGAAGGCCTCCAGTAGTCCCTTCCAGTCTCAGCCATTCTGTCACTCTGTGGCTGCGGCACATTCCTTCAGAGCTGTTGAGTTTCCACTGGTAAAAAAGATCTCAATCAGGAACTGGCCCTGCCCAGAGCACTGGGGAGTGGAGCAGGCAGGCTGAGGTTGTATTCAATAGACACTCTTACTGTATGGACTTGGAAATATCCAAGTTTTGAAAGTTACAGAAAGCATCACAAGTAAGAGCAATTGACATTAATGTCAGCTCCTTTCATGGTGTAGTAGTTTTACTGTGTTGGGCAACCAAATTCAGCCACTACCGCTCTCTTTCTCTCCCTTCTCAAAATAAGAGGGGAAGAAGAAGAAAGTAATCTGCAAAGAGAATAAAAAATATAAATAATAATAAAAATATATTAAAAATAGTGTCCAGCTGTTGGCTCCCATGGCAGCATACCTAACAACATACACATCTAACCCATGGCAACATACCTTCTACTATGAAGGAAATTAATCCCATCACAGCTGAAACTCAGATGCTCAATCCTACTTTTAGCAGTATGTCCAATGATGGACTGCCAGTGGAAGACATTGTGAGAGTGCCTCTTTTGCATGGGAATTCCTAGTTCAGAACGAATTGTCACATCTTACCCTTTTGTTGCAGTGCTTCTGATACTGCCATTTTGAAACCTTAGAGGAATATTACTCTTGCTTCTGTTTTTCCTTTTTTTTTCCTATTTTTTTTTAAAGTTTTCTCCTATAAAAAATGACAAAAGTGCTCACAGAACCTGACCTTTTCAATAACTCTATTTTTAGTGAGGTAACAGTGAAAGAGGAAAAAATTATGTGCCATATGTATTTCTTCAAAAGTCACATACCAAACCGAGATACTACGTTTCTTTCTCTTTCTCATCAGCTTCTGTAAAACTTGAATGAAATGGTAAAATGAATAATAATTTAAGGTAATCTTTTTTTTTTTTTTTTTTTTTTTTTAATAAAAATGGAAAGGTTTTAAATATTAGCTGAAATATCACAATATCTGTAGCTTGAATCTTAAGGTCCTCTGTTGACTGGCTCATCAAACAGATTTTCTTCCATTTATAGGTGCTTCCTTTGCAACTACTCATTCACAGTAGAATTCTAATGGAAAATGCTGCTGAAATTCAATGCCATACTCTTCCTTCCCGTTCAAAGCATCTCTGTATTTAATGACAGCATCTATGGAAGAGCTGGGAAATGCTGAGAGTCTGATATGTATTCCTGTAATTGGGGTATATCAGGGAGGGGCTGAATCAATGTCTGTGCCAAACATGAAAATATCCCACTACCAAACACCTGCAACAATGCACTAAAAAGGATTTAGAAGGCAGTCTTAAATGTCTTTCTTGCTGTCTTTCAGGTGAGATGCACGACTTCTAATTTAGGGATTCTCTGAGCTGGAGATGAACTTACAGAATAACAACTTCCTTACATGTCTCCCATGCAGACTGCTGTTCTTTCCTTTTAAATTTTCTTTTACATGTACTTTTGTATAAGCTATCCTCATATACTTCCAAAGCAGATGTTAAAGTGCTTTAGTAGTGTGAACTAAGGAAATGCAGCAGAAAATAAATAGGGGTTTGAATGTCTGAAATAGCATTGTATCAAGAAAGAGAGGAAGTTCTGACTGCAGATAGCAACAATACATTTGTCAAGACAGTAGTATTCCCTCTGAGACTGGAAATTCACTGACCTCCTCGAAATGCCACTCAAGACATTCTCTGAAATCATTCTAAAATGCTGGTTTTGTGCAATATTCAGCATAATAAACATTTCTGGGACTCTCTTGTTGGCCACTTGGCAGGTGACAGAGCTGCTGCTGACATTTTTGAACTTACACTTCTTGAACTTATGTTGGTAATGATAGAGAAGTGAGATGTGATCAGGATGATACATAAGTGAGAATAAACTGCCTTTGCAGTTTTGCTGGCAAGTAGCTGATTGGGCCAGCATGCGTTGGTTTTGATTGACTTAAAAAGCAGAAAAGTCTCAGAGATATCTCCTCCATGTACAACCTTTACAGAATAAAAGGAAATGTACTTTACTGTTGAAAATAGCCATAAATGAGCATCTGCTTCTTGTAAACTCAGCATAACCCATATTTTCTTTTTTTGCTAAAAGGGACATTCGGAAGTTCTGAAAGTGTCAGATTTTCACATCAGCATCAAAAACAAACAAACAAATAAACAAAAAAACACTTTCAGGCAACTACAGGAAGGAAAAATTGCAAACAGTAGAGAAAGAGCTCTAAGAGGGCAAAAAAAGTTGGTGGCTGATGTAGCAGAGGTCCCAAACAGCAGAGAGATGGATGAGGTGGTCCTGTACACAGCAGTTGTGAGAGTTCTCTTGCAAAGGTGATGATAACTTTTTGGATGCTGGATGAAACAACATCAACATTCAAGGATTCTGCAAGGGCTGGAGCTAAACTTTCAGAAAGAGAGCTCTGCCTTTAGAATTGCTACAGAAGTGAAATTCGATGATGTAGCTACAGTGTCTTTATGAAGCCAAAAGTTCTGTTTCCCTCTTTATTACCAGGATAAACATTTTGTGCTGCTAAGTGTTTCCTCTGTTTTGATTAATGGAACTCCATCATGTTTTTCTGTTAACCAGAAAAGGGATATCAACATTGCTAACTCCAGGTAGCAATTTCATATGACATTTCAGTTTCAGCTAGACATTTTCAGGCAGTCTGTGGTAGACTGATTTGATTGCTTAGTAATGGTCTCTGTTTTTCTGTTTCTGTCTACCTACAAAAGGAGGTAACAGCACATAAATACTTTTCTAATACAACTTTTCTTAGGATGAAGGCCTGCAATTGCTTGGATTGTATTTGTGTACTTGAGTAGTCCACCTCTGTGAAAAAGAGAGAAAGCAGTCATCAGGGAACCTCTCTGTTAAAAACTGGCTCTTTTCACTAACATAAAGAAGCTTAAACGAGTGAATGGATTCTACTAACCTCATCAAAACAAAAAACAAACAAACAAACAAAAACAAACAAAAGCAACCAACCAATCAAACAAACAAAAGACTTAAGACAAATTTGACTAGGAAAATAGACATGTGATGAGTGGTTTTGTTACAGTTTGTTTTTTAAAGAAGATAATCTGCCCATTACTAAAACTGTGCTATTCTTACATAGAAAAAAAAAATAGAATGTGCTTTCCAGATTCTATTGTAGATCTTCATTCAGTCCAGTACATAGTGTTAGTGAGGGTTTCAAATCATAGTTACACATTTACACTTTTTTTTTTTTTTTTTTTTTTTTTTTACCTATTGGATCTCTAATACTGGATATACAGAAAGATCCTATGACCTATATGGTAACTATTGAAAACTATAAAAAGTTATAGTTGCAAAATAGATTTTTGTAAGAAAGTAATGGCTTAAAAAACTTAGATGAAATAATGGGAAGTCCGCTTTTTAACCCAGAAGAGTGCAATCTTTGATGTACTAACAAAAAGTTTCATGAACTTTATTAGAAAAATTAATTGCTAAAAATGTTCACAGAGTACTGTTAAATACCTAGACTGTTCTGCTGCTATTATTTATCTCAGGGTTAAGTGCTATTCAAACAATTTAAAAGAAATATAGCAAAAGAAAAAATGAACACTTTCTTATTCTTTGATGTGTTGCCACTAGAGCAGGCTTGCAATTTGCAAACAACCCTGCAGATGGCCCATGGAGCAGGCTGGACAATTTGGTGTTGAAGAGCTAAGTACTGTCAGGTGTCAACTCTGATCACCTGAGCTAAGCAATGCTAAGGTATTGAAACATTTGCATGGCACAGCCTATGAACTTGTGTAGCTTACTACTACAAAAGGAGAAAAAGGCAATGAGTTTGGATACGTTCTCAACCAGGGCTGCAGACAGGGTGATCCTGTTAGGCTGATCCTACTAAGGGATTACTTGACCAGTTGACCACTGCCAGGTAAATTTTTCACCCCAGTGGAATTCACAGACTTTTGTGTGTCCAGGATTTTTTCTTTTTTTTTCTTTTTTTTTTTTTTTTTCTCTTCAGAAGTTGTATCAATTTCCAAATGGATTTATTTATATTTATTTATTGAGAATCTTTTTATTTATTTTTATTTTTTTTTTCCAGCTTTCAGAGATTTTCGTTTCTGGCTTTGCCTAGGAATACTTCTAGGATATGTGATTTTTCCTTGAGCAGAGTTTGTGTTAGTCTGTTAAAGTGTTTTAGAGTTGAAGAATGTATTACAGGAGCATAAAATAGTAATGTAATGGTAATAGCAAGTTGGAATTTAATAGGGTAAGACCTAGCAGCTTTTCCTTTGTTATGTTAAAAGTGTTGCAGTATGAATATACTCTTTAGAAAGAATTCTCAGGTAATGAAAGCCCTAACAGTAATATCTGCCCATGTGCATTCCTGCTGGTATAATTCTGCTGACAGCTACCATGTGCAAATTTTTCACAGCCTGTAATTATCTCTACAGCTAAAGTAGCCTTGTGCTGGGCTGAATCTTGATCTTACAGCCATTTGGATCTGAGGCTGAATTTTCCTTTCAGCTTTACGAATAAAGTGGTCACGAACATATTAGTCTTGATTAGGTATTCTTTTTGCACTGGGATTATATTACAGTATCAAAATGAACTCCTATTAGAAGATGTGAGCTTTGTTTGGTAAAGGGAAAATATCTTTTAAGGCTTTACAAAGATAGTGTAAATCTATATCCATTGTAGGTATATGTGTTTTGAGCAAAGATATTTTAAAAATATATTCACACACCACTATCTGAAAATGTGAAAGTGTTGGCACTTTTTAACTGACTCCTGCTGTTTGTTTTTTGTTTGTTTGTTTGTTTGTTTGTTTGTTTTCCTCTGTCTAGATCTCACAGATACATTCTGAGGCACTGCTGAAAAAAAAAAATCAAGTCAACCTTAGTTGGGGTTTCATCTGACAAGTAGCTACATGGGCTTTAGTCACGTGTGTAAATTTGTTCTTACTAAGTTTTCTGTGCCAGACACTTACCTGCTGAATTGGGTTATCCCATTAATACCTGCACAAAAGGACGGCTGCTTAGAAAAAAAAAAAAAAGCAAAGGCACTGAATGGCAGAGGAAGGGTTGAAAGACTATCACCACCTTTTCCCCTTCTCTCCTCTACAAGCATCACTCAGGAGAGTGACTGCAGCCTTGCTCATTGAACGCTTTGCAGCCATGTGGTTGTACAACCCTCTCTTCCATCCTGCTTTGACATTGCTGGACTGATTACAAGCTTTTCAGCAATGTAAAAGTGGATCTGGACAAACCAAGAATGAATACAAAATAAACCCAAAAGCTATCTTAAAACAAGTATCTGGGACAAATGGCCAGATGAGAGCTCAGAAGTTAGGCTTACAGCTACTGATGCCACAGAGGAGAATGAAAAAGGCAGCTCTTGCTGTTGGGAGAGAATATGGTATCTTCCGCTTTGATCCTCCTCCTGAATGTAGAGGCAGCAGTGACAACTGTAACCAACCCCTCTGTGCAGGTGGGAGGCAGTGAATGAAGCTAAGCACAGCATATATTAGCCAGCTGTGCTGGATAAGGCAATAATCTATCTGGCTGAAGTAAGCAAAGAGGTCATTACTTCTTATGGAGGTGCACTGAAGCAGTATTTAATGCTTTTACTTGCCTGTGTAAAAGGTATTTTGTGGTTCTGCTGCAACTTAGCAAATAAAGAAACAGGCTCTCTCAAAATACTGGCATCTACTTTTACAAATTCCTGAAGTGTGCCTGCTCTGAATGATGGCTAAGAATGAAACTGTTTGTCTGTCTATCTGTCTACCTATCTATCTGTCTATTTATCTGTGAGCCCTAAGTCAAGGAGCCCATTTAGGATTTTTGAAAGTTAACATAGCATTGATGATGTTCTGTATAATGAAATAATAATGTTAGCTGGACGGAGCGGTAAGCCAGAAGTTCCAAATGCTACAGCTGTGCAGCCGCAGCCTGTACGTGGGCAGAGCTGGCAGAGAACTGCATAATAGCAGGTTTTAATGTGGGAACATACATTCCTTGTTTGAACATACACTGAGGTATGATAAATGTAAAGAGGTGTCATTCATAGTCTAGCTTACGGAAGGTGGGTTCAGTTGGTGGATAATGAGCAAGGAAATCACAGATTGAAAAACATTCTTCCACTCAAAGCAAATAAAAGGCAGTCTATATACCTCATCATTCATAGACTGAATGCATTTTGTGTTTTAGCAAAAGACACAATTGCTATTCTCTTATGAGGAGTGGAGTCTTTCCTTGTGTTTCTGAAAATCACATTGAAAATTGAACAGCTGATAGAAAACAGCAGTAGACATTGCCAGGGCCATCCTTGTGAAGAAAAACCGTCAAGAACTCACACTGATGTCTGTACTATGTGTGTCATCAAATTAGGAAATCCAGAGTGCCTTTGAAGTCATTTTCTTTAGTGAGAAAATCAGTACTCAGTTCTTGAGGGATTCATTGTGATGACTTAGAGGTTTGAGATTCAGAGTTGCATTAAGGACACATTATATTACTTCAACCCCAAAGTGAGTATAACTGTAACTGACTTACTACATTTAATTACATAAAGGGGAACAAAAAGGCCATGTCTGTCATTCTAGGTTTAATCTTTTTTTTTTTTTTTTTTTTCTCTCCACTTTGCCCTTCTGTATGCATGGCATCCTATCTCAAGCCCTGCTTATTTTTATCATATTTAAACGTAGCCAGTTCTATTCCAACTGGAGAGTTTACTAGCTATCTGTTATTAATGTATTTTCTGATCTCAGCCAGCTGGCAGAGCAGACTCCTCTGATGTTTCTTAAAAAGTTCTTGACACAGCTTTGTGGACATGAAGGCTTTGTTTTTCAGAGGCTGATGATGATGATGCTGTAAATGTTTTTATATGTATTTGCATGTATGTGTGTGTGGCACTGTCTGGGGCCATAGCAATTTGAATCATTGTCATAGCTTCAAATAAATCCCTTCAGTTGCACTGCATAAAGCCACGTTGTGTTGGCATGCAGCTAGGATTTGAATAGCTGTGGGTACCAGATCTGCCTCCCCTCCTCTGGCCACCTCCAGAAGAGAGACATATGAATGACAGACACATTGGTCAGCTCATGAACCTCCACACACATAATGCAGCATGTTACAGGAGACTTCCTTTGACTCTCAGGTGCTGCTAATCTGCTGAGCACCAGACTGCATAGCTCAGAAGCTAAGGTGTGAGCCCCTCTGCCACTGCTGCAGTGTGTCATCAGCCTGTGAAAGTGGGGCATGCTGGCAGGCAGGCATGCCAGCTGTTGCCACTGACCCAGCTCACCCACCAAACACGTGTCCAGAACTCCACAGTGTGTCCTTCATGTTCAACTTGCTCACATGAACAGCACTCTGCAGGCATTTCTGAGCTGGATATCTAAAATGGAGACAAAACACTGCTGTCTTGTTTTCTCTTCTCGATCTTAGTAGCATGTACATGTACTATCAGCACCTTTGGGAATATGGGGTATAGACATCATCATTTACTAACGATGCTTGTCGTACCTTGCCTTTGGCTTCTTCCAGTGATTCTTACCTACTTTAAGATGCTGTGGCACTGGTTACATGCTTGCAGGGTGTTTGCTTTAGGTCCTAACATCCTTTAGAAATGACATGAAAGAAATGAGTACCTTGCCTGCTTGCTGCATAGCTTTTGTACTGTAAAAAGTGGGAAAAAAAAAGTACTCTCTTTCTAGCTCAAATTCAGCAGTCCAGTGAAAAAAGATCAACTCACTGTATTAACAGCAACATTTTCAAGCTGAAGTCTCCCCGTGTTGTTATAGGAAATAGACCAGAGAAATGATGCTGTGTCCAGGAGAAGCATTTAGAATACTGTTGTGGTTTTACCCGGCAGGCGGCTGAGCACCACACAGCCATTCGCTCACTTCCCCCCAGTGGGATGAGGGACTGTCCTGGTTTCTGCTGAGACAGAGTTAATTTTCTTCATAGCGGCTGGTATGTTGCCGTGTTTTGGATTTAGGAGAAGAATAATGTTGATAACACACTGAAGTGTGCAGTGCCGAGGACTTTTCATCTTCTGGTGCTGCCCTGCCTGTGAGGAGGCTGGAGGTGCACAAGGAGCTGGGAGGGAGCACAGCCAGGACAGCTGACCCAAGCTGGCCATAGATTGGGTCAGCTACCAACACATGACATTATGTGTTATTAGCTATATTTTCATTTCATTTTCCCTTCCTATTAAACTGTCTTTATCTCAACTCACAATTTTTACTTTATTTTTTTTTTCTGATTCTCTCCCCCATCCCACTGGGTGGAGTGGGCAAGTGGTTGTGTGGTGCTTATCTGCCTGACAGTTAAACCACAACAGCGTGATCCCATCGGGTGGTCTGTGTGACCCACATACTCCACATAGCACCAGCTGCATGACGTGCAGAGGGGACCCCCCCAATGAACATCCAGCCCAGCACCGGGGTGCCAAGAGAAGCTCTGTTTCAGAGTTAACCTCAGCTGAAGCAGCTTGAACCCCTTCATATGCTCTCAGTATCTCTTTTTAGATTGTAGTGTAGTGGGCCTCAGATCCTGAGTCTGCATCCCTGACTCTAAAACCCTAAGGACAGACCTTGAGTCTCCCCAGGTCCTTTCTGCTCAGAGGCTCCAGGTTGGGCCATTCTCCTTGTCTGCAGTGTAGAGCACATTTTTGACATCCTGCCCTGTCCAGACAGGCACAAGTGCTACTGCATACGAACTATCTCCTGTGTAATTTTTTTCAAAGACTTCTCATTTCTTAGGACCCCATTTGAAATTGTTTGAAGAGAGCATAAAATCTTTAACCAGGATTCTCCAATACTTAATGCTTACAGATTATAAAATATTGTTCACTTAATGAATAGGAAATTATTCCCATAAAAGTATAGTAACAGCAAAATGCACAGACTTGAGCATCTAATGCCTTCAGTCATTGTGATTTAGGGGGTTATGTAGACCTATGAGAGCTCTCAGACAAGAGGCAACATCTGATCCAATTTATATTGCATCTAATGCACTGGTGACACAGTATATAGTAAAGGAAATGACAAACAAAGTAATTTGGTGTATAGCATACCCAGTCTTTTTTTAGATCTTACAGCTTTTTAGGCAGAAGATGTCATACCTTAAAAATGCTAATTTTTAGTTAATAAATCATGCTAAATTTCAGGGTTTCTTCCAGATTACTTCTTAGTGAAGTGATAGATAAGAATGTAAATACAACTTGTCTTGGTAAATAAAGAGGGAAAATTAGTCTTGTGATTTGTAAATAAAACTATTGTTAATTTGAAATTTTAAAGGAAAAAAGGTGAAAAAATATGCATGGGAATGTTTTCAGATTTTGCAAACAACACAAATCTAGCCATATATTGGATAATTCGGCAGGTTTGGGAGCTGTATTGAAATTCTGTCAACAAGTCAATTATCTGCAGCCTCCAAAATAATAAAAGAGAACAGAAAAACAACCAGCTGTGCCCTCCTCCAACACTGATGTAGACGAGATTCATATGTATGTGTACATCTGATCTGGAAACTGAACAGCTATGGTAAAAGAGTCCTTCAGGACTAAAGATAAAAGCTGTGATAACACTTGGGGATCTGCAGTTGTTACCTCTGAAGTCTAGGGAAGCCCTTAGGTACTTATTAGTAGGTAGGTATAAACTAAGTCTCCAGTGTAGCTCAGCTATTGCATGAACAGATTCTTTAAATTCTGTTTGTTATGTGGTGTATTATATGTTATAAGATTTTGTGTGTGACATATAATGGAATAGCTGATGTGAGATAGTCTTACTTAAGAAAATGGACGTGGGAGGAGATTAAATCATTCCTCCTTTGCATATGTACAGACAAGATTAAGTGGAAAGAGGTTTACCTTTGAACTACTGCACAAATGTCACGTATGGGGAGGCAGGTTTTGCAAAATGTGCTCCTCGTGTATTAAGTAGAGATTTGTAGTTCATACTAAAAAGGATTTACAACTTCATGATAGGATACAGAAATGTGTTAGAGGTAGATATTGCTTTCAGTATTTGAGTTGAGGTTGTGTAAGAGACATTTTTATAGCGAATATCTGTATTGTGCTGTGATGTTGGCTGTATCCTGAACACCTCAATTTCTTATGTCTTCTCTGTTTTACCCAGTAAATAGTTGGATGCATATGTATGTATATTTAAGTACAAAACAATAGAAAGGTTTAATCCTTCACTATTCTCCAAACCACCTTGACTGCTGGTATATCAGATAATTAGAATCAACTGCAAAACCATGATTCATTTTTCTGTTACAGAATGTAGATTTATTTCAGAAAAATATTTAAGTATGATTTTGAAGTGTAATAGTTTGTGAAATAAAGCACATTGTAGAATTACAGAGAGATAACAAGATCAAATTTGCTATAAGGAGCCTCACGTCTTAGGCACCATCCTTTGAATGTTCACATATTGAGTAATTTTATGCACATATGAAATAGGATTGCTTCTGTGTGTAAAGTTAAGCCAGTGAACAGACCCTTAAACTATGATGGCTCTTTGAGAAAATTATATCTACAGCATAATTTGAAATGAGTATCACTTACAACTCATGAAATGTCACTCAAAAATATCCTCTCATTCAGAAAAAGAAAAAAAATAGAGAAAAAAAAAAAAGTAAGATCTGTTTGTTGCCCACTCAAAAAAATCTACTTCTCTTGATTTTCTTTCACCTGCTTGACATCTGCATGAGCTGGCTTCTACTGCTGAAGTCTGTATGACACTAGAAACATCGCTGTGTCCTAACTAGTATTGACAGGAAATGGTTTCCTGAGCTTTTCAGAATTTAATTTCAGCTGGAGGGCCCAGAGCTCTCCTTTTGTGCTTTCAGGGTGGTGCATTAAACACAGCAGAGCCAGCCAGCCAAAGGAGGAGATTCTCATGCTATATTTAGCATTGGTGTAGCCTCACCTTGACTGTTATGTGCAGTTCTGGGCTCCACAATGTAAAAAGGATGCTGGGGTCCTTCAAATCATCCAGAGGAGGTCAACAAAGCTTGTAAAAGGTCTGGAATTCATGTCTTATGAGGAAAGGCTGATGACACTCAGGTTTGTCCAGTCTGGAGGAGGCCAAGAGGTGACCTGGTGGCTCTCTGCAACTCCCTCAGGAGGGGAAGGGCAAAAGGAGGTGCTGGCCTCTGCTCCCTGGGAACCCATGGCAGGATGCACGAGAATGGCACAAAGCTGTGCCAGGGGAGGTTCAGACAGACAGCAGGAAAAATGTATTTACCTTAAGGGTGGTTAAGCACTGGAACAAGCTACCTAAAGAGGTGGTTGATGACCCCTGCCTGCCGGTGTTTTAGAAGTATTTGGATAATGCTCTCAATAGTATTGCAGAATCATAAAATCACTTAGGCTGTAAAAGACCCGTAAGATCAGCAAGTCCAACCACCATGTAACTGCACCAAGTCCACCCCTAAACCATGTCCCTCAGTGCCACATCCACACATCTCAAGTACCTCCTGGGATGGTGAATCTACCATTTCCCTGGCAGCCTGTTCCCATACCTTACCACTCTTTCCATTAATAAATTCTTTCTGACATTTAATCTAAATTTCCCCTGATGCAACCTGATGATGCATCATGCAACCATTTCCTTGCGTCCTATCACCTGTCACCTGAGAAAAGAGACCAACACCCATTTTATTGCAGCCTTCTTTCATGAATTGCAGAATGCCAAGTAGACAGCTTGCAGTAAAAATGCTCAACCAGTACGAGACCCGCCTAAGGAAAATTCTGTGTGGTACTAGGTGGTATTAGGATGCTAGGATGGCTATGGTATGATGAGTATCAGTGTATCTCTAGTACTAGAGACTTTTTTTTTTTTTAAGCCCTCCTCTGTGAGTGAAATGCAACAATATTGTGTTTGTCTCTGCTGTGGAAAATTCATTTTTGTGGTTGCTGTTGTTTGCAAAGGGACAAAAGGTACTTACAACAACAGTAGAAAATAAAATCTTAGATGTGTGTTTGGGAATTTTATGTATTTGGACAAAGTATTTTAAAGGACCTCAGCTTTGAGCAGAATTGTTCTCAGCAGGATCCCTTTCCTATGATTCCTCTGTTTCTCTGGATCAGATTGGGGTTTCCATCACAGGTGAGAAATCTGGCACAGAGCTGACCACCCAGAGATTACAAGGACTTTGTTGGCAAAGGGACAACCAAAATACTGACATTCCACCTCCCTTAAATCAGTGGTAAGAAGATTCGGTGACACACACTTGGAAACACATGCTAAGGATTTGAATCCTTTAGGAGAAGGGGAAGGAATTCTAGCTTATCCAGGAAATCTAGTAAAAATTCATGACTATATACTCATGTATGGAACACAATGCATTTTAATAGCATAGACCTGTGAATGAATGAAGCTGAAGCCAGGACAGCACAAAGAGGTTATACACTAGAGAGCTATCAATTTATATACTTCTAAAGGCACAGTGAAAAGCTGTCAAAAACAAGTTGGTCCTTTGTAAAATAGTTATGTACTGCAAAGTGGAGTCTGTTGCTATAGTAACACAAACAGAATGAAAGCAACTGCTTCCTGTTTAAATTGCAGTTTGTTGGTTTAGAGCTTGACACATTTGATTAATTCAAGAATTCAGCATGCTGTTCTGTTCAGTCCCCATATCTCTGTGTTTTTAGTCTCTGAAACTTGTGTGAGGTGTCAACATAAGAAAGGAGGAGCCAGTCTGTGTCAGTGAATCCACATAGTCCAAGTTACGTCAGAGTTAGTCTGATGTGGGTTCCTATCCTAGTGAAGTCTGTGTGATTGCCTGTATGTAAAGGAGAAGTCTGAGTCTTTGAAATGATAAACCAGACCAGTACGGATAGGTGAGCACAATCAAAACTTGTGACCAAAATTTCATCCTATCTGTTAGTGAATAGTAAATGCTATGTCTCTTATGTTCCTGCAGTTAATTTACTCATTTAATTTACCACAAAAACATTGGTCTGCAGAATATCAGACTTCTCCACTTACTCTCTGCGTGAATACTGCTTTATGGTACGTAAAAACTTGTAAAGAAGTTATAATGTATACCTTCTGCTAAAGATCGTGGATTGCATTGATTTGGAATCTTTTAATCATGATACGACCTGGTCATTAAAACCTATATTGAAAGTAAGTTAAGCTCTGCAAGTAACTAGAGTCAGATACTCCTCAGGACATGGACAATTACTTCACATTTCAAAAGATTTCACTGCCTCTAAAAACTCACATGTAAAAAGTGTGCATAGCTTTATGTTTGTCTGGCTTGGTTTATGCCAGCATCTATCCTTAGCTGCCTTGGAGTTAGCAAGTGTACTGCTTAGTTTCCAGCACTGACCTGTGTAGAACAAAAAAAAATCTTCGTTTATGTTGGTGAAAGGCAGTCTGTAACTTTGGTTATTAATACAGAATAGATTCAAAGCAGTGTATGAGAAAGTGAGGCACAAAAGTGAGGTAGAATATGTATTTTGCACTTGATGCAAATTAAGATCATGGGCTGCATTCCTAAATCTACCTAACCAAATATGAGTACTGAAGAACTAGTTGAAGTGTTTGGTGAGTAGATTCTGGGTTTCTTTCCAGTATCAACCTCCATTTAGGAATAAAATCAAGCACATCAAGCATAATGTGGCCCTAATTCTGTTTTCCCTTAACAACGTGAGGTCACTATTTCATAAATCTTTTTTTTTCCTACCTTTTTTTCTTTTTATTGCTTGAGCGTTATTTCCATATTCTCATTTTCTTCCTTCTCATACTTTACAGCTTCTTGATTTTCTTCCAGAGATTTTTAGTAGTGTTGCTATAATTTAGGTATCTTGTTGTGTTTCAGCAGATGCTATTTTAGATACATTCAACCTTATTTACACAGAGCTTTAGTATAGCCTCTTGGGATCCTATTTTCACTTGTTTCATTTCAGTTACAGAAAGTGTTTGAAGACTCTCACAGAAATATGTCCCTGTTGTCCATAGCAGCCTATGTTCTCATCCTAAGGGATAGATCAAAAAGACGGTGGTTGATTTGTTCATTTTTCATTTTCTTTGTATAAGATGGTATAGAATGTACATAAAGGCAAGAAAGTTATATGACACTACTGAATTACTGGAAAGGAATTTGTAAAGTTCCAGTCTTCTTCAATTCTCTTATATTTTGATTAAATGTCTTTTGTAGGCTGCTGGATAATTGCATTGTCTTTAGGCTTCCAGCAGAGATCATCTATATGTGTGTTGCAAAAAGCAATGCACAGATTTTCTGGCTTCCACATGTGGAGAGCTTATCACTACCTCCATCACTTGAAATCATTTGTCTCGAAGGTGCTTCCTTAGCCACTATAAACTATTGAGATAATCATCCTGTTTAGTGAACTAGTGTTCAGTAACATGTAGCAGTGTCAAATGAAGAAAAGCAACTCATGTATCTTTTATTTTATTTTTACTTTTACAAATATTTAGAAAACAAACAAACAAACAAACAAACAAAAACTGTAGGGGTTAGACTAGATGAGTTTTAAAGGTCCCTTCCCACCCAAACCATTTTGTGATTCTTTACATTTTTATAGAATTCTAAGTTGTAGAGTGTGTCATATGAATGAATACTGAACCAAATTGTTTTGTGTCACTCTGTTCAGCCATTTAAATCTATAGACTATCTTCTGCATTGCTTTAGTCTACATACATTGCACATCATTTAGCAAAAGCAATGGATCTCTAATGAGAGATATAAACTCATGAAAGGCAATAGTAGGAGTATCTTCTGTTATTGTTACTCTAAAAGCAGATATTTTAGGTCTTTCAGAGACACTTTGAAGAAAAGGTCTCTAGATGTCTAGAAAGTCTCTAAAAAGCCTGCAAATTGTTCCATACTGCATTTCTGAGTTTTGGCAGATTGGAATCATGAGTTCAAAATTTGTAGTTCTAGCCCTCAGAGCCATAACAGAAACTGTGAAAGTCCATTGATGCTCAGGACTGAATCATGCATTGTCTTGGCACCCACAAGTGAATAAGGGTTTCTGAAATTTTTTCCTGTTATTCAAGAAATAGGAAATACTTCTTTCACATTTGATTAAAAAAAAAGACACCTAAGTGAAGTTTCCAAGAGCTCTGAAAGTGAAGATCTAGAAAATCTAGAAAATGTGAAGTCACAATATATATATATCACCATATTCCTATGAAGACCTTCAGCCTGTGTGCATGGATGCCAGACACCCATAGTTTCCTGTGTCCAGGACTGCATTCATGTATTAAGTATATAACTATATATACGTACATACACACGTCCATATAAACATACATATATATGCAACATTGTTGTTTGTTCTTCTTAGGCTAAGCTGCACCTAAGACTTTAATGAAACTGAGCAACAGAGTTGTAGAGAACAAGCTCTGCCTATGCTGATAACCTATTTACCACAGAAGCAGCGCAGGGGGCACAAGAGACTGAGAAAGCATCCGTTTGCTAAAGCATCTCTAAAGAAAGCTTCCAAATTCAAGGACTTTTATTAGAGCTCTCTCTGCCTGATACTGCTCCTGTTCTATGTGGATGGGAGCTGGGCTCCTTGTTGATATCCTTGGTTAGAACAAGCATGCTGAGTGGATCACAGGGCTGCTTGTGAAAGAAGCCTGGCTGAGTACTGGCTTTTATCTTTGATCTAGGATGAAGACTGTCGGGGCGTGGCTCAGCAGGTAGCTGACTGCTCCTCCTGCTCACTTTAAATTTTAAGTGCCTTATCTCCCACAATGATTTCTTAGCTTTTGCTTTTCAGCCGAGTCCCTTTATTGATTCCACAAGAGAATAAATGCATGGATGGAGTGGGAAAATGAAGACATATTTTCCTTGGGGTAATGTACATTTTCATAACCTTTGTGAGGCCCTGCTCCTCCATTCCAATACAACAACATTTCATCATAAAAACAGTCAATGTGAAGCCTGCTTTTTACTTACAGCAGCAAACTCCTTTGTTCAGTATAAAGGTATAAATAGTGCACATAAGTGCACATAAAGTGCACAAAATGCAGCCCAGCTCTGCTTGGATGCAGTGCCTTGTTTGTGAGAGTGTATAATGTCTTGGATGAAAAACCTTGTTCCTATTCAGCTGTGCTAGCATGGCACCATGCCCAAGCTAATGGGTTTTGCAGCTTGAGGAAAGAACTATGCTACAGCAGCAATCCTGTATTGGCTTCTAAAGCCAGTGTGGTTTTCATTCACTCTGTCACCTGTGCTTTGCTCCACTGTACGATGCAGACATGACTTACATGATTCTCTTCTTTTGGAGTTCTTCTAGCTAGAAGAACTAGAAAAGATTAGTAATTTGAAATCAGTAAAGCACAGAAAGCCTGTTTTTACCTTCAGCCTGTGCCTTGTGCTACTGCAGTTAGATCATAATATGTTCCAGTGTTCTTTCACTCTATTTTTGTGGTGCTTTAAACATTGAAATACTCCAGAGTACATCAGATTCACATAAAACTTTCCAGCTGACGTCTTTATCTCAAGTGATGCAAAATTCTGTATATTTTCAGGTTTTTTTAGAAACCTAAATCCAAATGACATCTTGGAAGGATGAAACTTCATTTACTAACCTCCCCCTCCTCCCACCTCAACAGCGGATCTTTCTTGTTTCATGATTTAAATGGACTGCTAGTGTGTTACAATACGTAGATTCAGTGTTTTATTTTACGTCATAAGTAAACAGTTCTAATATTTTGGTACTCTGACCTTGCCTCCCATCAGGAGATTTCAGAGCATATTTCAAATGTTAAGAAATATAAAGCAACTTAATAAGATATATAAGTGGCATTATTTCTGGACAAAGAATGGAAAAACTGAGGGCAAAGCAGTTCAGTTTTGTGCTCAGGATTTTTGTTATGCTTGTGCAGCCATGGATTACAGCCATTCCTGCACCTGGCAGAAAGGTCTCCAATATTTCTGCCTGCTTCAAGTGGATTATACTGCTTTCTCTTCAGAAATATTATTGGTTGAAAATGTATTAAAGCAGATATACCATGAGGTCCTATTAGAGCCAGCAGTATTAGGAGATTTGTAATTAAACAAAAGCAACCTTTGAAGAATTCTGTCTATCCTGTCACGATCCTGTGGACTGCAAATGTCTTCTAATTGCAAACATTTCTGTATGGCTTTTACTTTTTAATATTGGTGTCTGCAAGTTTTCTTGCCTGTGAAGTTTAAAACTTAAAATCAGATCCAAATTTTTAGTTGGGCAATATTTCCTTGTGCGCTTTCCTTGCTTTGCAAACTTGCTGCAGATAAGCAAGCAGATGTACTGCAGGCAGCACTGTAGGATGACAGTATGAGTGTTGTATAATACACTTGTTTTCTTTCTCCTCGTTTTGCTTTTTCTTTTCTCCTCCTCCAGAAAGTTTGCTCCAAGACATTCTTGGAAAGGTGCCAGTCCAGAAATATAAACACTTTTGAATTTCTTCTTATTGTTAGATTTCTGATATCATTTTCATGGAGTAGTCAGATTTGAAAGGAGCCCCAAAGCAATTTTTGTGGAGGATGTGGAGAAGTAAGGGCAAGGTCAGACAGAAGATCCCCAGAGGTGCAAGCATCCCGTCATGAAAAGAGTTATTCATACTTTGTGTGACTACTCTAGGCAATGCAAACTGCATGAGACAGAGAACAATGGTAATCATTCTTCTAGTAAGATGTACATGTTTAGTCTCTTGTGCATTGCTTCTTACTACCCTCCTTATATTAAAAAGTCTTTCTTTGATGGGACTTTACTCATTGCTTCTAGTCTACTCAATATCAACTACTGATTAGAAAGCTTAACTTAAAAACTAACAAAACTTTTAAGTAATAAGATAGCTAACTTAATTGCAGGGAAAAAAAATAAAAATAAAAAGAAAAAGAAAAAGAAAAAGGGAATGTAAGCTCTATCATGTGTTGGGTTGTTAATGGACTCCAGAGCTTAAGGGATGCTGTAAGCTTTGCATTTTACAGCAATAATATCCACATTCATGCTAGGTTAGGTTGTTCCCCAAAAACCTTTCTTCAGTAGACAACCACATTGTTTATATCTATGCTCTTAAGGTGACTCCAGACACACCTTATGGCACACTGAATGATATTTTTAGATAATAGCTATCCTACAGGGCATTGGCAAAATGTATCTAATATTTGTTCTGCCCCAAACCATTTGTTTTGGTCTCTATTGTGTGGGGCCCTGACTGACTTATGCTACAAATCTAACAGCATCTTGTAGCAAAAAAAGGAAGATCTGGATCCATGGGCTAGGAGTCTACCCCACCTTTGACATGAAAGAAGTGCTTGTCTGGGAATCACCTGAACTCAACAGTCCCCAGGAAGGTGGCATAGATCACTACACTGGAAATGTGAGGATTAAAGTCCTTTGGGGATTGATGGTGTGGCAATGTAGATTGCTTTCCAGAGCAACTTGTCAGGAGGCAAAACATATATAAAGGTGCTATACAGCCTCTCTATGCCAGGAAAAAAAAGCCTATTGTTATTTTGCAGGACAAAAATCATAGAATCATAGAACAGCTTGGGTTGGAAGCGACCTTAAAGATCATCCAGCTCCAAAACCCCTGCTATGGGCAGGGACACCTCCCACCAGACCAGGTTGCCCAGAGCCTCATCTAACCTGGCCTTGAAAACCTCCAGGGATGGGGCATCCACAGCTTCTCTAGGCAACCTGTGCCAGGTCCTCACCACCCTCTGAGTGAGGAATTTCCTCTTAACATCTAATCTAAATCTGCACTCTTTCAGTTCAAAAGCATTTCCCCTTGTTCTGTCATTATATGACTGAGCTAAAAGTTGCTTTTCATCTTTTTATAAGACCCATTTAAGTATTGAAAAGCTGCAATGAGGTCTCCCTGGAGCCTTCTCTTCTTCAGGCTGAACATCTCCAGCTCTCTCAGCCTTTCTTCGCAGCAGAGATGCTCCAGCCCTCTAATCATCCTCGTGGCCCTCCTCTCGACTCGCTCTACTAAAATAAAACATCCTATTTTCAGGGGTTACAAATAAGAGGATATCTTAGAGTCCTACCATCATCTAGAAGTCACAATGGGCAAAGGAGATTTTGTCTTTTGTCTTACTGTGTCATACATTGTGGCCCCTAATGAGATAGTTGGAGAGCCCAATGCCCAGGCAGATGATTTTCCTAGGTAACAAACAGCAACCCCAATTGAAAAAACAAACAAACAAAAAAAAACCCAACAAACACCACCACCACCAAAAAAACAACAGTGCTTTTAACATCACAAGTTAGTCCTCAGCTGTCATTTAGGCAGTGCTGAAGTAGCATGTGATCTTGGCTTTTGAAATGTTTCAGTATAGGTATGGGTTGGGTTTTCCTCATATGTAGGCCTTCATTGAGTGACATGAACTATCACTGCATACACAGTGATGTTAACACAACATGATTCAGGAGAGTAAGTTATTGGAATTGCTTTCAGGCTTACGTTAACTTTTTTCTCCTTCCTACAGAGATATTTGTTGGAAAAATCCAGACAGGGGTACATGGGATTCTCTCCCCCTCTCTTTCTTTACCTCCCTGTTGACTGTTATGCGAGCACTTTGGAAATATCCCTGGACAAGGATGGGTGACTCTTGCTTTAGCAGCAATATGTATTAGGCAAGGATTCAGCTGGCCTGGTTCCTGGCACACAGTGGAGACTGTGAAATGAGTAGTGATGGATTCTCAGTGCTAGGGCATTGCTGAGCCTGCACATCCTTTCTCCCTTCTCTTCCTGCTTTCATCAAGAAGATACCATGCAGACAAGCCAGCACCTGGCTCTGTGAAACTATCTCATGTGAGAGTATCAGATGCACTTTCCTGTCAGGATTGAGAAGTTTTATTTGGAAGATGGAGATGGGCAGACACCACTTGAGACTGGGTTGGAAGCATGTCATAGATATGATTTCTTTGCTATTGGCCACAGACAGTGTGGACTGATGCAGAGGTAAGACATAATAAAATGAAGGTAGGAATCATAATTTTATGATTCTATGGAAGAAGGCAAAACTGTAACATCCAGTTATTGTAACACAGGTCAGGTATTCATACTTCCAAATACTGAAAGAAGGATTTTGTGACACTGGGAGAGCAGAAATGGCTCTGAAATGTGTTTCTTTGTGGTCAGAGAGGAATGTTTGCTCCAGCTGTGAAACAGCCCTGTATGTGGGGGGCAATATACTCTTTTGTGCCTCTGTCAGAGAATTTAGCTTGGTAAAGTTGGATTGCATCTCACAAGGATTTTCCAGGGTGTCAGTTTGTTCAGACTGCCTGAGGACATGTACTGAAGGGATGGGGTGGCCTATATGAACCTTAGTACGTCTCTTGGCACTCCAGCATGCCTACTGAGTTCCAATGCCATGACAATGTGAACGTTTTGGTTTTAAGAGGACTGAATGACTGCTCAGAATGCAGTAGCTGCACAGTGTGGACACAACCATATGGATCCAGTGCTAGATAACAATCCTCTGGCAGTTTCATCTAGCCTTTGGAAAACTATCTCGAGCTCAGTGGGTGGTACAGCAGAAGGAACATGCAAGTCTGGGTTCATCTTGGCTGTTCCTAAAGTGTAGTTTTCTAAGAGGTTTTTCTGCTAATAAAAACTTAGCATGACTAGAAATGAGGCAAGATGCTGACTGCAAATGCAGAAGTCTGTATTTTGGATGTGGACTGTCTTTATATCCTAGAATAATACCAGTTCATCAGATCACATCTCACCTCCATCTGGCAGGTAGGACTGCAGTGTCCTGTTGTTTTAGAGGCATAATTACCTTGTGTGTCTCTGCTCTCTTGCCTGATGAACTAGTGACCCTGTCACGTTGTCTCATGTCACAGTGCTGTAAGTGAACAACTGTACCACTCAGCTCTGAGTGGTTCACAGGACAGCTGCAGAGAGAGGGAACACAAGTAAACAGGCCTTCATTTTTTTCTCCCCAGACTTAAAGCTGTTTAGGGGTACATTTTTATATTGGTAACTGGGAAATCTAATCAGATATCCTAGAGTTCTAATTAAGTGGCTTTTATGGTTATAAGAGATTTTGAGAATAATCAGCTGCAAAGGCTTGGGACCCATGTTCTATTAGCATGTGCAGTCTCTGGGGCTGTGTAAGTGCTGTGATTGTCTGTAGGAATTCAGAAGGTGTTTGCCAAAATGGAAAAAAAAATAATAAATCTTTCCTAACATTTTGTTTTCAGGTCCCCGATGTTAGAATTACAGGGAGAGGTGGTGTAAAATACTGTATTTGAATAAAAATTCAGGAACAGGAATCACATTCTGTACACATAAACAGTATCTTTTTTTCTTTTTTTTTTTTTTTTTGCCAACCTGAGTATCATTAGACTGAAAGTTAAAATTTTGTAACTGTTTAACACTTTGTTAACCCCCATAGAAATCCTTTGTAATCACTGAATACATACCATTGCATAGAATATATGCTAATATAGTTCTTATTAAGCAGCATTCATAGCAATTCTCTCTCATAAGGTAAATAATTTCTGAAGCAGATATACTAATTAAGTGTTTTTCCTCATTATGTGTTTCATGATTAGGAGGAGTTTACTATATTTACAGCAGTGCGACTAAAACTATTCAGAACTAACCATACCAATATTTACAGAACATAGAGAGAAACTGCTAATAGTTCTGTGTTCTTCATTACTAATTGTACAGGGTAATTTAGTTTCTTTAGAGGTGCATTCACTACTTTAATAAGCAAAATGATCCCTAAATTAATAAAGGGCTTTGAGATCCCACAGAACATAAATGACATTATAATTTTAAAATTCCATTGTTGATCAGTACTCTGAGCTATCCATTGCTGTCCAGCAGCCAATTTGCATTTTTATAGTAGTAATAATAAGTTGCCTGTTTTAGCATTGTATTGCCATGTAAAGCTTTTGAATGCAAGACTATTGCAATATTTCAGAACAGCTGGGATTAGAAAATATTCTTCTTACATGTCATGAGACCTTATTACCTGCCAGCACTATGAGTTTTTTATTCCATCGTAGAGACCCTTTTTTGAATTTCTTGTTTGCATTTTCACAGAGGTGCATAAAGTATTAATAGTCCATTTGTAGCTCTGAGAACATTATCAAATGTTAGCTTTTATACACACCTTTACTTCCAGCACATCAGGTTTCTGTACCACATGGATGAGCCTATCAAGGTGAAAGTGTTTCTGTGGTTATCACTTGGGCCTGGGCAAATACCATACTAATTTAAATAACTTCTGTTAGAAGCCTGGGATAGTAGAAATAGTTGAAAAGTCACAGATGAAGACAGAGGCTCTTGACCTCATCAGACAATTGGCAGTACTGTGATAGCTCATTAATTTGGGATTGGGAAACAAGGTCCAGTTTCCTTTCATCACGGCAGTTTGTCAGGCTTTGCTACAGCATTTCTCCACCCTTACAATTTTATAATGGATCTCATGCTGTTTTGGCAGTTTAATTCAATTTAAATGCCTTGTTGTTCCTGATTTCTATTTTCTCATTTCAAAAGGATTTGATTTTAAATGAAACGGTAGTTTTGCAGGATTGTGAAGAAATGTAATGCCTTTCTCTTCTTACTCGTTCCACATTCCATGTGTTCTTCATTTTTCTTGTGCTCCTTTCCTTAAAATGCAGGTGCCCTGGGAACCAAGCAGAAGCTCAAAGGCCAGAAGGCTTGTTTTGCTTTTGTTCCTCTCTTGGAAATATTAAGTTAATGCTATCAAGCCTGGTCTTCTCCTTGTAGCCACTTGTTTCCTGCTAAAAGAAGCAATTCAATTACTTTTTCTGCTCCTTCACTCCAGCCTCATTCACAGTAAAAATCTAGGCAGGTGCTTGTGTAACTATTTTTATGCATTCTTGAGGGATGGCTGAGCTCTTTCTCAAGACAGTGAAATTGAGACTGTGTAATATTTCTAGGACACATATCTGTGCAATAATTATCCTTTTATGGGTATTCCTGCATGGCTGCCGAAGTCTGCACAGATGTTCCTGGCTCTGATCTCTGGGAAGAAACCAGGAGGTCACTTATGAGTCCTCCTTCCTGAGGGTGCCTCTGAAAGCGTCATTATCTGGATACAAACAGTACAACAACTGAGTGCAAATACAGTAGATGAAATGCAATCATCCTACAGTTCAGTGTTTCTCAGTCTGTCAGTTCTGTCTGCCCTAAGGAGGCTGTAATGTACTGAAAATGTTCCCAGTCTAATCTAAAGTCACCTGATTTCCCTTACCCCCACCACAGGCACACCTTATTTTCCAGAATTCTCAATCAGACTTTTAATATGTGCACATGGAGGAGGCTACATGCAGGTCTCCTACTTGTACTGTCCAGCACAGAGTACACTGGGTCAGACACCTCCCACATCCCAGTGCTTCTGGATTTGGCATTTCTTGGTTGTTATCATTCATCCTTTTTATTTTTTTTATTATTTTTTTCCCTTTCTCTTTCTCTCTCTCTACTTTTCCTTTTCCTTTTTTCTTTTTCTTCTCTTTTCCTCTGTGTTACAATGAAAGAATTGTGAAAATATTTTATTTTAAATAAAGGGTCTTATCTGAGCAGAAAATGAAGTCATATCTGCCTATAGGCAGATTATAGATTAAATTAAGTAAGAAAAAATAAGGAATACTTACATCACAGATCAGAAAACTATTTATTTTTTATTTATTTATTTTTTTTTCCTCTTGTAATTTTGCCTCCCTAAAACCTTTGGAATTGGAAAGGCTGGATTATACCTTAGTATAGTCTCCATACATGAGAGGAAAAAAAGGTAGCAAAACCAATCCACACCAGTTAGTGCAAGTAAAGCAGAGAAGGGATTATATGAGTTTATTATGCAAATCATTGACTTTCCAATGCATCTTGATATATGCTTGCTCAAAATCCTATTCCACCATTGTCTTACTATTGTGAATTAATAAATTGCAATAATTCCTAAATTTTAAAGAAATTCTTAATACTCTGAGATAGGCATATAGGTCAGTTTTTAAGAATAAGTATTGCTAAAATATAAACTAACTCTGATTAATATTAAGGCCATAAAAGCTGTAGAAAGTCCTGCAAGTTTACTTCCCTCTTTGCTTTCACTTGGATGGGTATTGTTTAATGTACAGGCAATTTTTATTTCTACACATTTTTGTTGTATTGCCATTTTAATTTATATGTTTACATAAACATATTAATATTTACCTGATGGTTACTTATACAGTTCAGTTATACTGTTTATTAGTTATACGAGTCTGTTAATTACATTGATTCATTTAACTGAGTTTAAAAATTATGTTTGCACATAATCTACATTCTCTTCAGTTCTTCACCATTTGGAATTACATTGCTAATCTGAAAAAGAAAATTAAGAATAAATATAACATCTAGGTGTTCTGTTGTGGTAGAGAGAGGGGTCTTACAGGAGACAGGCAAAAACGGATTGTGAATAAGACCCAAACATGTCACTTTAGCTATCAGAGATTTAATGAATATATCCACAAACTTCTATATTCAGATTGACAACATATAGCATTATTAAGCGAAAAGCAAAGTATCTGCTTCCTTTACTTTAAACAATTTCAATATATTTTGCTTTATGTAGTGAGTACAAACTACTCATGAATGTAATCTTAGGTTAAGATTTGAAATAAGGCTACAAGTCAGGTATTAAATGAGAAAACCTGTAACTACACTGATGCAGTGACTTACCATTTATCATTTATGAGCCTCTACTCAGCATCAGGAGCCCATCATGACAGAAAACACATAGTAAGAATCGTTGATTTAAGGAATTTACATTGAACAAACATGGTAGAATGTGGTTAAGCTTGAGTCAGCACACTGAAGTAGAAGGTAGCTCACTGGCTTGCTCAGAGTTGCATGAGTTGAGTAGGACTGGGCAGGACAAAGCTCCAATGTTCACAGTGCTAAACCAGAGGTATAGCTGCAAAGCTTTTCCCCGCTGTTATAAAACTTCAGAGTACCACTGCAAATTTTTATTCTGCTGAATCCAAATCAAAATCTTAACATTGGTTAGGCCTTAAATCTAGGACTGAATACTAGACTAGATATAATCCAGTGCTGTATCTAAGGCCTGCTTCCACTTTTTATCACCCTTAAAATATCTCTGTGCTGGCTCAGTTTGTCTAGTTATAGGAACAAAACCACAGCATTTTAGGTGCTTGTGACCTTCTGGTACGTCTTCTCTTCCAGTCTCTTATCCTCTGTGCATTTTCCTGATTATAGTGCAGAAATCTTGATGATTACAAGAGGGCTATTATGTCTCCTACAATTATAACAAAATATTCAGATTTCATTCTGTTGTTACAAAGCCAGGACAAAGCTAGAAATGCAGGGAGAGCTCCAGGAGCAACATGAAAGTGAGTTGAGGACAGCTAAGTTGCTGGATTAAATTGTCCACAGGAACGTGCAGCCAGGTACTTGTGTGATGTGAGTACAGCTGTTGAGAAAGGCTAAAACCAAAGCATGATTCATTAATGCATTACCATACAAAGGCTGTCTTCTTGTTCAAAGAGCAAAATACATCCTAAACAGATAACTTAGTGATACGGAGACAGCTTTTACTTAGTATTGAGTAACTGGCTCACAGTTTAAATTCAAAAGATATTTGTCATGTCCGTTTTGATGTCTATGTTTAAGGCATGCTAAGTGTATCTTTGATAAAACCTATATTGAGCAACAACATAAATATTTTTAAAATTTATTTGGATTTTAAGTTTGTCTTATCTTCTGCATAGGCAATGCAGGTATAAAGCATGCTTTTCTGGAGCAAAACTAAAATTTTCTGAAAAAGTGAAGAAGATTCATGTCATTTTACAGGGAGCTGAGCCATTTGTAGTTAGACAGAACTTCGATGTGCACAGAGCCATGGGAATAGCTCATGAACTGCACTACCATATGAACTGAAAATCCGTCCGTTCCCAGAGCATTCTGTCCACCTTTGGACTGAGTTCTTCTGCTAGGCCAGTGTAGCAGATCTCATAACACCGTCAGTTATTCAGCAGGGTCTAAATGAAATCTGAAGAAGCACATTCTGTGCAGCATGAAATATTTCTCTGCACGGTCTTCTGTGTTTTATTGCAACTGTTCTGGCTGTTATTTTGGTGTTTAGGTACACAGCATAGCAGTGGGCTTCCAAGCTGAAAGGTCATCTCGTCTTTCAAGGACCTGTGAACTTTTTCTCAACTATTTAGATGAGCAAGGAAACATCTTGTCCTGTTTGGTGCTGTCAGAGTGGAACATAAGGTGAAGGATGCTTTATGAAAACTTGGGTTGAATATTTTCGTTCAGGCTTGCCTGCAGTGAAATACTGTTAGGAAATTCTATTGTACAAATACTTAAACACTTTCTGAAAGGTCTGACTCTGAATTCCGTACAGTCCAGAGCAAAATTCTGTTTCCAGTTTTCCTTTCTATACACATACTTTTCAGGCTGTTTATCTGACAATTTTAGTCAAATAACAGTACCTTCAGAAGCAATGATTATGGCAATAAACAGAACAACAAGATTACTAGCTATAATAAACACAACAATTAACATTGTTATCCAGACAGAAAATACCAATCTTTCTATGCCTTGCAGATTAAACAAAACCCATGTAATTTCTAAATGGCCAAAAGACCTATTGTGTCATCAAAACATGTAATAAGAACAGAGAAGGACTGATGTTTTTTGGATCTAGTACCTGCAAGGATCGTTTATTCTTTTGGAAAACTTTTTACCTGTTAACAAAGGATACCTGATCACATTAGGTGTCTTAATAATAAATCTGAAAAACTGAAGCTGCCTAGAGTGGGTAAGGCTAGGTCCCATCCTTAGGTCCTGTGTATTTTCACAGAAGCCACAATTTAGTCACAGAAATGGAAAAATGCACATAAAGAAATTCACTTAATAAACTACTATGTATTATTCACAAAGCACCTTTGGTAGATTTGCTTTTACACCAATTAGAAAGAAAAACATTCTGTGAATTGAATGAGGTAATACTCAGAAGAGAACCCTTATTCCCTCTAGCCCTGTGGTTCCACAAAAACCCTTACGAATTTTTCAGTCTCATTCACTCCGCTCCAGGGATCTGTGTAATTTCTTCTTCAGCTTGGATATGAAGATAGTAAAAGTGGGCACTGAAAATAAACAACTTTGCAAAAAGTCTTGGAACTATTTTTTTTTCAGGTACAGAAAATATATCATTGTAGCCTTCTTTCTTTCTTTAGTCAATTTGCTCTTTCTCCATACTTATCTCTAAACATATTTTTTCCATGTCTTGCTGCAAACATTTTGGGTTGAAGCAGTCTTCCTGAGACAGTGGCTGTAGCAGGAAGCTAGCTAGTGCTTCTTAATTTTATCAATTCTGACCTTATTTGGCTGCTGGAGGGTGAGAGAGCTTACGGATGGCCAAAATGCAATATCTGCCCTAAAGCTGCAGCTGGAGGATGATGATCTAATTTCTAATGACTCTACTGATGACAGTCAAAATCATTATTCAAATAACAGCAAACATGGTTCATTATGTCTTGGAGCTGACAGGCCAAATACAAGTAGGAATCCCCAGAGGGAAGTTATGCAATGGGTACTCTAATCTGCTTGCTTTCTTAGCCACAGAAACTGCAGAATAGCAGGACTGTGATCCACTTTGGAATTAAGCAAATACAAGAGTCTACAAACAAAAATAAGCCCGTCAACAACAATAACATGTTGTTCTGTGTTACAAGCTACATTTTGTTCAGACAATTCCATGTGATTGCTTGTGGTACTGGGGTTTAGACTGGAATAGGGTATTCTGCATTTTACAAGAGTTTGTGCAAACTCCCAGTTTCAGTGGGAGGTTTAGTCAGAGTCTATCAAACCGATAAACAGCTGTTCTGTCTTTCCCAATGACTACTTGTATTGTTCCTCCCTAACCAGGGATGAATCATAACCAAAAGTTATTGTCTATGTGACTTTTTTTTTTTCCTTTGTATTTTATTCAAAATCCCAAAGTAGCAAGTTATAAATAAATACATTAAATATCAGATATACTGACTCTTATTAGAGGGTGCATTCAGTCGCAGCTAATCTATACCCACTCCTCAATGAATATGACAGTAAGCATGGATTAACACAACACATATCTGCAAAATAAGTATTGATCTATGACTATCTGCAGAAAAATACTAATAACTGTTTGCCTGTATGGAGTTATAAATATTTAATCCAGAAGACAGAGCCCTATAGGATCTTCCTAACAGTAATCAATAACTCTATTTCTGCACGTCATGTATATCAGCAGTGTTGACATTTGTCTTTTTTTTAATTTATTTATTGTTTTGTTTATTTTTGATTCAAGGGATAGTCTGAGCTGTTCTTTTTTTTTTTTTGAAACCACTGGAGGTCACTGCCTACATTGTTCCATGGGAATTTCTATATACCCTAATAATTATTTATTGGCATTCCATGAGTGCCTGGATGAAATCAAGACTCCACTAAACTGAATACATACACGTAGAATAAGCATTTCTAAGGGATTTGTATAATTTGAATAAATGAGATATTAGAAGAGAAACAGAGTGGTGAAGTCTATTGACCACAGTGGTCATTCTGATCTCCTCAGTTCTTGTCAAGATGACTTAATTAATATGCAACAAATGATTTATTGCATGATTGAGATTTCTTTTTTGTTGTTGTCCATACAGAATGTTGCTGTTAAAAACAGATAAATGTTTTGTGTTTGGTGGCTCACTGACAATTTTGCAAGTCAGTAATACCTTGTCTTTGTTCAATGTTGCTTTAACATTGTCATGATGTGACAATGGATATGAAGGACACTGCTGCAAATTTTCTTGATATGTGAGTAATAATAATCTTTATATAATAATAAAATTAATATATATAATAATAAAACCAATTCTCAGGCAGGAGTTCTACATTAAAATTTTCAAAAAATTGTTTTTTCCTGGCAAGGATTTTTTGGAGAGATGGTGGACTGGGAAACAAGTTATGATGAAAGACTTACCGCAGCATGAACTTTTGAGGAGGCTGGCATCTCTAAGTAAGAGGATATGCTTCATATCAAACAACCTTGACAAATGGAAATGATCATAAATCTCATTACAGATTGATAACATGCAGCATACAAGTTTTTAACATCCATCCAAAGTAAATCTCTTAAACATTCACTTAATTAGATCATATTTTTTCTTCAGATATACCCATTACTTTTCTTCTATTGTGTTTCATGGTAACAGAAAAGAAGGCTGTAAAGGACCAGAGGAATTCACATAGTCTAGGCAGGTATTTGCCTGATTTGTTCTTAATAATAATAATATAAAACAAACAAACAACCAAACAACCTTTTTTTTTTGTGTGTTAAAAATCCTATGTTCTTTTTATATCTTTTGCAGAGCTTCCCTACCATTAACACTAGAAAGATATTTTCTAAATCTAAGTTCAACCTCTCTTATTATGTCAGAAGCTCATTTTTGTTGTAGCTACCATAGATAACAGTATACATTATTTCTTTCTTTCACATTTGAAGCAGCCTTTTATGTATTTAAAGACTGTCATCGTTTTTCCTCAAGCCTTTCCCCTCCCCACCCCTCTGCACCTCTTGCTCATGTAGTCAATTCATCTTTAGACTAAACAAGCTCAATTATTTCAGTCTTTCTTCATAGCTCATGTTTTGCAGCTGTCTCATCATTCCTGCTTCTGTACTCTGGACTGTCTCCAACTTGATACACGTCTTTTTGAAGCGTTATGCCTAAAACTGGGCACTATACTTCAGCTCCAGTCTTCTTAGTGCTGGGTAGAATGGAAACATTTTTGTATGAGTCTGATAATGTTTTTGTTATTTATACGATCATGTAACATTTGCCTTTTTTTCTGTAACAGCACACCACTACTCATTCATCTGCAGTTTGTAGTCTGCTATAGTCCCCATGATCATTTCTGAAGACCTATTACCTCGTCAGTCCTTTGCCATCTGGTCTTTCCTGTTCATGCAATTGGTTATTCCTATCTAACTACAGAACTGCACACCTGTCTAACTGAATTGCATTTTTTTTTCTAGACCATATTTCCAGTCCACCAAGGTCACAGTGAATTCTAATTTTTTTCTTTGTCAGACTTATAGCTATCCCAGCTTAGCATAATCTCAGAAGGTACAATGCTTTCAGGGACTTGTCAGAAACTGCTAGTGCCTGGTGGAGTGGTGCCTGCTTGGTCTAGAGTGAGAGTTATTACTGCATCCAAAATCTGATGCTTCAATGAGCACTTGGGGAAGAATTTTCCAATGCTATGCTAAAGAAATATATATTGTTTTTATTTACCAAGGATATTTTTTTTTCCTTAACATGCTGACTCGAATCAATTTAATTTGTTTTGGCAATTTCATTTTAATATTAGGATCCTCTACTGAAAAAATTGGACCTGGCCAACTAAATTTTACCAAGAGAAAGCTTCCCTACCTTGGGATAGGGAGGGTGATTGGCTGCATGATAGAATAGGGCCACATTTGTAGTGAATTTTAGATAATACACTAATTGCTTAGTACTGACACTAAAAATTCAGCTTTCTGATATTAATCTCCACTGACATTCTAAATCATGAGATTCTCTTATTGCTGTTTTGTGTTGCTTTTCTAATTGATTGACTTCTGAAGTTAACTAACCTGGTAAAAGTTTCAGGTTGCATATTTGATATCAATATTATTATTTCAGTATTTGAGATATATTGGCTACTTAAGAATTAATCACCAAAGGAATTTATAAATCAATCTGAATAGTGAAGAAATTTGTGCAGGCAAATGAGTTGCAAACAACTTGTGAAAAGGAAAAAAGAATAAATTTATTTGAAAAGGTTAATTGATATAACTCCAATAGGATTTTTAACAATCTTGTAAACTTACATAGACTAAGCAGCAGCAACAAACATGAGGCCTTAATGCAGGGTCCAGGGAAAGTCAAAACTAGAGCCAGGATATGACCTTTTAGCTTCTATCTTTTGAATTGATAATTACTGTTTTTGCTACCACGTTAGTTCATGCATTTGATGTCACGAGGATAGGGTTTGCCTGGAGAGCCTTGGAGACCCATGCACATCCGAAATTGCAGTACCACCAGACTTACCAATGAAGGGGAAAAGGAAAACAGATACAAGAACTGCAGTGATGACAGGTCGAGCCTCAGAGTGCCATACTTGCAATTGCTTTGCAATTTGCCTGGCGGTTTGATTACACACAATTATAATCCTGTTGTGCTGGCTGCTAATTCCAGAGCACTGTCTGTGCACAATACAGCATAGATTAGGCCTCACAGAGTGAATATTAAATGTAGAACATAAAGCACTAAGCACCTTGTAAGCAAATTAGAAAGGCAGGCAGATAGCATTCTGAGTTAGGATTTTTGTTTTGGCCTACAAAGTGAAATGACAATTACCTACTGATAGATCTACACAGAGAATGCCAAAAATGTGTAAGAAGAAAGGTTAGAAATAACCTAAATCTTGCTTGCAAACACAGAAAATCAAAACAACAAGAGTAGGCACTAGAAGTACGAAAGACAAATTTGAAGAAAAAGGCTAAGAAAGATGTTCCTTATGATAAGCTGTAGGTCTGATTTATTCAGCTCTCCCAAAAGCACAAATCAGCTGTAGGAAAATCTTCAGTACAAGAGACATAAAAAGAGCCACAGTAATGCCTGCAAATTAGAACAAAAATCAAAGCTGGAGGGTTTGATTAGTACGGTAGAAATTATTGTACAATATTAGAAAAAAGACTCCAAAACAGTTTGCCAAACCTAGAGAAAACACTCAGGAGATAACACTACTGAGGTTGTTAATACACTATAACATAGGATAGTTGTGGCAGCAACTTTTTTGATTCACCTTTTTTTTAGAACGATATTACAAAATTCCTTGAATAACATTTTACTTTTGTATGATTTCCTGCTTTTGCTGTCTTCCCAGTGGTTGTGTCAGAAATGGTATTTAAAGAAGAGATCTGCAAGCTCTGGTAGTGAGGAGGTTTTTGATTTTGCAGAAGCAGCCTGGTGTTTCTAGAGGACTGATAAGAGCCTTCTATGCCTGCTCAGGACTTGGTGGTTGGCAATATGAAAGCTTATTCTACTGTTCAACTGTAGGTTAATCTAAAATATTAATATTACATGAAAGTGCTGTGACTACATGAGTTGCTATGAAAAACATCATTTAATAGTATTTTATTTTTGTTTTTAGTGACAGTGTCTTCTGGATTACTTTTTCAGTTACAGCTCTAATCACTATTACTCACCAAAAATTTTGCTTTGTCACACCAGAATGCTGGGCAGTTTGGACAAAAATATTCCCAGTTTGCTTCTGGAGGCTGAACCTGTGGTTTTGCATGAAAACAGAGCAAGTACTTTATGCAGGAACAGTTGCTTATACCAACCATGTCCCCATTTTTTCCAGAAACTTCTTTATGTGGAAGACAGTGATAACTTTCTTCATGTTTTCATCCCAAAGTTCTGGAGAGATTTACTGCTATATGAATACCAGCTACATAACATGTACTCAAGAATTGCAACATCTCCCACAGATACTGACTGTAAAAGCAGGCTTTATGTGGCTTTCTAGCCCCCCATGGACTATAGAGATGTTTGAGATTTTGGTCACAATGCACAAAAGCAAGGCAGCCATCAACTCACAGGGATTCAGGCTCCAGGGCCTCCAGTTTTGTATTTTCTCCCCTACTAGGCAGCCTCCTAGCAACTCTGCCTCCACCTTCACCACACCGCATTGAATGGTCATCATTAAGGACTTTCAGATCTGTTGGTGGAGTGAGTATGGGCTTTTCTGGTTTAAGCAACTGTATCTGTTTCTTTGTACTGCTATGCCTCAGCAGGATGCTGTTGCCCTAAGAGCTGTGTTTAATAGGTCTGTGTTTTGAAACAAGGTCCTGGTTGTACACAAGGCACCTTGAAAACTTCTTCACAAATTATTGCTATAAGAAAGAGAAGAATGGATTTTGAATTATATTTTTCTCACCACATAGAAGTTCCCTGGGGTCAGAACCATTTTTAGCCCTCCAACCCAAACTTGCAATGGCAAGCAGCTGTGGGCAGAAATAAATTCGTATTTATTTCATTAAAAATAGCAGCTGTAAAAATCCACACTAAAAATAAATATATGCTCATTTACGAAATCCACATACACACTTTTCATTAAGCAAAGACTCCTCCCATATTAGAGAGTGAAGGCTAGAGTAGACCCAGGACTGATTTCAATGACCTTGTCTGAACATACACTAAGTTTCACAACCTGTCATTGTCCTAATTGGTGAGCTACAAGTTTCAAGTTCAAATACTTCACCCCAAACCCTTTATACTTCAGTCCTGAAGTTGTTCTGCTTCTCTGTAATTGGTGAAGACTGAAAAATAAATGGTTATGGGTGCAGTCATTCACACATGGAGTTTGGTTCTGCCAGCATTCGCTCCACCAACAGCCTGTCCTGGATATTCAAATCTGTGAGGCACAAAGCCATGCATGTATCTTGGCTCACCTGATTAGTAAATCTATCTTTGTCATTTTTGGCCAGATTTCCTACGCAAGTGTCTACTTACCAAGTATTCCTGAGAGCCATTGGCCTGAACCTGGTTTAAAACACAGAGCTTCCTATATCAATGAAACAACAGTTGTTACTTATTGTAACAACTTATTGTACTTATTATTAGTTGCTGTGACACCTTCTTCTCCTCCTACATGGATCAAAATAATTTTTCAGTACTGTTTTATTTACTTATTTGTTTTTAAGTTATTAATTCTTATCTTTGCCTGTTTGGATTTCTTTCATTCTAGTTTAGTGAAAAAGACGTGGTATCTGGGAGATCATCAAATAGTTCAGAAACTTCAACCTCTGAGTTCTACCTGTCATACCACACTGGGGAGAATCTCCCACAGCAATAAAGGAGACTTTCAGCCTCCCCTGCAGTGGCTTGGGGTGCTTATCATGCATCTGAAAATGACTAGTAGATAATTCAGGATCTTTTGATCAAAATACTCATACCTTCTTTCCTCTTGCCCTGGATTTTTCCTGTCACAAGGCTAAATAATAAATCACTGGCATAGATTAGGTGGATTTGAGTAATGGCAAGGAAACAGTCAGCACGCTTCACTGCAGCACCAAGCATGATGAGAATACTGCCTGAAGGTGGGTGCATAGATTCAGGATCTAGCATGAAAGCAGCATCCTAAGTCCTGTGCTTCTTATGCTCTCACTTCTGTACCTTAAAGTGTATTGACCAAATTCCAGCCTATGATTAGATCTGCTATGTGAGCTTGTTGTATTATCACAGATGAAATGGCAAGCAAGAGCTTTGTTGTCAGGAGCTGTTAGTTATCCCCCCTTGAGCCAACAGGAACTGTTTGAGCTTCTCCTAAGTCTGTCTCAGCTGCAACTTGTTTTTCATACATCTGTATGTCTCACAGCTTGCCTGCAACTCCTTAATGATCTGAAAACAAGGCACTGTGAGTAAGAATGGTGGAGTGGGGTGGCTGAGAATCATGAAGGTTTTATTGCATGTGTAGCTTGCAGGTTGATAAATCTGGGAATTCATTTTATTTCAAAAATGGAAGTCAGAAGTATATAACCACTGCTTTCCTGTCACTGACTTAATTGTGACAATTTTGTCCCAAACTAATTTCCATGGTTTTGAAGAGACTAACAAGATATATTGTGAACCAAAGGAATGAGTTCAACAAACAATCAATTGAAATCAAATGGAAAAGGGAGACAAATAAATATAGGCTGCTTTCAGCCTGCCTGTGAAGAAGAGGCTGTTCCCTTGACCCCTCTGATTCAAAGTTTCTAGCCCAGAGGCTATGTCTGCCCTCTGTAGTGGTACTCAGCTGCTGCATTGGGCTATTATTCTTACCTTTTACTGTTTGGATATGTTCTTTATTCTCATCAGGTCTTCAGATTTTATTGGATACATTTATATATTCATTGGAAATAGCACAACTATAAAAGAGTTGTCAGAAGAGATTTACAGGGTTATATTTAGTTCCTGAGAAACATTCTTGAGACTTTCTCTAAAGTCACTGATCCCAAAATCACCTCAACAAAACTTTTGCACTGCTCTCCATCCATATATTCCACATTGCTGTACAATTCTGTGTATGCTTAAATTAGAGAGTAGAAAAGATGGGATTTTGGCTCTCTTCTGTCTCTAAATTATTGCCTTTCCCTATTTTCGTATATAAGCTCACATATTTTTTCTTCCCCATGCTTTTTCTCAGCATTCTCATTTTATATGACACCTTTCAAAATACAGCTGTATGTGGGTACCACTTAAACATTAGTCTGTTTCTTTTTTTAGTGTTGTGTGTTATTACCTGCTTCCTGCTGTCTCTGTTTTCTCCTAACAGCCACCTCGCAATAACAATATCTTTTCTTCAGCTATCTGTGCACGATCTGTATGATAGTTGGTTTTCAGTTTATTTAATTACAATATGCCTGACTAGTGTCTTCCTAAACTTCACAGCACTATTTTTCAAGAAAATATTTTCTATTATATGTAAAACATTTGAAGATTTCCTTCTGTGCACATTTAATTTATAGCTGCATTTTCTGTTTAGTATGATATTATCTCAGGAGCTGTCTCTCTGTTCCCTTTGCTACTATCACCAACATATACTGAAGATGTACTTCCTCGTATTTCTCATTATCCCTGCAAACTTAACTACTCAACACTTTTTTTTTTTTTTTGGGGGGGGGGGAGGAGGTGTGGGGTTGAATAATTTTGAAGTATCTGGGGCATCACAGATGACAGAGAAAGAATAGATAGTGTAGACAATCTCATTCCCTTGATAATGCAGTGTTGATGTCCAATGCCTTTTAATTTATCTGCAAAATGTACTGCCAATATGCTTAAGAAAGAATAGCATACACCTGGTTAGACAGCTAGTTTTTTAATACAGAAATGTATTTATTTCTCAAAGTGAAATAAACACACACTCGTCACAATTTTGCATAAATTTGACGTTCTCAGCAAGGAACTGAACTTTACAGAATCATACAATCATTTAGATTGGACCTCTAAGATAATTAAGGCCAACTAAACTTTGATTTTGATTATGTCAGTAAAACCTAAAAGATATGTATATGTGCCTAAAAACAGTATTTAGGATCTGGTCTCTTTGATTTCTTGAGATTTACCTTTATATATTCTGGTTCAGGTTCATCTTTTACTTCCACCAATACCATACATATATCACTTCATGCCTTCCTTTGTGTGGCCAAAAATATCCCCCCAAATATCTGTCATATACTCTTAGAATCATTAAAGTTGAAAAAGAGCTACCAGATCAACCAGTCCAACCATCCCCCTACCAACAACATTACCCACTCAGCCTTGTCCGTAAGTACCACGTCCAACCTTTCCTTACATGGGTTCCCCAGGCAACCCATTCCAATGCCTGACTACTCTTTCTGAGAAGAAACGTCTCCTAGTTTCTAACATAAACCTGCCCTGGTGCAACTTTAGGCCATTTTCTCTAGCCCTATTGCTAGTTTTCTGAGAGAACAGGCCAACCCCCAGATCCCCACCTTCCTTTCAGGTAGCTGCAGAGAGCAATAAGTTCTCCCCTGAGCCTCCTCTTCTCCAGACTAAACAACCCCAATTCCCTCAGCTGCTCCTCACAGGATTCGTGTTTTAGGCCCTTCACCAGCTTCTGAGCCCTTTTCTGGACATGCTCCAGGGCATCAATGTCTTTCTTGTACTGAGGGGCCCAAAACTGAACACAGTACTCAAGGAGTACAGCCTCACCAGAGTACAGGGGGATGATCACCTCCCTGGTCCTGCTGGCTACACTATTCCTGATAAAGCCAGGATGCTGTTGGCCTTCTTGGCCACCTGGGCACACTGCTGGCTCATGTTCAGGTGAGCCTTGATCAACACCCCCAGATCCTTTTCCTCTGCACAGCTTTCCAGCCACTCTGTCCCAAGCCTGTAGCATTGCATGGGGTAATAGCTCTTCATTGAGCAATTTCTTGTGCTTGATTAGCAGTGGTTTTAGAAATTGTTTCACACCCATGTTGGAAACTCCTTAGGCAGCACTAAATCTCTGAGGTTGACATTGAAGGAAAAGTGTACCATACCTTCCGGGAGAATATGTGGTTAGATTAGATGATGACTTACGGAGGAATATCGTCTTCACACTGAATTTTGTGTAGTTTTAGAGATATGGACTGGAGTAGAAAACCTGAGCTGTCATTCTTTCTCTTTTCTACTGTTTGTTATATAAAGTTTATATCTTTACTATCCCAAAAGATGCATTTGCAACATTTTTTCACTTGAGATCATAGGTTTCCAGTACTCAGGTTATTTCTTTATCATTTCTCAGTATGCTGATTTTACCCAGCTAGGAGGCTGAGCTCCACCACAACCAGTCTCTCACTCCCCCTCCTCAAATGAAAAGGGGGAGAAAATACAATAGTAAGGGCTTAGGGGTAGAGACAAGGACAGGGAGATCACTCACCAATTACCATCAAAGGCAAAACAGACTCAGCATAGTGAGATTATTCTATTAGTAATAATCAATAAATTAGATTAGACAAGTGAGAAACTAAAAGCAAACTAAACCCACCTTCCCCTGTACTGCTCCAGCACAGGTCCCCCATGGGTGGGGGCAGCTCCCCCCAGACCCCCTGCTCCTGCGTGGGCTCCTCTCCACGGGCTGCAGCTCCGGCCCGGGGCCTGCTCCTGCGGGGGCTCTCCATGGGCCGCAGCCTCCTCCAGGCCACATCCACCTGCTCCACCGGGGGCTCCTCCACCCATGGGGGGGCTGCAGCGTGGAGATCTGCTCCATGTGGGACCCATGGGCTGCAGGGGGACAGCCTGCTCCACCAGGGGCCTCTCCCTGCACAGCCCGCAGGGGAACTGCTGCTGCCTGCCTGCAAGCACCTCCTGCTGTACTCACCTGGGGGGCTGTGGGGCTGCTTCTTACTCCTTGCACTCCCAGTGGCTGCTGCACACACTGAGGTACAATCAACATCGCTCCCTGACTTGACTGGCCAGCAGTGGGCACCTTTTGGAGCTGTCTGAAACTGGCCGTTATCTAACACAGGGCAGCTGCTTGACTCTTCTCATAGAAGTCACCCCTGCAGCCCCCGCTATTAAAACCTTGCCACATAATCTGAATACGCTCATATGACATTGGTGTCTGTTATTTCATCACCTCAATTAGGACGACAAGGTGTGACTGTAAGCCTTGGGACCTATCCCAAGTATCCTGTTGCATCCTTGGGCTCATTCATAAAAATGAATTGAAATCAAATTTAGTCATGATCAGAATTCCTTTATTTCTCATCATATACTTTAAAATGATTATACCAAATATATTTTATTAATTAATTTATTTATTTGTTTATTTTTCCTCTTTCTAGCTTACTTAATTGGTAGTCAATAGGTAATATAGGATGTAGTTGTCTTTAGGCTAGTTTAGTTTAGTTGTTGGAAGGCTGGACAGGGAAGGACAGATCCTAATACCTCTAGGCAATATGAAGGTGGAAATTATCTAGGAGTACTAAAACTCAGTGTTATTTTCTTTTAGTTTTTGGTTGGATAGAGGCCTTACTGTTTGGTAATCTCTCAGAACAGCTGAAGCTGGGAAATGGTCCAGTTGACTGTGGTTTTGTTAGTTAATGTTGGGACGTGTGGTGATATAAGGCGTCCCTTATTTTAGTTTCTGGGAAAGAACAGAGAGGTGGATTTATATTTCTGTCCTGAATTATTAAGTCATTTATTTTACTGTAGTTTCATGACTTCTCAGCTG